>NC_088394.1:49927500-50227500 GCF_037993035.2 Macaca fascicularis
AACAGAGTCTTATTCCTACTACAACCTGGCAGTTTTTCTGTAAATATAAGAAGAAAGCACATAATGTTAACTGAGTAGTTATGTTTGGTTCTTTCTTTATTCCTTTTTTCAAATAAACATCATAGTGATGCTAATTATTGCCAACAATGGATGAGGTCACTATACACTATTCGTCTATTTATTTACCACTAATTGATAAGATTAGTCTATTTAAAGCTCTCCCCCAGTTTCTCATGAACATAGAGTCCTGATTTCAGACCAGTGATGATGGAGGCCATGCAGCTCTGTCCTTTTCTGCAGAGATGAGTGGCACATGCCATGAGTCCGCTTTCTGAAACGAGAATGATTTAATTCAGTAAGCATCTTTTCGTATATTTTGTATACCTACTGCATGAGATGCTGTGCATAATAGAGAGTGAGCTAAGTGGCCAATTTCAGGGTTTATCTGGGGATGAGAATATAGAAGTTTCCTAGAAAGAGGCTGTGAGAGGCAGTGGCAAGGAAAGCAGTGGAACCATCATTACCACAACAGAGTGGCAAGTTCTCTGACCCACTCGGGAACGTATTTAATGGTAGATGTCTTGGAAGACTAGAATTGTTGTGTTATTGAAAACCCTTTATATTGAACTATATTGTCTTGTAACACAAGCCTCACCCAGACAATAATTATGTTAAAAAATCAAAACAGAAAGCTTGTAAACATTATCCAAAGTTAGCATATTTTTCATCAAGGTTTTGACTTGGCTGTCTTATGTCTGTGGGGATTTTGAGTGAGCAGAAAGCCAGGTAGAGGATAATTCAGGGAGGTGGCAAATACTTTGAGAATCAATTATGCTTTTTAACTTTAAAACCATGGCCCTAAATTTTTGCTAAGTGAGGTATAAATACAAAAAAAAAAAAAAAAAAAAGAGAGAGAGAGACAAAAGCAAGGTCATTAGGGTTTTTAAAAAATTGGCACAAGTCATATATAATGTAAAATTTCATACAACAAAATTTATCATTTTAAAGTGTACAGTTAACTGTTAAAGTGTACAGTTAATTGTGCAACTATTACCACTATCCAATTCTAGAGCATCTTCCTTCCCGCAAAATGAAACCCTGCATCTGTTAACAGCCACCTTCAATTTCCCCTTCTCTCCACAGTCCCGAGCAAGCACCAATCTACTTTTTATCTCTACAGATTTGCCTATTTGTAACATTTCTTATAAATGAAATCATACAATACGTAGCCTTTTACGTCTGACTTCTTTCATTTGGCATACTGATTGTAGGATGCATCCATGCTATAGCATATAAGTACTTCATTCTTTTTTACTGCTGAATAATACTCTACTATATAGATGTGCCACATTTTATTTATCCAGTAATCAACTGATGGGCATTTGGGTTGTTGGACAGTAATCAATTGATGGACATGTGGGTGGGTTGACTTTCTGGCTATCATGAATAATGCTGCTGTAAACATTCATGTACAAGTTTTTGAGTGACATGTTTTCAGTTCTCTTGGGTGACATGTTTTCAGTTCTCCTAGGAAAGGAATTGCTGGGTCATATGGTAATTCTGTGTCTAACTTTTTGAAGAACTGCCAGGCTGGTTTTCACATCCTTTACACCATCTTATGTTCCCACCAAAAACACAAAGTTTCCAATTTTTCTATGTCCTTGTCTTACCTGTTATTTTCATTTTTTTTTGAACTATAGACATCCTAGTGGTATATTATTGTGGTTTGAATCGCATTTCCCTAATGACTTATGATGTCGAGCATCTTTTCCTGTGCTTTTTGAAAACTATTGTTTTTTCAATAGGACATTTTAAAACATGGCGGACTTAAGGACTTCCTTACCCCTCTTGTTAGTGGTAAAGAACTCACAAGCCTATTAAGAATATTTGGTTTGTAGAAGGAGTGGGTTTCCAAATGGGGCTGTCATTAAGTTGCAGCAGTGCTTGTTTCCGCGTTACCATGGTCAGACCTGGCTCTTTATTTATTTGCATGTGGCCCCACTTATTTTTTTTCTAGAGATTACCTACTTATTTCTCCTACCATTCTCTTACAGTTCATTCAACATTGCACACTGGATAGGAATGTAGCCTGATTAAATGGAAACTCGGTCCATTTATAGCTCTTTAACTTTTAGGCTCAAACAGGACTTACTGTACTCCCATAGGAGACAACTTCATTTGGGTCCAAGGAGCCTTAAAAATGGTGCTGAGATTCGTTTCAAATAACGTTTATGGAAGTTTCTTAGAAAAGCTTTTAGAAACTACTTGCTTCTAGTTAAAAGTGACTCTCCTAAGGTCCAGATAATCCTCATATTGGGCTTTGACAGCTCCAAAAAACTTCCAAGTTTCCATTTTTTTCTGGACTAGTAAAACAACAGTCTTATTATTAGTCATCTTTCTATTCCCTGTGACCCCAGCCATCACCACCTACCCCCAGAATGGATCCACTCTGGACATCTTTGTTAAGTCTGTAAAATCTGGTTATTAGAACCTAGAATGTATAATGAATAGGATTTACTATTCCAAGCTAATCAGCTTTAGAACTTTGATCTGGGCTCAACAAGTATAACACTTTGTGTAAGTTACTTATGTGGATCAGCTTGGGTTCTAAAACTAGCACATTGAGGTGTTCTCCTCGGGTATCTGTCTCTCCTTCTGCCTCCTAGCTAGTCACGGATTGTATGCAAAACCGACAAGTCAGCACCATCCAGTTTAGCAATTAACTATTATTTATTGAGTGTTTATTAGGTGCAAGTAACTGTGCTAGACACTGTGGGGAATATCAAGATGAGTATGACTCGAGTCTCAACTGTGGAATAATTTACTTTAATGTGGAGGTGGTAGTTAATAAGAATACAATGGCTAGCACACACACTTGAACTCTTTTTACTGTGAGGCACTGTGAAACCGTAAGGTAATTTAGCAATGGGGTCTGCCCTAAGGGAACTTATATTTTGATAGAAGCTTTAAAAATGAAGTAACCTGACATTAATTATATATGGACTTGATTCTGTGTTTACATTTTTATCTCTTCTTCCAGAATGAAAGTTTTGTAAGGATAGGATATTTGTTTGTTTACCAGCTGTAAAACATACACCCCAGGCGAGGTGCAGTGGCTCGCACCTGTAATCCCAGCTCTTTAGGAGGCTGAGGCGGGCAGATTGCTTGAGCTCAGGAGTTCAAGAGCAGCCGGGGCAACATGGTAAAACCCCATCTCTACAGAAAGTACAAAAAACTAGCCAGGCATGGTGGCGCACACCTGTTGTCCCCGCTACTCGGGAGGCTGAGGTAGGGGGAAGCACTTGAGCCCAGGAGGCAGCGGTTGCAGTGAGCCGATTGCATCACGACACTCCAGCCTGGGCGACAGAGCGAGACCCTGTCTCAAAACAAAAGAACAAATTTGCACCACAGATCTTTGTAAAAATTAAGCTCTCTCTTCCATTAGAATAATGCCCTCTATCAAAGGACCTCATTACCTGTTTGCCACATATCCCTGGCATCTAGAAGAATGCCTGACACTCAGATTTATGAAATAACTTTCCTCTCAATCTATTCCAGTGTTTATAAGTACTTTGTCTTTATTAATTTGGAAGGGGTATGACCACTTGTGATATTGGCCTGTTGCTTTTTTTGCTCTTTTTATTAACCTTGCCTGGTGTGGAAATCTTGAAATTGGAAGTCAGGATGGATCTCTGATGTTGGAAGTAAGCATTGGTTATTCGTCTAACCTTGCCAGGGGGTGGAAGCCTTGAAACAGGAAGTAAGGAGGAATCTCTATTATGCAGTTCTCTGGTGCTTAAGCCCCAAGATGATACCTCAGGCCCTTATTCCAGCATGAGCGAAGAGGGATGCCATGTGCACAGGCTGACTCCAGTGTACTTGAGGAAGAGAACACCATGCGTCTGGGCTAAGACCAGGACAAAAAGACATGGTCTCCTCCCTGAACCACCATTCCCAATTTGTTGCCTTTCCTGGAAGTGAAATGGAGCTGGATGAGAAGAGGAAGAACTGGCATGGTGGGAAGAAGAGAGTTGTAAAGACCGCCCTTGGGACATGCCTTTGAATAAAGGGATGGGTTTTAGTTCAGTAGGGATAGGGGCAAAGCTGAGGCTAATATGGCTTCCAGTCTGTAGACAGCAATTTTTTCCTGGTCACCTGCTAATGTCCTGGTCTGCTGTAGTGATATCAGCACAGTTATGAACCTTAGCATTGGTGACTTGGCATGTGACTACAACTTGGAGCTGTGTTCACAAAAAGTGGAGCTCCTCACCTTGACGATGGGCTATGGGATAATGAGACTGATGCGGTTATCTGCTGAGACAGCCTGTGATTGTGTCATCGGACCATGTCAGCTGCTATCATTCATGCTGAGGAGATTGGCTGCTTACTCCGGCACAGCTAGTTAGTTGGGAACTAGAAGTTGTGGCATCTGTAGTTGGGTAGCTGTCCATTGCTACTAGGTAAAGTTGTTTGCAGTGTTGGGGTGGGCACAGGGAATAAATGGAAGAGATTCCAGGGAGAAGCAGGGAGGCACTGGCCTGCTAATTGCCATCCGGGTCTTTTTTAAGACATCTGTCCCTTCTCTTTTAGTAAGTCTCTGCTTTTTGCTGCCCTTAGTGAAAGAAAGTTCTTTGTGTCTCTGATCCAGATTACTCCATAAAACCTGATAACTCCATAAAACCTCCTCATAAATGTGTAGGAATTGAAACATTGTATAAATTTAGAGCAAAGATTAAATGAGTCCAGAGATAGGGTTACTTTTTTCCCCCAAGATACAGCAACTTATCTTAAGGAGGCAAGTGTTGTTAATGTTATTACCATTGTTACTGTCATTATTTGAACAGTTTTATGGGGGACAAAAGCCAATTGACTTCTGTGCATCTTATTTATAAAATCAACACATGGGCTTTAGCATGAACTCTGTTTCTGGCAGGTTTCTGACCGTGATCAGTTGCTGGCTGGCTGTTTCTTATGGGCAGTGCTTCTTAAACTTTTTGAGAAAACAGTTGATTCATTTAATTTTCCAACATACATTGATTAAGTGTCTGTTGTTTTCTAAGCACCATTCCAGGTTCTGGGAATACAGCAGTGAACAAAACTGATGACAGTTCTTTCACGGAGCTTGTATGCTAGTGGAAATGACAGATACAAACTGTTTTCCTAAGCAGAACTCTGAAAATTTCTTTTATAAAATGTACATGTAGTTGCTGTTCCCTGTATATTCACCAGCACTCAACAGTGACCAAAATAAAGTCATTCAGTTGAGATATAGATACACCATTCTATTTTTTGAGCTTTGTCATAAAGTAATCACTTGTTGTAAAATTTGCATTTCTAGTTGCAGTGGGTCATATTTGGGAAGTAGCCGTGGGATGCCAGTTTTCTGAGGAACACCATCCTAGGGAATCCGTAACATTAATTCTCCTTCAGTTATCCACACCGTGGTCCCCATTTCCTTTTCCAAGACCTGTGTCATTTTAAAGGTCTTCACTTGAAGGAAGGCTTAAATTCAGGCCACATTATATTGACAAATGTCTCTGAAGAGAGAATGGGCAAAGCCGGACCTATCTCATAGGTGTTGGGGGATTACCTGTGATAATGCACTCAAGTACTTCATGAATGCTGGTTTTTGTTGTTGGGAGTGATCTGTCAGTCATGCGTTGGTTCTACAAAGATTTCTTAAGTGCCTCCCTGGTATGAGGCACTATCTTAGGTCCTGAGGTTATAGAGATGAGTAACATGTGATTAGGGGAAATGTATTACACAATGTAGAATAATAAATACCATGGAAGAGATTGAGTCATGGTTCCATGGAAACCCACATCCCAGGGAAGAAGACAGGCTCTCCTTAAGTGTTCTCATAAGACCCTCATAATGTGCCCAGCCACAGTGAGAAATACTGCTCCATCACCCAATTGTGTTGGCTACCAGTGGATAGGTAGCTGTTTGTCTCAAAGCATGAGTGAGAAATAGGAGAGAAATTTATACATGAGGATAGGTCCTTGTATAAAAGTTGTGCTACCTTCTTTCCATTGTATAAAGTTTGTGGAGGAAAAATGGTTTTCTTTCAGAGTAAATTTCATTAATATGGTTGGGGGCATAGATTCTGAGTCAGACTGCTTGGGTTTGAATCTCGGATGCACTTCTATAACTCCAGGCAAGTTACAATTATGGATTCTAGCCAGATGAGTTACTTAACCCCTCTGAGCCTCAATTTTCTCATTTGTTATTTGCCTAGGGGATGATAACAATAGAACCCATTTCATAGGGTTGATTAAGCAATTAAATGTAAAACACCCAGAGCAAGTACCTGTAACATATTAGATGTTCAATAAAAATGACCTGTCATGATCTTCAGATCAAAACAACAAAGCCAGGAATAAACCCAGCCACGCTTATCCAAATGGGCCTCTCCTTTGAGGGAATGCCCCATGTAGTAAATATCCTAGCCTCCTGGTAGGGGCCTGATATTGGAAAACTGGTGCAGGGAAAAACACCAGACAGAGCTGGTGTTCTGTGCTCAGCACTGTCACACAGAACTGACAGGTGGAGGGCTGGACTTAAGTTGGAATCCCATCATTAGTGGCTGTAGGACTCTGGGCATGTCATAGACATTCTGCGCCTTCACAAGTTTATGTAAAAAACAAGCGGCTTGATCTCGATCACCCCAAAAGTGGAAGGCATCTTCCAGCTCTCACAAGGAGTGGCTCCATACGTGAGCTCCCCGGGAGCAGGGAAAAGTGGGTGTTACTCCTGATGGGTTTCACTCCTCTACTTCCACTTTCCCTGAAATCCGCAATGGTACTAATTTTAATAACAATAGCAGCTGGCATTTATTGAGAACTCACTATGTTCCAGACAGAGTTTTACATGCTTTATATGATGAGAAAACCGAGGCATAGAAGTGCAGAGTAACTTGCCCAAGGCAACAGCTAGTAAGTAGTGAAGATGGAATTTAAGCTAAGATGGCCCAGGTTGGCCAAGAGCAGTAACAAGCTTTAGTTTTTATCAACCACTCGTATGGTTCACTTAGTATTTTAGAGACCTTCTAGGATCCTTCTCAGTGTGGAGATAGGCAGGTATGTATCTTTACATATTTATTTCCTCTGGTACTGAGCATGTTTTACAGTTTTTAGTTGTGGGTGCATCTCTATAAGGAAATAGTAGCCAGCTAATGCATTATCAATCTCCCTACTATTGATCTTTTAAAGGAAAGTTATCACCTTTATATGCTGTGTCATTTCTCTCATATTTGTTATGATCTTGCGTAGGGGTGAAAATTAGAACACCAAAGTTTAGCCTCTGAGAATCTGTAAATCTCTGTAAATCCTCTAAGTCAAGTAATTTTGGGGCTATGTTAGTCAAGGCTGATTTCAGTAGGTGCCCTTAAGGTGAAAGGGTAGCAATTTATCTACTCCATAATGGGTTAATTGCCAGCTGTACAGTTTGTTTATATCTAGGAAACAATTTACCGCACATGAAGAGTAGTAATTTTATTCTATCTCAGGGGTATCCCCAGTGTATTTTACAAATTTACTCTGTAATGTTACAGATAAAAGTTTAACTCTGGCTTTCAGTTGAGGAAGTCATGGTGGAGGAGGATGGGGGAAGGGGAAGGAACAGCTCTGCTGGCCTGTAGGGGACACTGTTGCATCATTTATTAGAATTTGCCAGTATATTGTCCCAGGACAAAAAAACAAAACCAAACAAATCAGAAAACAAAACAAAAAATAGGTTAATCACCTTAAAAATGCTTATTAGAATTATTTGAATCGTTCCAACGTGTTTAGAATGTTCAGTACTTCTCAGGTATTGGTTAGACTGTTCAGTATCCATGCATGAAAGGAATAGGTTAGTGCTTCTTTCTGAGAAAGGAGTGTTTGACAGGACTCTTGTGATTAGCTTTCTCTCCATAGTCAGCTTTGGATAGGGTGCTCAGGACGTTACTTTTTAGTTTAATAAACCTTTAGGTTTAGTTAACCCTCTTCATTTTTTTATTAAGATATGCTCATATTAAGTTGTTTGCTTCCAGAATGTATGCTAAATAAATGTTGTAATCCTTGGAAGGGCATTTGGAAAGTTCTTATTGTCTTCTTTTTATCCTCATATTTTTTTTCACTGAAAAAGTTGCTGTTTACTGAGAAAATGAAGTCATATGTACAAGGAAGGCTTCTGTAGGGCCTGGTCTGAACTCCAGGAAGCATACGGCCAGATGCTCTGCTATGGCGCTCTTTCCAGACTGTTGACAGCCATTGGATCTGTCCAGGTACCCCATGGGCTTGCCAGCAAAACCTCCACCCCTCTGCCCAGCTCTGGCCTCTTTCCTACCAGAATACGGGCCTGGGAGGCAACTGCAATGAACCCTCAGAAAGCATAGGTTTTGCTAAGGCAGCCTGCACAGTAATGATATTGTTAGCTTGCTTCATTTCCAGTTTCACCATCAATTACGCCATGTGTTTCATCCAGTTGGTGCTACCCTCCCAGTGTTAATTATAACCTACAAGACTGTTACAGTTAATTTTATGGCAAGCATATTGTCTCTTCAAGGCTCCAGAGCAGCTCATAAATTATCTTGAAGGTAAAATGTAACTTGGGGAACTAGTTATGAAAATTCCATCCATCTCGCTTAGGAGCTGCAGCTGCTACTGTCAGCTGCCTTGCCGCTGCACTGTGAAGGAATTACGGTGGGTCAAGTTTAAGAGGGTAGGCCCAGGCTGTCACTGAGGAGAAAGGCTGTCCTGGCCCTGTCAGACAAGTACCTTCTGCCAATCCCTGGTGGTTTCACTTTGCAGGCAGGAAGAGGCAGGCAGCGCAGGTGGATGGTCCCCAAGCTGTCTGTATTCATTACTTTACAGAAACTTCTTGTAGGTAGGCAGGTCCAGAGACCTTTCCTCTTCTCTGTTGTCATGATGTTAGGCATCATCTGCAAAGTGTGAGATGGATAACTCTATAACTAACTCTGGGCTTGGTTCAGGAGAGGAGGAGAATAAGGGGGCGGAAGCTATTCGTGGCAGCACCTCCCAGCCACCCCTTGCTGGTCTCCTACATGGTAATTTCTATCTTGCAAAAGCCCCTGGCTTGAACGAGCATTTTATTTGTGGTGGTGATTTTTCCTATAATCTGATAAAGTGAGATTTCACTGTGAACGAATGTACTCGAAAATTGCCTACTAAATAAATTAACAGGTTATCTTATTGGGATAATAAACACACTCCTTTTCTATTTCCTCACACGAAGTCTAAGCTTTACATTTCAGCCCTCGGGGCTTTAGCATTATTATTTTTAATGACTGAACACAAGTCTTTCATTTAGCTTGTTTGTATAGTTACTGTAAATGATCTTTCTGCTGTTGGTACTTCATTTGAAATTCTGCATGTTATGCTAGCTTTAAAAGCTTTGAGGGGGCCTTGGAGAATTGGGAAGCTGTATTAAGCACAGCATCTTCTAGTAGCATTGGAAACGGGCTGTGGCAGGAAAGTCGGAGAGGGTGTGCTAAGAAAGTACATCTGCATGTATAAATCAAAGTGTGAGTCTGAGTGAAGTGTACACAGACAGTGCTGGTTTTGGTGGCAGGTTGAGAATTCGCCATTGTAAAGTAAGAGAGCCATTCCCTTAGCTGGTGATTTCTCCTTGTGTGTTTCTGAGCACTTTATTGCATCCACACAGCTACTAGTTTTTGCACCAAGGATGCCTAAGATCATTACACTGTGGCTGTATAAGAGACTTGGTTTGGAGGGATTTGAAGGACACATGGAACAGGGAATTCATGTCCAAAGAGGCACCGGCCTTTCTGAAGGAAGTATTCGCCTGAGCTCTTGATGATGGGGGCATGAGAGTTGGATACTTGTGAGTTTTCTAGTGAATGCTAGTGAACTCAGACCAGGGATTGCAGATTCAGATGTCTGTAGGGCCTGGTAATCATGTATGTATTAATGAAGCCAGAGAGGTGAGACACTG
Source organism: Macaca fascicularis (assembly GCF_037993035.2). Taxonomy (NCBI): domain Eukaryota; kingdom Metazoa; phylum Chordata; class Mammalia; order Primates; family Cercopithecidae; genus Macaca; species Macaca fascicularis. The sequence continues at coordinate 49,937,458 of NC_088394.1, forward strand.
TTAAGTTCAAGGCAAAACACACACACACACACACACACACACGTGTGTGTGTATGCCAGAACCTACATAGAGTAGAACAATGTTACAAAGTCACAGAGGCAATACCCAGATTGTCTGCTGGTCTCCTGGCCAGCGGGCATTCACACTCTCTCAAGTGGGCAGCCAGGCAGCTGCTGTCCAGCCTTGCGAGCAGGCGGGATCTATGTTAGTAGGTCTTCCACATTGTCAAGAGAAGTGGAACATTCATATTGTATGTGTATGCTTCTGAAGTCTCGCAGCGTTTTAAATGTTAGCATGAATTCGAATATTTGTAACTGTTATTCAGGCTAATAAAAACATGTATGGTGGCTGGACGTTGTGGGCAGGATTCTGCTACAGAATGAAAGTCCTGACTGCTTTGAATTAAAAACCTTCTCCATCTTCTCACACTTCTCAAGAATAGAGGGAATGACCCTGGCTGGGAGACCAGGACACAATCTGGGTATTGCCTCTGTGAACCTTATGACCTTGTAACATTGTCTTATTCCGTGTAGGTTCTTGCGTGCGTGTGTGTTTGTGTGTGTGTGTGTGTGTATGTGTGTATGTGTGTGTGTTGCCTTGAACTTGGCAATATTTCATCTTTCCTTTTATAAACAAAGTATATGAGAGTTTCCAAAAGTGAATGAGGTGGATATGGTGCTCATTGTCACCATAAAAAGGTGTCCACAAAAATGTTGGCAGTTTTGAATTTGATAAAGAGTTTAATTCTCAGAAAGGAAGGGTCGGAACTTCATTGCTAGTGAATCACCATTTCTCCTGTTACACCCTTGAGCTCCTGCTTTAGCTCCCAGCTCCTCCATGGGGGAACCCAGCTGTTCTTTCACGGTAGAAGTGAAGCTTGAACAGAGATGTCATGTGGCCAGAATCGTCTTTTAGTCTCACCACTCCACACTGATGGTCACACAGAGGTGTGATTTGGGAAGTTGTTAAATACAAGAGGGTTTGAGCTTCTGGAGAAGAGGAAAATATAAAAACTTTTTTCCTTTAAGAAAGATAAAAAGATAAGCCTAAACCTTGGCTGCCACTGAAGTCAGCTGTTACGCATGTGTAGTTAAATTTCATTGTAAATATTTCATAAGGGTTATTAGAATGGAGCTGGGTTGACATCACAGCCCCAACTGTACCAAAGCAACCATTTCATTAAAATAAGCCAACATTTCCAAAGAAACATGAATTGCTATGGCAAAGTTAACGTAAGGTCAGAAAATCCTCTGGAAGAAATTTCGGTATCAATGTTTATAATCTCTGCATTTATGGATTTGCAGTTTGTGCAAAAAAAAAACTCCCAAGGAGACTTTAGTTTGGTTAAATGAGACTAGCTTGTGAAATAGTCTGTATATCCAGATCCATCCTAACCCAATGCCTTGGCAGCCTTTTGGATAAATAATGTCTTTTCCAAAATGTGTGTATTTGAAAAAGGAAGAGGTAAATTAAGTGGCAAACTGTGTCTCTGGGTTGCCATAAACGAACAGAATCCAGAAACAGAAAGCAAAGACTGACAGTTCATTCATTCTTTGAACAAATTACATAGCTGTACGTTTATTTATTGATGCATGAAGGGTTGCAGTGAAGAGCAAAATGTTTACCCTAACTACTTTCATTTTCTTTATTAGGGGGAGGTGGAAGTAAAGGTTTATTTAAACATGTATTTGTGTGTGTGTGTGTGTGTGTGTTTGTAACACAAAATATATATGAGGTTTAGAGGCATTTGGCAGGAAAAAAAAAGATATTCACATTAAAAAAAAAAAAAACTTAATCCATGCTCACAGATGGTCCTGTTCAGGTGCTATTTTAATTATGAGGTAAAAAAAACAGCCCCACACAGTAGGAAGTCGTCTTAATAAATGGACTGAAGCTTTTGTCTTCAAGCGTCAAAAAGCCTTGTTACTGAGAAATTTAAATACTTAGTATTATAGGGGAGAGTCTCAAAATGACCACGATACTTGGAGAAAGCAAAATGATGGATTCTTCTAAAGATCAAATGAGTGTACGAGAAATGTTTTACAATTGTATAGCTTTGAACTTCCTTAGTATTGGTCATTTTAGTGATATTTTTTCCAGTGATAAATATCACGGATACATCCATGCAGCCAGAGGACAAATAAACAGAACAAATTGCAAATACATTAAAACATTTTAATCCTCGTGGAAGTATTTCTTTACTGTTCTTAAGTGCAAAGGGCTGCTTTGCCCTTCACGTGAGAGAGTGCCCAGAAGAACTAATAGTAATTCAAATGATGTGGTAACTTACAGCTTGCATTAATAACACACAAATAGAACAGTCTTCTTACTAAATATTAGTAATATATTATAATAATGTTTTACTGTCTTTCCCTTAGTGGGGAATTATGAGGACCTCATGTTAGGACCTCAGTGTCCTGACATAGTTAATTATCCATGGATAATGGCTTCAGCCACCAGAGTTCTCAGTGAGGCAGCTTTGTTGTTGAGGGCTTATTAAGTGTTAGCAGACTCAGGTGTGGTGCACCTAGGCACTTTCCTACAGAAGCAAACAGCTGTGTTTGCTTTACCATATTATACATCACATAGAGCATCTCATTTATTATAACGAAGCTAATGATGCTAGTGGAAACCTTTATGGTCCCGTTCTATATAGTGATAATATATTTGCTGTAAAGTTGTTAGCTTGTTTTTCTTAAGTAATTAATCTTTTCTTATGCCAAATGTATCACATGAAAATGGGTTAGCACAGGGTCAAAATACATTTAAACCAGTCTGCAGAGATTGGATAAGACCTTTGAATAGAGCATCATTTTTTTTTTTTTTTGCTTTCACAAGGGCTTCACCCCGTCTCCAAGCTACCCCCAACACAATGCTCACATTACTAGGAACTTAGGCTAATAACGGAACTGTTTTCCGTTTTTTAGTGCCGAGACAGGATTCAGACCTGAATGTGTGCTAAGCCAAGTAAGCTTAGTGACGGTCATCCATGTTCAGTCCCTTAACAAGGCTATGTATTATCCATGTGGATAATTTTGGTGGTGGATTTCTGTCTAACCTACAGTGTCTTTGAGTTTGTGCATAGTGAGACTCTATTGAAATGTGCCGAGGCCTAGCTCAGAGAGTCCTGAAGTATAGTGCGCTGTGCATGGCACATAAGATGATTCTGTGAGACACTGATGAATACTCTTTATTTGAAAATGTATACGTTTTGCTTTTTGTGTATATAGGGAGACATTTGAAATTCACTCTCAGCAATTTTGAAATAATGCACTCTATTATTATTAACTACGTTACACTGCTATGCAGTATGTCTCAAAAACTGATTCCTCCTATCTAACTGAATATATTTTACGTTAGGTTAGAAAAGCATAATTAGAATATTGGATCCATGGTTCTCAACTAATGTTATTGAGGACAAGACTCCAATCCATCTTTTTTTTTTTTTTTTTTTTAAGTCGATTTAAAGAAAAATGCTAGAAATGCAGTAATGTGGGTGGTTCATGGATATGGCTAAAATCATGACAGTGGATCACATCATCAAAGTTTATAAAATGCTAGCCTTATAAATTGGAGGGGTCCAGAAACATACGTTTCAATCGTAATTATGCTATTGATTGTGAAGGAGATGATCATGATCATCATCATCATCATAATGGCAGCTAACCTCCTCTGAGTCTTTACTGTATGCCAGGCACTGTTCTAAATGTTTTGCCCGTATTCCTCACACCAATCCAGTGAAGTAGTTTTGTTTTGTTTTCTTTCGTTTTGTAGTTAAGGTGGCTAAGACCCAGAGAGGTTAGGGAGTTTTTACTCAGGATAGCGCAGGTTGTCATTGGTCAAGCCAGCATTTGAGCCCAGGCAGTCAGCTTCTGATATCCTCTTCTTAATCCACTGCCTTTTTCTGTATTGCGATAGATTAAGAAATATTATTCTCTGTCTATTCTCTAAAGAAGAAAGGTGGAGAAGCAACATGGAAACATGTAACATAGAATATGATAATGCCATGATTATCCATGTTTTCTGAAGGGCTCTAACCTGTGCAGCTGACTGGACCCTGCTGGGCCCTTGGCTTCCTTATGTAGCATCCTGGACATGTACTAGAGCAGATGACAAGGGTCAGTGGAGCAAAAAAAAATCTTTGGCAACTTCCTTTCTTTTCGTACTTAGAAAAGTATCATAATTCTTTTCCCCATTCACTTTAAATGTATGCAAGCAATATCTAATCTTGTGGGAGACTGAAAGAGAAATTCTCTAGCAAATAGCATGTTTATATTCCGAGAAAGAAGAGACAGAGTTAACCTATGAAAATTAATCTTGGCTGTTAACAAATGTGCTGAAATGGGTGGAGGAATACAGCCCACAAGACTGAGATGTATGTGGGAATTGGATCTGCCAGGTCCCAGAGCGAGACCTAATGCACACGTTTGAAGTTCTTCTGTGACTCTCGATTAACCTTGATTTAAAGTTCCAGAAAAATGTTCAAGCAAACGAGAATTCTCATACTGTCTTTCTTATTTGATATTTTTCTGAGCCAAAGTGCCTACTTTTTTGAGTGGTATTTATGACTGGTTACATTGCACAAGGAAACTTGACTTGGGTGAGGTTTTAAGGTATGGAGAAATGGGTAATGGGGGAACTTAGAAAACCCGACCGGTGAACGTTTCCAAGTTACTCTCCCCACGGGCCCAGAGTCATCCTGAACAATTACTTGAGAATTGTGAAGGGCTCAAGGAGGAAAACTGCAGAACAAAATGGGTTGAAAGAATTTATACTTTTGTCATTTCAACTTGAAGCCAGGGGCTAAAACTCATGTCTTACACCATGGTAATCTACAACCATTTAATTTGCTAACAAGACTTAACTGATCAGGCTCTGCAACCTCCTTCTCCAGTATAATCAAAACAAGAAGCATTTGGCTCTGGAAAGTAAACGTTGTCTATCTTTTATTGTCTGGCCCCACCATTTTCTTTCTGGCAGGCTGAGATGAAACAGAAAGCTGATATTTGGAGCCACTGGAATTGCAGGCCTTGTAATTTAGAAATATCCATTTTATCCCGTGTAATTTCTTCCCTAAGATTCCTCAGTCTAAATCTGATACAGGTAGGAGCCAAGACAAACAGTAACCATTTATAGTCACCCAGACCAGTTTGAATTTCACTCTAATGTAAAGCAAAAAGAGTTTTTGGCTTCATTTCAGGTGTGTAACAGGGGTAGAAAATGCATTTAAAATTTAGCAGCAAATGTTACCATATGTTTCCATAACAACTGCAAACTTTTATGTTAGAAAAGCAATAATATAAACACGTAGGAATCTTGGAACAGTAAACTATTAATTTACCAAATATAAAAAAATCCAGCATGAAGGGGCTTTTATAGCCACAGAAGCCATGAGGGGCCCAGCATCCTGTGAATTTCTCCATTATGTGGCAGAAAATGCTGCCGGTTCATTTAAATGAGCAAATATTTTAAAATTATAGATACAGTGTCCATTCTCCACAGTGCATTTTTGTGAAACAATGTGTGGTGGTGCCAGCTGTGGCTGAATTCTTCTTACTGTATTGAACTAGTAAAATACCCTTCAGAAGCTACTCCCAATGCATGTCTGTAAAACAACGGCATTTTCTCCCTTCACTCATAGCTTCACACTTGATGATGAAGGCACGGGTCCTGCAGAAAGTGCAGTGCCCAGTAGTTGGCCCTAATGCTTGGCAAGGAGTAGATGTTCATAGGTTGTTGATAGATATGAGCAAGGTTCTCAGTTTCCTCACCTACCCATTTTGAAATACAAAAAAGACAACGGGAAAAGGGGAAAGGCAGATCTATTTAACCACATCTCAAGAATGAGGGGTCAGTAAGAGTTGTTGAAATCAAATTCACTGTTGTTTGATTTCTCTGTGGAACAAAGAAATAAATAACCTTCTTTTAACATGGCTACCTGTGGATGGGCCTTTCATTTAAAAGGAGGCATGTTTTTTTTTTCCCTAAACCTCCCTCAGAGGGTACATAGGTTTTGAATCTTTATCTACAATGAAACCGACAATGTTACCTTGTCATTTAAGGCAGATGGCGTACCTTGACTAGTCCCGAAACTTGAGTTCATGATATCACTGTCATTAAAAAAACATATACCAATCAATGAAGGGTAAAGTCAAAGAGAAAAGAAGGTCGAAGGGAAGTGGCTGACGTAAAACGTAGGTGCAGAACTCTGGGGGCACAGGGGGTGCATTCAGAAAGGGTGCTGATGTAGCTACAGGGTAGAGAGAAGGGTGAAATCTCCAAAATTTTAGAAGGCAGAGTAAAGAGCTAGGGTTTCAGCTGTGGCAGGGTTTTCAGCTTGGCCTCTCTTTAGCCTTCACAATGGAGCCCATGGGCTGTTGAGCCGTAAGTGGTGCAGCAGGGGCATTGGTTAAGAAGGCTCACATCGATAGTGGGCCAAAGGAGAAAATGGACGCTAATGTTTAAGGAGCCTGAGTGGATCTGAGAAAATGTGGCCAAGCAGAAGCAAGAGTGAGTGGCATGATTTAGAGTAGCGGAGATGGGACTGGCAAAAGAAGAGCTGCTTTGTGAAGACCTGATTCATTCCCAACTCTTTGGTGGGCCTCTATTTTTAGAGCAGAAACCTAATTTCACCCAAGTTACCACTGTCTCTAAATTGGACTAATAAGAAAGTTTCTCGTGTTTCCATCAGTCCTTGACCAGTTCTAGAGTGTTTTATCCCATGAAGCGTTTTAAGCATTAGTGCCATTGGAGTCTAGCATTGACCATATGGGTCCTTAATTTGTGTCTGAGTATCCAGTTACTTGAAGAGGGATGGTTAACAACAAAACCAAGAGCCATTCATTTATCCCACAATTATTTATTGAACACCTAACAGTGTCCCTGGAACTGGGTAAAGAAGAGTGAACAAAAAACCACAGCCTGTTTCTTGTGCTGGTAGAGCTTACAGTCTAGTGGCAGGAGGCTGACTAAAAATAAGCAAGTAAGTAAAAAAGAGGGTGTCAGATAACAACATGTACTATGGAGAAAAGGCAACAGGTAGGCAATGGAGCTTTTTAGGGAAGTCTCATTTGAGCTGAGATGAGGGGGAAGAGAAGGAACCAGTCAATATGAGGGATGGGATGAGAGAGGAAGGAAGGGTCACATTTTAGGGTTGGAGTAAAGACTTCATCATGGAGTTTGCTGAAACTCCATTTATGTTTAGATGAAACATAAATCCAAATTCTATTTACAAAGTATACGGAAAGTTCCCACTGTGTAGCCAGTGCTGTGTTAGGTGCTGTGGAAAACACAGTTCCTGTAATCAAGGTTATGGTTTAGTTGTTGGGAAAGAGACTTAATTGATTGTGAGATAAATGTCAAATTAAATAACATTGACCATAAGTAAATCATGAGCTCTTTGAAATAGGTAATCAGTGTGAGTTGAGAAAGTCTTTATGGAAAGAAAGAGGGCATCAAAATTGGAGCTCAAAACTATTGAGGCTGGGTGTGGTGGCTCATGCTGTAATCCCGGGGCTTTGGAAGGCTAAGGTGGGAGGATTGCTTGAATCCAGGAGTTTGAGACTGGCCTGGGCAACATAGCCAGATCCCATCTCTACAAAAAAAAATTTTAAATAAAAATGGAAAAAAAAATCTATTTTGTACTTCCTATGTGTTGATGGTTTGTGTGTATCTTTAATTTTTTTCCTTGTAGTAATCATACAAAGGTGAGTGGTTTCATCCCCATGTTATAGATGATGAAACTGAATTCAGAGAAAGTTAAAGATAGCTATTGACAAAACTTCAACTCAAACCATTTAACATCTGAGAACCTAAAAATCACTGACCACTAACTAAAAACATGACGGGCTTTGAGCATCCCTGTGATATTTCTCTCCCTGTCTCTTTCTCCTTTTTGCAGTTGATATGCTAAATGTCAGAACCAAGAGGATCTGTGTGCTTGTTTGTAGGGCTGTGGGGAGGAAAGAGCACTCTGGGGAATGGATGGTCTATTATGAAGCCTGTCTTTGGAGAAAATTCTCTCAAATCGAGCAGGTAGTGGCAGCTACTAAGTGCTGAAGAAAGCAGATCTAGTCTCTGGAGGAGAAGAGGAAAATTAGTGGAAGAAGTAGGTACTTCTTCCTTACCTTGTAAGGTTCAGGAGACCATCAGGGTGAAAAGACCATGAAGACCATTGCAATGTAGAACACATCTCACCAGTGTATTTCCCAGAGACAAGCAGAAATGCTATAAAAGGAGGCATAATACAGTCATGAAACACCCAAATTTTCCTCTTTGTTGTTTTGTTTTGTTTTTTTCTTTTTTTTAGATGGAGTTTCATTCTTGTTGCCCAGACTGGAGTGCAATGGCACAATCTTGGCTCACTGTAACCTCCACCTCCTGGGTTCAAGTGATTCACCTGCCTCAGCCTCCCAAGTAGCTAGGATTACAGGCATGTGCCACCACGCCAGGCTAATTTTTTGTATTTTTAGTAGAGATGGGGTTTCTCCATGTTGGTCAGGCTGGTCTCAAACTCCTGACCTCAGGTGATCCACCTGCCTTGGCCTCCCAAGGTGCTGGGATTACAGATGTGAGCCACCGCACCTGGTCCCCCTTTGGTTTTAGAACTAAGACAACCCTATTTAAAATGTATTTCTATAATATGTAGATGTTTGCTTCAGGGATCCTTTCCTTAGATTATCTTTTTAAGGGATGGCCTGGGCATAGATAGGTCAACTTTAAGATGACCTTTTTTCAATTGAGGGCATATCCCAATAAAATTTTCTTATCCCCTGGCTTCTCTGGGGCTGGCATTTCTGACAGACGTGTAAACAGATGCAAGCATTGTTGCTAATGACAGGTGATTATAAGAGGCATGGGGGCCAAGGTAATTAAACCACGATTTGACAGGGACATTTTGCAATGTAATATTTCAGCATTAGAACTCTCTTTGCAACGTACTTCCTCCACTTGGCTTGGTGAATATAATTCATTTTTATTCTTCAGAGTGTGTTGCTTTGAGATCTGAAACTGTCTTCTCTGAATTTCTTCATGGTTCATTGTAGAACACTAGAAAATGATTACCATTGGACCGTGTGGGCATCTAGTCAGTATCTAAGACCCTATCCAAGGTTTGTCCAGTAGTAGTATAATAGGGTCTGTGACCCTACTGCTGGCATTGTATTTGACATATTATTATGCCCTGTGTGATAGTGATAGTGCCTTTGGAGAGAAACATGAGTTATTTTCATACCAGTCTAATTTCAGTTTCTCTGTTACCTGCATTTACTTGACGTTGCTCTCATGAACCAAACGATAGCTTATTCAATTCTCTTCTTTCCTAAATTTCCACTACTAGCAGTAGGAGAAAATCTCAAATTATATCAGTAACCTGGTATTAGGAGGAATGATAGTAGAAATGATCATCAAGACATGGAATTTATTTATTCATTAGAGTTGAATGTATTTTTTTTTAAAGTACCTTCTTTTTGCTATCAGTAACAATGCCTCTTTAGGCATTTAGAGACCACCTCCTACTAACCGCTAATGTGGCAAACTTATGAATATATATTTGGGGGAATCCTATCTTCTGTTGTATAAATAGCTGACCCTCATGGACTGAATATTTATAGTTTTGATATTGACTAGCTATATGAATTATATTATTTATAGTGAACATAGTAGTGTGGTTTCATCTGATAAAATAACAGCTCACATTTACTATTTATTATGGTCCTGGCACTTGTCTAAAATACCAACTTTTCCCAAGTAGGTCAATCCATTCCTTGACTGCAAAATCAGCTTTTGAATACTCTTGGTATAGGGGATGCCTGGCCATTTTAAGAGATCAGAGAATTGGCCCACTTAGAGAAGGTTAACCACTGGCTAGATAGCTGTTTCTTTTCCTCGACCAATTTTGATTTTCCCCAGAAAGGGATGTAGAGGGAAATGAACTTGTGAATATAGTTTCTTATGCCAGAGGAGTGCTGAGTGATTGTGCCTCTTCGTGGGTTGCCTCCCCCAGTGTGGAAAGCTTGGGAACACTTCATCGGGCAGCCTGGGAAGCTGGCGGCTGGCTTTTACATTCTGCTTCAGGCTGCAGTCTGTTTCTAAGCAGAGGCTTTTTTAAAGCTTTGTCAGATAGGTTAAAAGGTGTCCCACCCCTGGTGTATAAAAAAGAGAGAGCGAGATTAAGCTCACTAAGCCTGCCATGTTCCCTGTAAAATATCAAGTCAAAATGATTTTGAAATCCAAAGTTACCAGGCTTAGGGGTGTGACCTTGAGTGGAAGCAGCCTGGGAACTGGGAAGGAGAGATCTGTGCAAAACGCAATTGGCCACAGGCTGGTGGCCTCGGGAAAGCTGCCGAAGCCAAAGTGAATTGTCTTGTTTCTCTGCCTTGCAGCCAACAGAGCACAACCCCAAATAAATACCCAGCCTGACTTGTAGGCCGGTGGATTCACCACGGAACTCCAGGCAGCCAACCTTTCTCAGAGTGCCTGCTTAAAGCAAAGCCTGGGTTAAGCTCCAGCAGCTGATGGGGGTGAATAAGACAGGATCTCTGCCCTCGGAAAGCTTAAACTCAGAAGAATACCACTAAAAATTAAAAATCTCATTGAACCCCTACGAAAGCATCCAAATCCTTTGCGTGTATTATGAATGCGTTTAATCCTAAATAATAATAATACTAACTAGTACACATTAAGTGCCTCTCTGTGCCAAGTACTTTTTAAGTGTTTTATGTGAATTAACCCTTACCATGGTAGGTATGTTTATTATCTCTAATTTTAAGAAAAGGGTACCTGGAGCCAAAAGACATTACGTAACATTCCCAGGGGCACAAGGCTGGGAGGCAGGGGAGCTGGGATTCCCAAGCAGGAAGTTTGGTTCCAGAGCCCATGCTCTAGGCCAGTGGTTCGGTCATTTTAGCATCATAATCACCTGTGGGCTTGTGAAACCCAGATTGCAGGCCCTTCCTGAGTGGGGCTTGAATATTTGCATTCCTAACAAATTCTCAGGTGATGTGGAGGCCCACAGCTCTCTGCCAAGTGGGAAGAGCACAGTGGAAACCAGTCACTGTAAAACAAGAAAAAGTGAAATACCCTGCTACTGATGTAAGCAGAGTGCTTTGAGAATGTCAGTAGTAGCTAATAATAATATTATTTATTATTATTATCATTATTATTGTCATTATAACTGTCACTTATTGAGTGTACTGGACACTTTTGTAACCATGTAACCATTATAACTGTTACTGTGGGCTATCTCATTTAATCCACACAACCACCATATGAGGTGTTAACTGCACTTTACAGCTGAGGAAACTGAGGCACAGAGAGTTTACAAACTTGCCTAAATGACAGGCCAAGGATTCAAACTATCCCAGGCTAATTCTGGAGCCTTAGCTTTTAACCATGAAGAAGATAGTGAAAAGAGGGGACTCAAACACCCATCCATAGAGCAGATAGGGTACAAGCTGGGCCCTGAAGGAGGAAGATGCCATAAAAAGGCTTCCCAAATGGAATGGATATGTGCAAAGGCCCAGGGGCGTGCAGGTGCAAAGTGTGATAGAGAGTGAATAACATGGAGACTTGTGTGTAAACTTCTTGGCAAGAAATGACGAACCATAAGGATGGGAAAGCAGGTTGGTTGAACAGCCTTGAAAATGGGGAGTCAGCAGTATTCAAGACTGGACTTGGGGATTTTTGAACCTTTCAGGGACACACTCAGCCTCAAAACTCATTTTTTGAGACTTCCAAACAGAATGACAGTCATACTTTGTTAAAGATGCAATGGGGTCGTCTCTTCTCTCCCTGACATAGTTTGAGAGTCTCAAAATATGTTCAGAGAAGAGCTGGATGTCTAAGGTTACGAAGCCTGTGACAGTGAATCACGCCCTGCCAGGAAGAGGGTGTTTTGTACACAGCCACATCAAAAAACCAGTGGGAACATGTGTGCCCGGCTGTGAGTGTATCCGTGTATAAATCCGCACACTACACTTAGAAAATGCCTGCTGTGCGTGGCACTGGTGCAATGGTATCGTTGGAGCTGCCAACTTGTTTTATTTCTGATAGTGCTTGGCAGCCCCTGAAGGAGGGAAAGTATGAATTTTTATCTCCCATTTACTAGACTTTCATTATATTGTGCTTACAGACACAGTGTCAGCACATAAAATGTTAAACATCACTGGTCTGAAAGAGGCTCCCATTGTCTTACCTCTGGTGCTGGGGGAGTCTTGCTAGCTTTGCTGTAGTGGTTCTGTCAGGGTAATATGACATGAAGCATTTCTCAGTAATGACAGACATTGAATATGAGTGACAGGAACCCTGACCACAAGGAATGGGTTCAATTACCAGAGATTGGGGGGGGTTACCTGAGATAAAACCAAAGGGCCCAATTGTGCTTGGTTTTGACCCCTTGACTCCCAGATCCAGAGCAAAGACAAATGGCTGATTAACCAGCCCCTAACCCTCTTTTTCAGTGATAAACTTGTTTGGATTTCCCTGTCCGGAAAAAAAAAAAAAAAAAAAAATCTATGGGTGGCATGGTTTCTAAAGGAAACATGATCAGAAACAGGAGGGCTGGTGCTCGTCATTTTTGTCTCTTGCAAGCACAAAACTGAAAACTGTCATTCTATCTTGGACTGGATCTAGGACGGTGTCCAGAAATCAATACAAGATAAACGATTGCTCTCTTCACCCCACCTTTCTTCTGCTGCAGTGCCTCCATTGCTCCAGTTCACCTGTAGCCAACCTGACGCCAGTGTAAATGAGAGATCCTGCCATCAGAGGCTCTCCTTTTTTTTTTTTTTTCCCTCTCCTGCAGGCTGTTCTGCTCTGCATCGAGTGCAGCTTTGCGCTTGTTTATAGTCCACTGCTTACAGCCCCCAGATAGAGTTATAGCGAGCAGACCAATTAAACTGTCGCAGGCTGCCCTCACTTGACTAGCTCTGCAGAGTCATTTAGCCAGCAGACATTCCTGACTATTAAAGCTAGTAGCAGCATGTCTCCAGTGCTGGAGATAAAATGAATGAAATTTGTTATTCTGGGCTGACACTTGATCCTAGCTGTTGAACTAATGCTGTTGCACCTGAAGTTTTTCTTTATGGTAATTGCTGTCTATGTTATTATTTCATATACTAAATTGGAGAAAATTGCAACAAGTATTAAATTCTTTGAGCTAATTCACGAGAGTTCTATTGTGCATTCTTCCAAGGTAGATCCCAACTTCTGTTGAAGCCTGGGAAGACAGATGTCGCTAGCCAGATGCACTGGCTTGTGTTTCATTATTATCAGAGACATTTCAATTTCAGGTCTGGCCAGGCATTTATCAGCTTTACCTGAAATCCGTTTTAAAATACACTTTGGCTTCTAATTCAGTCAGCATATGTTGGGATCTACCCTGGGAATTCAGTTATGATGACCAACATTGACAGTGATTTGCACTAGTCTGGTTGATTCAGTGACAGATTCTTGGTATCAGAAAGTCTCTGGCACAGTATACACTTGGGTAAATGGGCAGTGTGAAGTAAGATTTCCCACTGGGCACCTTTGGAATCCACAGCTCTAACTGGGAGTCCCTGAACACCTCAGGTAGTAGCACTTCAATGAGGACCTATCAGAACAGGTACACGCAAGGTACAGCGCCTCCCAAAGCATCCGAATCACTGGTCCTCACTGCCCTGCCCATTCATGTTCACTATCTCCTAATTTCTGTTAACTTCTTTTACCAGATCTCCTTCCAGAATTAGGGAGATTATTTTAGACTTTTCAATATAAACCACATTCAGAGTTTAGTGAAATCTCTGAGGCCCGTGTTTCTGTAGTAGATTGCATAGAAGATCATTTCTTTTACAGCATTCATTTGTATGCTTAGCTTGTGGTCAGAGCTCGTGGTGAAGGCTCCAGACAGGACCCAGAATAAGAATTCAGGTCTGATTAGTGGTAGAAGTACTATGCTTGCTTTCATGTTAATGCTTTGGGAAGACACTGACCCCAATCATAATGTTACTTTAATTTCTACCTGAAGACCACACCTGACAGACATAGCAGGGCTCTGTCAATTACAGGGACATACATCTCTAGAATCCCAAGACTTTGTCAAGTCCTTACTAGGAAACAGTAGTCAGGCTGTACTCCATATTTTGATTAGAGGCAAATGTGAGAGGCTTGAAACTCAAAGTACTAGAAGAGAGACATGGGGCTTTGTTATTATATTTCATCATTCTACCCCCAAATTTAGGGAAAGTCCACAGATAATGATGCACCCTGCATAAGTGCTTTCTCTCTTGCCATAGACAGACATCTGTAATTTGAATGATAATGGCTAGTATTAGAGTGTCTGTCTTGGAGAATTTATATTGCAAGTTGAAGTCCATATAGTTTGTGAGGCCCCAAAATACTGAATGTATGTTGGTCTGCATTATTTCTGATATTCATAAGCTTCGTTTAAAGACACTCTTGTAACAACTCGAATCTGCTAAAACTGAATTACTGTAGTTTGCAGCAAAGTTCAGCATGAGAAATGTATATTTTCTTTCCCCACTGAGAAAATGAAAGAAGCATTAGTCTTTCGTTTATATATGAGACGGGTAGATTATGTATAGAGTGTCAAGTATAGAAGATTTATTTTCCCACCCTCAAATCCAGTAGGAAAAACTGGCATTTTCATCAAAACTAAACTAAGACTAATCTTTGTTCTATTTTCTGAAATTGCCAAATATACAAGTTTTAGGTATTTTAAAACAGTATATTCACAGGCAAACATTAACTTGCTCCCAGCGGTCCTTCAGATGCACATTCATTCTTGTCTTTGGTATTTGAGGATCCTAATGATATCATAATAACACAAGTAAAAGTTGCCGTATAATAGCTGCGTGTGTGCATTTCAGACCCAGAACTAATTCTCCATGTTTCTGTCTCTGTATCTATCAAGCAGGAGTGGTAAGCTCTTCTCTCCAAATCTTACCTGGACTTCTTTTTCTGTATATTTTGTGTTATTGTTGGAGCTTAGATTGACCTGTTTTGTGTGGACAGCACAGAGAACATAGGGGAGACCTCAGCATGCAAGCTGATTGACATCGTTTGGATCTGTGTCTCTGCCCAAATCTCGTGTCAAATTGTAATCCCCAGTGTTTGGAGGAGGAGCCTGGTGGGAGGTGATTGGATCACGGAGACAGAGTTCTCATGAATGGTTTAGCACCATCCACCCTTGGTACTGTGTAGTGAGTGAGTTCTTATGAGATCTGGACGTTAAAAAGTGTGTACCACCTCTGCCCTGACCCTTGCTCCTGATCTGGCCATGTGACTTGCCTGCTTCCCCTTTGCCCTCCACCATTGTAAGTTTCCTGAGGCCTCCCCAGAAGCTGAGTGGATGCCAGCATCATGCATCTTGTACAGCCTGCAGAACGCTGAGCCAATTAAACCTCTTTTCTTTATAAATTATCCAGTTTCAGGTATTTCTTTATAGCAGTGCCAGAATGAACTAATACTATAAGAGCTTGTTTGGAAGCTGGTTATTTTAACAGTATAGAGTTGGCTGTCCATATCTGTGGGTTTTCACATCTGTGGATTCAACCAACTGGGGTTCAAAAATATTCAGGAAAAGAAATGGATGGTTGTGTCTGTACTGAACATGTACAGACATTTTTTCTTGTCATCATTTCCTAAACAACACAGTATAACAACTATTAACATAGCGTTTACTTTGCATTGCAAATTATGAGTAATCTCAAGGTGGTTTAAAGTACGTAGGAGGATGTGTGTAGGTTATATGCAAATATTATGCCATTTTATGGAAGGAACTTAAGCATCTATGCATTTTGGTGTCTAAGGAGGGTCCTGGAAGGAATCCCCCACAGGTACAGAAGGATAACTGATTTAAAGTAATGGTCAGGGCTGGGCATGGTGGCTCACGCCTGTAATCCCAGCATTTTGGGAGACCGAAGTGAGTGGATCACCTGAGGTCAGGAGTTCAAGATCAGCCTGGCCAACATGGTGAAATCTCATCTGTACTAAAAATACAAAAAATTAGCTGGGCATGGTGGTGGACACCTGTAATCCCAGCTACTCAGGAGGCTGAGGCAGAAGGATTGCTTGAACCTGGGAGCAGAGGTTGCAGTGAGCTGAGATCGCGCCATTGCACACCAGCCTGGGCAATAAAAGCAAAACTCCATCTCAAAAAATAAATAAATAAAACAAAGGTCAGAATTTGGAAGATTCTTGAAATGTGAGTGCAGCAGAGAAGATGACTGAGTTTGGGGCTGTCAAGAGGCCAAGTTAAAGGAAAATAAAGACCCTTCTTCATCGTACTAAGAATGGAAACATCTGTGTGTATATAGACAGTTCACTAAAGTAAAAAAAGTCTTAAGATGGCAAATATTAGGGCCGGGCCCGGTGGCTCACGCCTGTAATCCCAGCACTTTGGGAGGCTGAGGTGGGTGGATCACAAGGTCAGGAGATAAAGACCATCTGGCTAACATGGTGAAACCCCGTCTCTACTAAAACTACAAAAAATTAGCCGGGCGTGGTGGCAGATGCCTGTAGTCCCAGCTACTTGGGAGGCTGAGGCAGAAGAATGGCCTGAACCTGGGAGGCAGAGCTTGCAGTGAACTGAGATTGTGCCACTGCACTCCAGCCTGAGCAACAGAGCGAGACTACATCTCAAAAAAAAAAAAAAAAGATGGCAAACATTTGGATAAGGTGAGAGTGGTGCATAAAGAAGGGCTCCTGCTCCAGAACGTTTCTTCTGCAAATCTTGAAATACAGTAATTCCTTTCCTCTTTCATATGCTTACGTTTAGAGAGCATCAGACCTCGCCTTAAGCACCTTGCATTCATTGTCACGTTTCAGTTCCATTGAGGTAGAATACCCTCACTTTACCTGTGAAGAAACTGTGCCTCTGAAAGCTTAAGATTCCCACTTACCATTTGTTAAGAAATTTTGGAAGGTGGGTGTTGAACCTGGAGTCTGTTCCTTCTTCACCAGTTTTGAGCGGCCAGAACTTTGTGTCTCTGAAATTAATTGCACTTATCTTAGAAAGCAGAAGAACTTCCAGCAGGAAATACGCAGACTGCTTAAAATCCTTGTAGTTGTTCTTGATAATGATGCCAACCCAGTGCTGGGCTTTTGGTCACTAAAGCCAAAACTAAACCCAGCCAGGATATAAACCAATGTTTTGTTTTGTTTTTGTTTTTGTTTTTGTTTTATTGAGACAGAGTCTCGCTCCGTCTCCCAGGCTGGAGTGCAGTAGCACGATCTCAGCTCACCGCAACCTCTGCCTCCCAGGTTCAAATGATTCCCCTGCCTCATCCTGCCAAGTAAGCTACTTGGGATTATAGGCACCTGCCACCACGCCTGGCTAATTTTTATATTTTTAATAGAGACAGGGTTTCACCATGTTGACCAGGCTGGTCTCAAACTCCTGACCTCAGGTCATCCTCCCGCCTTGGCCTCCCAAAGTGCTGGGATTACAGGCGTGAGCCACTGTGCCTGGCCTACTAATGTATTTCTTAAAATTTAAACTTTAAACCTGTTTTCCTAAGTGTGGATTACTTAGAGTGGGTTAAGCTGACATGGTCCTTCCCCTGTGAATTATAGGTCTTTGTTCAGGTCAGGCATCAGCAAACTTTTTCTTTAAAAGGCCAGATAGTAAATATCTCAGATTTTGTGAGCCATACAGTTTCTGTCACAACTGTTCTCCTCTGTTGTTGTAGTTCAAAAACAGCCCTGGACAATATGTAAATGAGTAAGTGTGGCTGTGTTCCAGTAAAACTTTATTTACTAAAACAGGTGGCAGGATTTGGCCGTCAGGCCATAGTTTACCAACCCCTAGCTGAGGCCATGAGGAAGGGTTATGTTTAAGGGAACCAGAACACAACCAATGTTGTATTCTTTTTTCATTCATTGTTCATGTAAATTGCTGGTGAGAGATGTTCTCTTAGCAGAACTTGAAACCATTTTCATTGGCTGGGGCTTAAATTTTTTTTTTTTGTTTTATCTCTTGTTTAAGCCCATATTAAAAGTGTCCATGTTCTTTCCATTAAATATCTTGGTTGCCTTCCCAGACTTCAAATTGCAGTGAATTTATCCCCAAAGGATGTTTGGTATCAATTCTCAAGATGCAATTTGAATGTAGTCTGCTTCTATAATGGAAACAGTATTCCAAATCTTCATTATTTAAGTTTCATAGAAAATAATGAATCATTGAATTGGTTATTACTCAACACTGTTAAGGCATATATGGAGTTCTTTATAGATAAAGAAAGGATATCAGCTCAAAGGATAAAACAGTATGAAGATTTCATTTTATGGTTACATATGAGGCATTAGATTATTATTTTCTAGCTAAATTGTGGTAAACACAGATTATATTATAATGAAGCTTTTTTCCCCCAATAAGCATTTTATAAGAGGAAAACCTAAATACAACAACCAGCAAAAACAGTTTATGAGTCATTTACCCTAACAATTTTAATAGTTTCCTTGTTACTCCATTACTGTAGTGATGACCCCGCCCCGCTTTTTTTTTTGAGATGGAGTCTCACTCTATTGCCCAGGCTGGAGTACAGTGATGTGATCTCGGCTCACTGCAACTTCCGCCTCCTGGGTTCAAGTGATTCTCCTGCCTCAGCCTCCCAAGTAGCTGGGACTACAGGCATGCGCCACCACGCCCGGCTAGTTTTTTTGTATTTTTAATAGAGATGGGGTTTCATCATATTGGCCAGGTTGGTCTTGAACTCCTGACCTCGTGATCCGCCCACCATGGCCTCCCAAAGTGCTGGGATGACCCCCTTTTTATAAAACATCCCATCATGTTAGCTCCATATAGTAGGGATTAGTGATATCAAATTCTTTTTGGGAATTAATAGTGGCACTAGGGCTAGCAGTGTCATTTAACTGTGTGGCATGTTTGGGTAGGTAGCTTTTCTGTTTAAAAGTCATCGCCCTTCCTCACCCAAGGGCAACTGTCCTGGGGATGGAGGAGAGGTGTCAGCAGAGATTGCATTCTCAACATCTCAACTTCCTTGCTCCCTGCCTGAGTGCCTCCTCACCCATCGGCTTACTATAACTAAAGGTTCTTGTGTTCTCTTGATTTATCTAATGCTGTACCTGTGAAATATTTAGTTACCCTCATTCTCTCTTTTCTCTCTGTTTTCTAGAGCAACGACACAGGGCAGTGGAAAAAGTATGAGTTTTGGAGTCAAAACCCCTGTTATCTTGGAAAAGCCATTTAACTTCCTTGACCTTCAGTTTCATCTTGTGTAAAATCAGAATAATAATGCCAGCCTTACAGAGTAATCTTGAAACTTTTTTTTTTCTTGAGATAGAGTCTTGCTTTGTCGCCCAGGCTGAAGTGCAGTGGCACAATCTCGGCTCACTGCAATCTCTGTCTCCCAGATTCAAGAGATTCTCCTGCCTCAGCCTCCCAAGTAGCTGGGATTACAGGCATGCGCCACCACGCCTGGCTAATTTTTGTGTTTTTAGTAGAGATGGCATTTCACCATGTTGGCCAGGCTGATCTCAAACTCCTGACCTCAAATGATCTGCCCGCCTCAACCTCCCAAAGTGCTGGGATTACAGGTGTGAGCCACCATGCCCAGCTGTAATTTTGAAACTTAATGAGGATGTATATTTAAGTGCTTTGCAAATTGTGTTTATAATGTATTTGTTATTTTTACTGTTTAACTAACTGTCTTCCCCTACCCTGTTCTGGAGAATCTTCTACCATCATTAAAATAAGTAAATCCACAGTGGTGTTAATCTTGGAACATCCTATGTGGAGTTGCCCATATGAGAAACAGTTTAATTATGACAGAATGCCAGGGAGCAATGTTCCCATTGTGTTGAATAAATGGCATCTCCACAATCACCATCTCAAATATGAAAATCAACAAGGAAAATTCCAAGCAGCTGCCTTTATAACTTCTGATTTGTAGGCCACATTTGAAACCACAGTTTGCTTTCCCAGTCTACAACATTTTAATTCATAGAGCAGGTCTTTCTCTATTAGCACACTCTCAAGATCTTTTCTTGATCATGGTTTCAGTTGCTCTGGAAAGCAACTGCCTTCCAAAGTTCCCTAAAGTAAATTTTCTTTTTGATAGCTAATTCTGTTTAGAGGTGGACCAAGCCAAGAATAGCCTCCAAGTTCAGTGACCATCTTTGCAGTCATATGCAAGTGACGCAATCACAAAAAGAAAGAAACTTAATTTTATGCAGATAGATATGAGAGACAGGTAGCTATGAACGCATGGCTCCAGGACCTTCTGCCATGTCAAATGAGCTAAACCCTTCCCCGAAAGCCAGCCAAGAAAACATATGATACCATTTGCAATGGTAGAATGTTGCATGCTGTTCTTCTGTAATTATAATGGCCCGAGCCGTGTGGAGTGGGTGAGTCCTGCTTAACAATCGTTAATCTACTGAGTCTTAGTATCAGCCTCCCATCTTGAGGAGCAGCAGTTCTTGGCTGGATGAGTCGGTCTTTGATTTCATTATAATAAGGATAGCTTTGTTAAAATTCTGCGGCGCAGTGGTGCCTAAGGATTCTGGGAAAAGAAGGTTTTTCTTTTTTATTTTCCCCTTTTTTGCACGGCGGGGATGAATTGTTTCTCTCTCTTCCATCCCCTAGGTTACTGTTTGTGCTCTCCCTTGATCTCCTGCTTGTCCCTTTATTTCTCCACGTTGTGAAAGTTTCTTTCTGTGTGACCAGGAGTCTGTTTAGCAGACCATATTGTGAGTGAAGGGCCAGCGTTTGTTGCCTGATTTTGGCAACGCTGGGCAGTCAGCTGGGATGTAATTAAGACTCTGAGAACAGGCTGTCTTCTCCACGGGAAGGGCATGTTAGATGGTGCTGGGATTTGGGGCTGTCAGTTTGGCCAAGGCTGGAGACAGAGAGCTAGGGACAGAGATATTTCCTTTCATTTATAATCCCTTTATGTACAGTGTGTGCACTTGGCAAAGTTTACATATAACCTAGTGGCTAGAGCTTACAAGCCAACGCAGTGAAATTAGCATATGTTACATGTATATTTTAGTAATATTTTAAAGCAAGTGCATATTTCCAAAGTGAATTATGCATGGATGACAGCAATACGGTTGTGTTGCACTGGGTGTCAAATCCCACAACTTTTTGTCGAGACTGTGGGTTTTACACTAAAAAGGCAGAAAGACTAAACGAAGTAAAACAGTTTTAATTTTTAACAGTTTGGTTCGGCCCAAGGAGCCAGGCTGTGACAGATATAACTGACATTTGAATAATTGGATTAATTTAGAGAAGGGCAAATCCGGTTTTGACGGTTGTGCTTGTGTGTACGTCTTTTTTTATTATTATTTGCAGGAATGGAGTTGTGTGGTTTAAATATGCACTTTTTGTGCTGCCAAGCAAATCTTGAGAAAACATGAAATTTATGAAATTATCATTTAATTAATTTGTTTTAATTTATATGTATGTATATGTGTGTGTTCACATATTATGCAGCCTTCATATGTATGTAAAAGAAATTCACCACATATACTTGATTCAGCTCTATCAGTGATATACATATATACACACTGCATATATAAGCACATTGTATGTGCACTTAGGAACTTAGTAGATCCAGCTTGAGATAACGTGCATGACTTCATAGGATGTATAGAAAATGCACAGACAAGGAAGCTCACTGTGACATTGGCAAGCCCCTTTCCTCGCCATATCAATGTGTTGTAAAACATCACAGTGCAGAAGCAGAAAAGCCTAATTTGGCATCAGGGGTATCATTAGCCAAATTCTACATCGTTGATTCCTCAGTCCTAAGTTCCTTCAGATTCATACAGCTTTTTAAGTTTCATATATGAAGATAATCTCGGCAACATAAAACCAAGTACAGCCCATCATAGCCACCCTCCTCCAGAAATTCTGGTAATGAAATACCTCATCTAAAATCAGCAGGCCAAGTCTAGGACCTTGTGGCAGGCAGTCTTGAATTGTGGCTGTGGGCTGGCTCTAAGAGCCTTTTCCCCAGCAGGACATTAATAGACATTAACACTCGGACAAGAAGTGTTGATGTGTGGTTTATAATGTTAGCACCCAGTTAGGCAGGTATAACACATGCTGTAGGAATCTTGTACCAACACATGTGTGTGTTGAGTCAGATTAATGAGAACCATAAAAGGAGAGACATTTCACTCGAGCTGGGGACTTCATCCTATCCTTTTACCAAGCAAACCAGTGCTCAGCTGGGCGGCAGTGTCCTGGTGGGGTGTTTTCGATATTAGCGTAAGGAGGATATTTGAAAGTTTTCTTTTGCTCTGTTGTTATGTGATCATGAAGCCTAAACCGTTAGGCAGTACAGCTCATTCAAACTCCTTTGCATCTAGTACTGTTTGGCTCAGAGGAAAGGAAACTTTCACGATATTCACAACTACACGGTGGGGCAAAAGTTATTATTTTCCTCTCTCAGATTTACCTGACTATTCTTCAAGTGTTTCTGAATGATTCTGAGACACTTTCTGGTTTACTTTGTAAATGGGGCAGTGAAGCATTCTTGTCTCCTGACTGGCTCTCCTTAGAGAATTCTCAAAGCCTTTTAAAATTGTGTGTTTTTCTGGGGCAGCCTTGAAAGTCCCAGGAGTGAAGTTGCCATCTGTCCTTTATATTAAAAGAATCTTCTGTATCGTATACCTGATGTGCTTGTCCCAGAGATAGATGTTGTTAATTAAAGGACAGCATTTGTCCTTTATCTGAAATAAATCTCTTGCCTGAATAACAGTTTCCCAAGCCTTAGGAAACAGGTAAGGACGTTTGGCCCAGAGCCCTGATGTTTACTAAAGGTCCTTGGTCCAGTAGCTGTCCCTCAGCCTTCACTAGATCAGACGTGTAGACTAGAAAATTACTTGCTTACGTTTTTTTTTTTTTTTTTTTGGCTTGTTTTCTATTAATTCATTTACCAACATTATGGCCTTTTGCATGGGTGTAAGTAAATGAACATAATATATACTGTTATTAGTAGTTTGTGCCTTTTTTGTGGCGATTCACAAACAGCAAGTTCCCAGACATTCTCACCACACTGCATCTTTATGCAATAGATGTGACAAGACCTATATCCTCCAGTGTCACCTCTTTACTACTGCACACTCTCTGTTCCTATACCTTCTGCCCCTGGGAAAAGAAAAATGCAAACATCTGCTTACAGCAAATAGAGCCAGAGTTCTGCCAGACCATAGCTAGAATATGTATAGGGAGGAAGAAAGCGTCGCCCTTAACCTACTCCATCTCTGTCTCAGGAAACACAGAAAATAATTTGTCTCTGTAATATCGAAAAGCAGTTAGGGTAACATGGCTGTGAACTGCTGTCTGAAAGTGTTCTCGCCTCTGTAGTTGCTAAGCACAGAGGAGGAGGCTAGCCAGGGCCTTGCCACAGACTAACTTCAAGAAAAGAGGAAAAGAGTGCACCAGCAGACTCTGGACTGAGGAACACATCCTGCGGGAGGAGGCGAGGTGTGGCCAATGGTTCTTTTGTTGATAAGAAAGACCCTGAAATTGCCTGTGGCATGATGAGGAGAGTAGTAGATTGGACCATAATTTTCTGCTGACCTAACACACGAAACTAAAGCTCAAGTTTAATAGGCAATGATTCCCGTTTAAGGGGAATTCAAATTATTTACAGTTCTCCACCATCATTTTCCCCCCTTAATCATATGGACTAGGAATTGAGCAGGTGACATACAAGAGGGAAGCCGACTTGGGTGAAAAACAGCAGGGGCTGGGCGTGGTAGCTCAAGCCTGTATTCCCATCTCTTTGGAAGGCCGAGGCAGGTGGATCCCCTGAGGTCAGGAGTTCGAGAACAGCTTGGCCAACATGGAGAATCCCTATCTCTACTAAAAATACAAAAATTAGCCGGTCCTGGTGGTGGGTGCCTGTAATCCCAGCTACTCTGGAGGCTGAGGCAGGGAGAATTGCTTGAGCCTGGGAGGCAGAGGTTGTAGTGAGCCGAGATCTGACCATTGTACTCCAACCTGGGCAACAGAGTGAGACTCCATTTCAAAAACAAAAGAAAAGAAAAAGACAACAGAGATGGTGGTGGGTGTGGCAAACAGGTGGGCACTTATGCTGTCTACAGGGGACAGTTCCTTCCAACTCCAAATAGTTGTTACCTTAGAGAGGTGTGGGCCCAAGATTGCAAAACTAGATTTTTCGGTGAAAGCCACGAATGTGACACTTTTTGAGTTTTCAGTGTTGGCAGATAATTCACTGTTTTAAAACATGCAGATAAAACTCAACTGTAGTTGGATGTACTTTATGGGTTGCTAGTTTGCACACACTTATATACATAATGCAGTAACATAAGTGGGACTATTCTAAATAATGAACAGTGTGGAAACTTTTCTTAATAATAGTAAGAAACTGAGCCCCAAACAATTAATATGTTTAGATATTTCCCTTTGGGTCTTTATTTACTGCATATACATTTTATATACATGTTTTAAAATAGTTGTAATCATAGGAGCCTGTGACTTTTCACTTATCATCAGAAGCAGTTTCTTTATATAATTTATAATGGCTATTGGTTATTCCATCTAGGGGATGTATTACAACATGCAAAATCATGTCCTTATTGTTGGACATTTAAGTTGCTTTTGATTTAACATTGTTGTAAGTAACGCTGCAATTACATATTTGCTTATACTACTTTCTCCTTTTTCTGGATTAGATCCTTAGAATCTAAAAGGAAGATTACTAAGTCAAAAGATATGAACGTTTTTATGGCTTTTGGTACATGTTACCAGATTGCTTTCCAAAAGTGTTGCGCCAATTTACACTACAGTCAGCAAAGTATACATTTATCCTTGAAGCATTATTATATTTTAGAGGTTTTTCCTTCTAAATTGGTAGGTGAAAATTGGACTTCATTGATGTTTGAGTTTGCATTTCTTGAGGTTTTCCCGTTAATCTGTGGACAATTGTATGTGTTCTTATAACATCTGTATTTTCTAAGGTTAAATTTTGTGGAGGTTTTGTTTGCTTTGTGTATGTGTGTGTATTTTTGAAGTTCTCTTTATAACAATTGATAAATAATTTGGGAACAGCCCACTTGGCAAGGCCTTCCTCCAGGGGACCCTCTGTCTCAACAGTGCTGCAGCTGCTACTTTTAACTGTGTGTTAACTTGGAGTTGGGCCAGGGCCTAAGCAGGATCTCCTTCCTGAAGAGGGGCTCTTGTGTGTCTGGTGAACCACAAGCTCAGGGCTGTATCTGCCAATATGTTTTTGGCAGAAGCCATCTAATAAAATCCCATCCGCGCTGTTCTATGAAATGCAGTCACAAATTTGGATGATGATTACCTGATGCCATATTTTGGTAACAGCTAATCTCCATGTCTTAGATGGTTTGTATTCATTGCCTCCCCTCTTCCCTTTTTCACCACTCTGCTTGGTGCATGTTTTAACTACAAACGATGTATAATCTGAGTTTCATGTTGCATGGTCTAATGGAAAGGCACTGAGCCAGTCATATGGAGACAGGGGTCCTATTATTGGCACTGCCCGTTGTTTAATAATAGCTTAACAATCACAAAAAGTGCTCTTTTAGCATTCTTCATGTATTCTTGAATCTTCCTAACAGTCCTGTTAGACAATATTATTATCCTCGTTTAGGTGAGGAAACTAAGGCTCGGAGTATTGGAAATTTCCAGTACTTGTATTGGAAAGTATGATATTGGACAAGTATTTTCAATACTTGTGCTGAAGATATTGGAAATACTTGTCCAATATCATCCTTCATCTCTCTGAACTAAAAAATGAGTTTTTTATTTCTAGAAATCTGTCTCCCCATCTGCAAAATGGAGTTGCTTCTCCTCAACTCAGAATGGTGGCATGGAACTAAAATGATGCCACGTAGATATTAAGTTGCCTTGAGGATTGAAATCCAAGACAATAAATTGGTAATAAATTGTAGTTATTAACTAGTTCACCTCCGTGGCTCTCAGCTTCTTCATTAATTAAATGTAGGGATTGAACCAGATTCATTTCATTGGTTACTTTGAGCTATCACATTTTCCCGTCAGCCACAGACTCAAATGTTGGTGGATAAAGCCTACGTGGTTCCCAGAGGCTGTGCATGCTGCCTACATTTCAATCAGCTCTACATTTTAGGTACATCCATCCCTCTCAGCCAATGTTCTTAGGAAGAAAGTGCAAACTTTTAGGAAGGAAAAATCTCACTCTTCAGTGTTTGTGGAGCGTACAGGGAAATTCTCTTAATGGAATAGTAGAGATACCATTATCTGACGGCCACTGTAAAGCCCTATGGAGCTGCTTGCTTTTGGCTCTGGAGATATGGTGACCTCTTAAAATATATTTTTCTAAAAAAGGAACAGGCCTCATTTCTGTTTTTCTTTATACTTCATCCCCAGGTAGGAATTTAACCAAGGGAGTTAACGGAGAAAGTAAGGCATTGACTCAGCTCCACACAAAAATGCATTCTGGCTTGTTTTCATACATATCACAAAAAAGTAGGGGTTCAGGATCCCATATGGCACTTAGCCTCCTAAGCAAAGATCATCAGCCATAGACGAGAAGCAGGTGGCCTGGCACCGAGAGCAGAGGTTATTTTTGCTGCTGGGCTCCCGCCATTTCAGAGTTTAACAGTGGCAAGTCTACTCAGCAGGAGGCTGACCCCAGATGCTCTCCCCTTGGCGGAGATGGAGCCGTCCCATGTCCCACCTCCGCTGCTGGGAGTCAACCTGATCAAATCGAGGCCACAGTTAGACTCCCGGATAAGTCTCTGTTTAAGCTTATTCCCATTTGTTACTTAAATACCACTTCCAAATCTGATTCATTTGGGGTGAAGTCACAGACTTAATTGTTCACCTATCCTGGGTGGCTCTTGAAAGCCTGTGATAATGATATCTTGGCATTTTATTTTAGGTGAACCCTGGTGCAACAGGTTGGAAAGGCCTAGTTTTGAGGATAGTGTTAGAGACCAGAGGTGTGGAAACCTGGATTCTGCCTCTGGCTCTGCCTCTCCCTAGAGCTCAGTCTCACTGTGTGTAATATGAAGAGATTTGGACCACGTCTGGGGTTTCAAATTCAGATGACAACAGGGAAGTATCAAAAATGAATGAGAAGGGAAAAGAAAGGAAGAGGGAGACCCAATGGAAAGGGGCATGAGGGAACGTTGGGGCGAGTGTGAAAATGTATACCGTGACTGGATGATGATTATGTGGGCATATACATTTTTCAAAACTTGTAGAACTTATACTAAACATCTATCCACTTTACCATATGTAAAATAAGTGTAAAATGAGTGAAATGGACTAGGTAGTAAACTGCAGAGCATATACCTCATTTAAAGGGGGCGATGATGAGCTCTAGCCAATGACTTCTCTTCAGAATATAGGCCCAGTGTTGCTACATTTTCAAGTAAAGCCAGAAATTCCCCTATTTATAAAAAATCTCAGGATATGTAGATTTATGGGCCCTGTTTGGTCAGACAAAATACCAGTTTTGTGATCTCTGAACTTTGGGCTTCTTAATTTGACTCTGAGGATCATTTTAGCTTCAACATTGAATGATGCCGACTTGCGGTGAGACCTCAGACAAAAAGATTAAACTTGCCTACACCTCAGTTTTTTTCACCTGTAAGCTGTTGATAATCCATGACTAACAGTACAGGGTTCTGATGAAGAGCATATGAAGTACCCTGTACAAAGCCACTTTGAAACATGAATAAGTAACGTAAAAATGCAAGTCACTATTACCTTTTTTATTATTATAAAGAATTATTTCCATTTTGAGAATTGTTATTGTTCAGAATTGAAGCACTAAACTTAGTAAAGATGACTAATAAAAACATCAAGATTCACCATGACTAAATGACTTGCCTGCAAATGATCGTGCAAACCTTTCATTATCCTTAGAGGGGAATGTTTCTGTTGTGTGTGGCAAAAAGAAAAGGCATTTCATTTGTACAGCTGCTCATATAAATTGCAAAAACCATGGGAACTGAAGTCCGAGGTACAGCAGTAGCATATAACGAAATGAACTTGATGCTATATTAAAGATTCTTTGTCACATGCACTCACTGCCTAGGAATTGGAATGCTCCAGCCTTGTCACTGACATTTTGTGAACAAGCAGCCCGTATTGGATGGTGATAAATGGATTATCTTAAATGTCATTCTGCACTGTTTTAGAGTTGCAAAGAGAGTTTTGATATTGAGTTGTTGGTTAGTATATTCTATATCAATCCTTTATGATGAAATAATCTCCTCAAGTTACATCCAGAAATGTCAAAGTTGCTTATTTCTTCAATCACCCGTAGCAGTGTTTCCATTACAAGATATGCAGAGAAGATTGTGTAATAATGTCAAACTATTTATAGAAACATTTCCTAGGAATCTCTACTCTCCTTGAGTTGTTTGTGTATTTAATACTAGAGATTTGTTTTTATATGTGTGTGTGTGTATATATATATCTATTTCTAAATTGACTTCAGCTGAGGATGTTGTACTTTAGTTTTTATAGAGAGCACATTGAAAACTTGATAATATTAGCATTCAACAACTAAAACTAAGGCCACGCTAACATTTTGTAAATAGAAAGATTCGTGTATTTTGGTTTTAAATATTGTAATTTTTTTTTTTTTTTTAGTGTTGCAGTTGCAGCTGTGTCCTAAAGGCTGTCAGGTTGTTATATGCATAACAAATTTAAACCTATTTATTTTGTCTAAAGTAGTATGCAATACTTTGCCCAAAGAAGTTTTAGTATTTATTTTATGCTAATTTCTGCATTATTTTATCTTTAATATTTTTTTATTTTCCAAATTTAATAAAATTATTACTATTACACAGAATGTAGTCCTTTGTATAAAGATTAGGTCCAGTGGATTTGTGTGGAAAGAAGCACAAAGTAGATTTTGAAAGCATATCTCACGTTTTACTTGGCAAACTTATTCTAAATATTGGCTTTCTTCCCTAAAGATAAGACCTTTCTAGATACAGATATTGAAAATACTCAATTAGCATATACAGAGTGGCTCCCTTCAGCCTCTCTGTACTCTACGAATCTGAACCGTCATCCCCTCATTCTACAGTCCTCAAAACAAAAGACATGTAATTTATATTTGAAAAATCAAAACAATATAAATAATATTAGAGTGGACCATATAAAATTACTGCTTTTATAGATCCCAACAGTCACATATGAGCAATTTTATTTGGCTCACCCAAACAGTGAAGATTTATATTGTATTTACTACATGCCAAACGTGTGCTGGATGTATATGAATTCATGTACTGATTATAGCAACCCTATGAGTAGGTACTATTATTTTCCCTGGCCTACAGATGACAACTTCGGGACATAGATTGATTAAGTAAGTGTCAGAACCAGGCAGCCTACCACCAGAGTCTTTGCTCGTCATCAGGACTCTGTGCTACCTCTCCAAAAAAGCACTCTCCCACCCCAGTGTCGTGCTTTTCACTGCAAAAATTTAATCATGTCTTTCATCTTACATGTCTTAATGTAGTATTCCTTTCAGCTATGCTAATCAAATATATTACTCTTTTCCTTCATAGTTTTTGCGCGTTATATCTTTCTTAAGATCAACTTTCTTTAAAAACTCTGTGTTTTTAAAGAAATTCGCTTTAATGGTATTCTGATGCTTTCATAGTTTTGTTTTCAGTGTTTACCTCTTTAATCCACCTGAACTTTACCTTTGTGACTGGCTTTTGAGTAGGGATTAACTTTATTATTAGGTTTTCAAATGGACAGGCAATTGGCACCTTTTATGGAATAAACCATTCTTGCCTCCACTGATTTGAAAAGACACTTTTATCATATACTAAACTTGCGGAAATTTGTGTGTCAGAGTTTTTTTGCCTAATTACCAAAACTTTGTGTGTTTTTAGATAATAGGGCCTGCCATCCTCCATTTTCTTTTTAGAAAATTTCATTAACCATTTTCATGGCCTTTTTGTCAGATGAATCTTAGATTCCGATAGTCAGATGCCATAAAAAATTCTAAATCCTGTTGGCATTTTAATATAAATGCATTGAATTTATAGGTGTGTATGTTGGATAATTTCTTTAATGTCTCCTCATCTATTAACATGTTTTACTTCATTTATTTATGTCATCTTTTGTGTTCTTAAGTGAATTTTAAAATTTTTCTTGACATTCTCCTTCATTTCTAGATATTTGTGTTTATTGCTGTTGTAATGGAATTATAGATATGTCTGATAACTGTTGAGTATTTACATTTATATAGTTACCTTACTAAATTTTATTAGTTCTGGTAGTTTTTCATTTGATTCTTCTGGAATTTCTAAGTAAGGAATTAAATAATTTAAAATAAAATGATGTTGCCTTTTTCTTTCCAATGTACTTTTGTTGGTCTTTTTTCCTGTCTTAGCTGATTTTTTTTGAATAATGGTAACTAATGGTAGGGATAATAGGCATCCTTTGATTTTTTTTTTTTTTCCTGTTGTTAATTCAGATATTTCAAGTGTTTTGCAGTTAACCTGGAGATTTACTGAGATTTCTGATTAATATCCTTTATTCAGTAAAATAATTCTTACTCTCATTAATTCTCTTTAATGGTTGTTGCATTTAATCAGATACTGTTTTGAGGGGAGAAGGGTATCTACTGAGATGATGACATGAGTTTTCTCCTTTGTTTTTTAAATTGTGGCATATTACATTATTGGATCTTAAATTGTTGAATCATCTTTCCATTCCTGAAATAGAGCTTACTGTATCTTGATGTGATATGCACAGGAACTTAATTTGGTGATATTTTATATATAATTTTCTATAGGTGATATTTTTCTATAGCGGTATTTTCTGATGCTCTCTGACCCTAGTTAACAGGTCTCGGTAGAACTCATTCATTCCTAACATTGCTGTGACGTTACTGTTTTGAAGCTTATCCAAAGCTTGATTGGCTTTTGATTATTTTAGCATTAAGGCTTTTGCATGCAACTTCCCTCAAATCTTTGAAGTTTATTTCTGTTGATAGCTTTCCTTAGGAAAGGCATGAGTTTAGTCTTCTAATTTTTTGCTCTTGCCTCCTATCTTCTTTATGGGGAAAGAGTATAAATATTTCTTTGAAGCATGATGAGTATAAATATTTCTTTGACACCTTTATGAAACCTGGAATTGTCCCTTTTCATTTGGAAAGAATAAACTTTTCTTGCTCGTCATTCTGTATGCATAAAACTATAGTTTTAGTTTGTCTGATTTATATGCAGTGTTTCCCAAAATACAGATATTTATTTATTTATTTATTTAGAGACAGGATCTCGCTTTGTTGTCCAGGTTGGAGTGCAGTGCTGCAAACATAGCTCACTGCAGCCTCAAACTCCTGGGCTCAGAGGATCCTCCTACCTGTCTGCCAGGTAGCAAGTACTGCAGGCATGCACCACCATGACTGGCTAAGTTTTAAAAAATCTTTTTGTAGAGACAGGGCTCTCACTGTATTGCCCAGGCTAGATGTTTAGTATTTTATGGTGAGAAACAGTGGGGTTAGAGAAGACAGTATTGTTTCATTGTATGTATGTATGTCACCCTTGGCAAGTATCACTAATCTCGATGCACATTTTCCTTCTAAACTTGTATATAGCCTTCTTAACACAGCACATCAAATAGCTAGTACCAATTGATTGACACTTGCGATTTAAATGAGACCTATTTGTACCCCCTAGTATGGAAATAGCATTCTTTGGAAGCCAGGAGTCCTAAGCTTTCAGTCTCTAATTTGCAGTGTGAAACATCAAGCTATTTCAAAATTTAATCTTAGTTTTCAACAGCTATACAATGAAGAGATTAAACTGGATAATACAATAGATTTTCTGATTCTGTTTACATATGCCGCTTCATTATTTCAGGGCCAGCCAGACATTGTTTTAGGATTTGTAAATCTCGACTAAACTGTGTAATTGTAACTTTATTATTCCTATTTTGTTATTTTCTTGTTCATTTGTGATTTTGAGATTGTAAATACATTTGCCGTTTAGCTAATTCTCTTTTGTGGCCAAGTACTTTCTCTTACTTTTAAAATTAATAAAGGCTCATTGTAGAAAATTTGAAAATTGTAGAAAAGCACAAAAAGAAAATAAACATTACCCATAATCACCGGGTGCGGTGGCTCACACCTGTAATCTCAGCACTTTGGGAGGCCGAGGTGGGCGGATCACTTGAGACCAGGAGTTCAAGACCAGCCTGGCCAACGTGGTGAAACCCCTTCTCTACTAAAAATACAAAAATTAACTGGGCGTGGTGGCGCATGCCTGTAATCCCAGCTACTCGGGAGGCTGTGGCAGGAGAATTGCTTGAACTCAGGAGACAGAGGTTGCAGTGAGCTGAGATCATGCCGCTGCACTCCAGCCTGGGCGGTAGAGCGAGACTCTGCCTCAAAAAAAAAAAAAAAAAACCAAAAAATTACCCATAATCCTGCCACCCCGATGGTTAACACTTGGTGTGTGATTAGAAATATTTCTGTTGTTAAAATTGTTATACTCTTTTTCATAGAATATTATTATATACGTCACTGAAAAATGATTTTCCTCAATATATACAATCATTTATTTTTGTCATATCTCATTAGGGTTTCACTTTTAAATATTATGACAGACATCCTTTTATAAGAATCTTTGATGCTTTCTCGAACAGATTCCTAGATATGGAATTACTAGGTGAAGCAGAGTGTACATTTTAAGTTCCTAACAAATTACAAGTTCTTGAAAAATATGTCTGGAATGGATATTTGAATAAAATATTGCCAATTTGATTTCTAGAAAGGTGAACCAATTTACAGATTTACCAAGAGATGGGGAATGCCTCTCCCATCTCAAGTTTGGCAGCATGTTTAAAATCATCTTCTCCAACTTTATGGATGAAAAGTAACAGAATTTCTTTATCACTACTGTGATTGGGTATTTTTTATGTTTATGGCTGTGTGTGTGCGTGTGTGAATTTCTTGTCCTCTACATTTTCCCCTTCCTTTTGTGGCATACATGTTAATTGTTAACAACTGCAGTGGCTATGAGCTCATTATCAAAGTGTTGCTCCATAATTTAAATTATACCCAACTTTGGGGGCAAAAATCCCAATTTGGAGGTCAAAAAGAGACCAAAACGTCTCTGTACATGTCACATGACTTTGCTTGCCTTCCTAAATTACAGTCTCTAATTAAGAAGTGTTAGTCTCCTGGCCAACTCTTAGGGTTATTTTTGAAGCTCCTTGGATGCTTGCACCCTTCCAGAGGGCTGTTACTTTGCCCCGTCTCTGGCAGCTCATTTGCTTCCACAGGCAGCCTTAAGCCAAAGCACATTGGCTTATTCAATCCGGTGTCTGGACCTTAAAACCTGGCTTCTCAGTTTATGATGCTCACCAGTAAAATACTCATGGCTCTTCTTGCCATGAAGAGAACCAGGCTTGCTTAGCTTAGCTTCATGTGTGGCCTTCGTGAATCAAAATAAGAAGGTAGAACTAGTCCCACCCTTAAGTCAAGAAGAACTGGTTAGTCATGAGGTGAAGCCACATGACTTTGCTCTTTTCTATTGTGTCTTCTAATTGTTTCTGACAAGAATCCCTGAATTTCTCCCACACTCTTCTAGCTTGATGCTATCAGGCTCCTTTTTAAACAATTGTGAAATTAGTAACTAACCTCTGCTTGCTGATGAGATTGTTTGACAGCCTTTTGCTACCTGGAAACCAGAATGACTGGAAAGAGACCTGTTTATGCATTTTTCATGTTCCATGCTAGGCAAAGAGGTTATAGCCTACATGTGGACTCTAAGCTAAGGAGGCTGATACGTGGGGAGGGAAAAGGGCTGAAATCCAATGCATATGCCCCTC
Source organism: Macaca fascicularis (assembly GCF_037993035.2). Lineage (NCBI taxonomy): Eukaryota > Metazoa > Chordata > Mammalia > Primates > Cercopithecidae > Macaca > Macaca fascicularis. The sequence goes on from NC_088394.1 coordinate 49,971,275, forward strand.
TTCAATCCTGGGAGATTGTATTTGCCAGTCAGAGGCACCTTTTTCTAATTTGCCCAGAGGTGCTGAAAAAGGTGACTGAGGCCCTGCTCAACTGCCTGAACAACTTACAGAAGTGCCTCTCCTTCCAACCAGGTTAGGATCCAAAAAGCTGTATGTAACACCTCTTGTTTGTAAATCCACGGTGGCATTAAGCAGCTGCTGGGAGTACAATCTGTTAGGGACAGGCTTTTGCTCCAGTATTTTGGTTTGTTCTTATCAGTAAATCTAAAGTTCCTAAGTAAAGAAGCTTCTGTATTTAAATAGCTCAAAATACAACAGGCTTGTTTTTTTAATAGCAGCATTGTTTTTCTTTCCCAAAGCAACCATAGCTGAGACAGGATTAGACGCAAAAACCACTTGCTGATACAGTTTGGAATTGCAAAATTCTAAATTCCAACAGATTCATATTATATGCCAGTATAAACAGAGAGTGTAGCCAGTTTTCCTCAAAGAGATAACATGGGTCCTCCACAGTATTTTTGACCAAACAAGCCATTATTAAACTTGGAGAGAAATTTTTGGCTGGGCACCTTGGCTCACACCTGTAATCCAGCATTTTGGGAGGCTGAGGCAGGAGGATCACTTGAGGCCAAAAGTTTTGAGACCAGCCTGGGCAGCATAGCAATGCTCTGTCCATACAACGAATTTAAAAATTAGCTGGGTGTTGTGGTGTGTGTCTGTAGGCCCAGCTAACCAGAAGACTGAGGTGGGAGGATTGCGTGAACCCAGGAGGTTGAAGCTGCAATAAGCCATGATTGTGCCACTGCATTCCAGCCTAAGCAACAGAGCAAGACCCCATCTCTTAAAAAAATGGGGGCAGAGTTCTAATGGCATCCAAAGGCAAAGGCCCATATTCCCTGGTGTTCCCCAAATCATTGCAACAAAAAAGCAAAGCCATTTACCCTCCAAGTAATGTCAGTAAACATGAAGGAAAACCTGAAGCTTTCCTGCTTAAGAGCCATCCTGAGGCCTGGCATGGTGGCTCACGCCTGTAATCCCAATGCTTTGGGAGACCAAGACAGGCGAATCAGGAGTCTGGAGTTTGAGACTAGCCTGGCCAACATGGTGAAACCCCATCTCTACTAAACATACAAAAATTAGGGCCGGGTGCAGTGGCTCGCACCTGTAATCCCAGTACTTTGGGAGGCCGAGGCGGGCAGACCACCTGAGGTCAGGAGTTTGAGACCTGCCTGGCCAACATGATGAAACCCTGTCTCTACTAAAAATACAAAAAATCAGCTGGGCATAGTGGCGGGCACCTGTAATCCCAGCTAGTTGCGAGGCTGAGGCAGAAGAATCACTTGAACCTGGGAGGCGGAAGTTGCAGTGAGCCAAGATCGCGCCACTGCACTCTAGCCTGGACAACAAGAGTGAAACTCTGTTTTTAAAAAAAAGAAAAATTAGCCGGGCATGGTGGTGGACGCCTGTAATTCTAGCTACTCAGGAGGCTGAGGCGGTAGAATCATTTTAACGCAGGAAGTGAAGTTTGTGGTGAGCCAAGATCGTTCCACTGCACTCCAGCCTGGGCGACAGAGTGAGATTCTGTTAAAAAAAAAAAAAAGAAGAAGAAGAAGAAGAAGAAGAAAAAAAAGCCATTCTGAGCTTCATTTCAGTATCTCCATCCCAGGCCTTAGAGAAAAATTCAGTCCTCACCTTACCACACTCTGTTATTAGAAAGCATTAAGAAGGAGGTGTTTTAAGTTCTTCTCAACCTTATTGTGGATGAAGGGGAAGGATTGCACCCTTATGAGAGGGCACGGCACACCTCCAATACACCTCTTTTCTTTTGTCTGCCCACGTTTGTGACTCTGATGTCCTGGAGCACTTTATGTGAGACTTAGATTTTCTTTTTTCATGGTGTAAGTTAAATATGAAGTAATCTTGATTAGGCCTTTTGTTCACATAACCAATGAACCAATGAAAACCTTGGTGATATTCATGTGTCTAATATTATCATCTGAGGGGTTTCAGCGAAACACCTTAACTTTAGGGTTCAGAGAGGTTTCATTCTCACGCCAGATCCAGAAGTTCCTATTATAATACCTGCTTGCATGAACTTGTTCATGGTACTCACTGGTACAAATTGATGGCTTCAAGTGACAGAGTGCTCAGTAATATTGCCCTCTTGGAAGCTGTGCCCAAGAAACTTCGTTTCCTCACTGGGCTCTGCAGCTGTCGAAACTTCATCACTTTTCACCTGAATCCCTATGATGCCTTTTGCAAATGAGGAGCTGGTGAGAAAAATATGCAGCTCGAAGCTGGCAAAGTTTTAAGTGGGTAAAGCTGGTAGTGTTAAGATCATAGCCCCAAATTACTTAAGGGCTTCTGCTAACATGAAAATAAGACTCTTGACTGCTGAGAGATTGGATATTCAGATAGATTTTTTTATGAAGGAAATAAATATTTCAACATGCAAACACTACCCAAGCGGGTAGTGATGCTTCAAAACAGGGTCAGAGGTCAGGTTTTTTTCGTTTGTGTTTTTTGGGACGGCTCCAAGTTTAAAGGTATTACACATCACTACCTACCCCGAGCCTCACATGGTAAAGTAATTACTGCTAGCTAGTGGAAAATATGTACATTCATTTTTATTTCCAAAGATCCTGAGATTTCTCTCTGTGCTTTTTGTGGTCCTCATTATAAAAAATATATCATGAAGAATGATGGTTTTTCTCCATCCTAACAGTAAAAAGAGTCAAGCTGAAAATGCATGTCTGATGCTCAACTTTTTTTAACAAACTTAATTTTGGAGGAATAAATAAGCATAGAATGTATTTATTCTTTAGAGAATAGTAGAGTTCATTTTTATAGTTTGGCTTTAAAACATGCAACAGACCCGTAGGGTATTGGATAATTTTTAGAGGAGACGCTGACCTGCTGGTCAGCCAGTTTGAGGGAATTGGGGCCCAGGATGTCTTCAGGCAAGCATAAAGATGTGTGGCATACATTGTTATGAAACTTAAACACTGACTTTCTCGGTGGAGTGGAATTTGGGTGACTGTTGGAATTGCTAAACAGGACTTAGAGTTTCAGAAACCCTTTTCTCTCTGCCTTCAAGTAGGGAAGATAATTATTTGCTGAGCAATTAATTTAAATTCTCTCTCTCTCTCTCAAACACACACGCGTGCACGCGCGCGCGCGCACACACACACACACACACACACACACACACACACACACCAGATATGGTAAGCTCAGATCTCTGCAGAAGCCAGCAGATAATGTCAACGAGTGAAGCAGGGTTGGTATAATACATTAGGGAGTTGTGGGGACAAGAAAGAACTAGAAAGCACACCCCCGGTCTAAGAGGACAGCCAGCACTCTGCTCCCAGCCAACTGCTGCCGTGAGACAATATGGGCCTACTGTTGCGTATGGCTCAGGTTTTTTGTTTTTTGTTTTTTTCCCAAAAGAAGCCAGAAATCCAGATGTTTGTAGGAAAGGTATTTTTATAAAAATTTTAGCATCTAATTTAAAACACTGTTTGAAAATGTATTTGAGGGCTAACTTTGGCCTCCTGGCCACTAGGTTGTAACTTCAGCTTTCAAAAACTGCAAAAGTTAGAGCCAGCGGCAGTAGTGACCGTACCTTCTTATTCTCTAAGGGAGGTGTTTGGAGAGTGGTGCATTCTAAACAATGGCTGTTCTGTGGCTTAAAACCCTATTGTGAAGAACACAGAGTGACTCTGAAATTGAGGGCAGCTTGTCTCACTTATATCATTTCTTTTTAGTGACATAGATCCTTCGTTAAGGCCAACTTTTAAGGGAGTCGAGTTGCAGAAAGTTTACAGGGCGTAACCGCCCTCACCTTGCTTTTCTTACTGACTTTTAACCATCACAAAGTAATTACTTTCCCTCCTCTATCCCTCCCTTGGAATGTGTCTTTTTTTTTTTTTTTTTTTTTTTTTTTTTGAGACTCACGCTGTCACCCAGGCTGGAATGCAATGATGCCATGACGGCTCACTGTAGCCTCGACCTCCCCAGCTCAAGTGATCCTCCCACCTCAGCCCCCCAAGTAGCAGGGTCTACAGCACCCACCATGATGCCTGACTACTTTACTTTGTATTTTTTTGTAGAGACAGGGTCTTGCCGTGTTGCCTAGCCTGGTCTCAAACTCCTGGGCTCAAGCCATCCTCCTGCCTCAGCCTCCCAAAGTACTGGGATTACAGGCATGAGCTACTGTGCCCAGCCAGAATGTGTTACTCTTTAAAGTACATTGTGAGGCAGGACAGTATTCACACTGCCTTTCCCAGAGCCCCTAAGCATCCACTGAAGATGGTGTCCCTACTGCAGTCAAACAGAAATTCTGAGTAATGACTGGTTTAATAATGATCAGATAGACCAGAAAAGTCCTCGACTAAGTCAGTGATACTAGGATAGGATTATTTTAATTATTTTAATATTGATTCTTTTGTTGTCTTTTGGACTGTTTAGCTGTCACTTTTTCTCTTGGCATTTGAGGTTTCGGGATACGGAGTAAAATGATGGAAATGTGTTTGTTTTTCAGGGCAGAGAGGAGTGGTGGTGAGTAGAGAAATTACATTGTGTCCTCAGCTACTATTGATGTCCTTCCAAATAGGTGAAGTTTAGTTTAAAACCTGCCATTAATTCCTGGCCTCTGGCAAGAGTGGTACAAGGTTACCTGTTTGTTCCAGTATGTGTAGGGAGGGGCTGGAGGTTGGGGAGAGAGAAGGGTGGCAATTAGTCCATGACATTTATGACCCATTTATAAAATACAAATAAAATAATTGGTTACAAAATCATGGCAAGCCTTCACTTGTCTTTTATAAACTTGTTCTCCACACACTGTGAAACTTAATGGACACCCTTTGTAGAAAGTGAGGAACAACAGCCATTCTGAAGAGAACGACTCATAGCATTCAACCTGAGACTAGCTATGGTGGCGAAGATTCTCCAAGTACGTTCCTCATTCTCATCTCAGATAGCCGCATTATTATTGTAGATCCAGAGGCAGGGAATTTGTAGATTCCTCAGTCAGGGAATTGCCACAGTTTTGGTGTCGGATGACCAGATACGAGAAAGAAAAAATTTTCCCACAAATATTTAAACGCATGGGGCACTTTGGGGTCTTTGCTGAGATTAGAGCCCTGTGTGTTTATAAATAAAAGGAGAATAAACAAAAGGCAGCATGCACTGGCAGTCCCCTCCTTCCTGCCCTATTAAAATGCTGTGTGAGGTGGCATCGAGAAAATAAACGCCAAGGTTGACCCCAAATGTAGGGCCCAGGTGATTTTTCTTTCAAATCCCCTTTCAGTTCCCCACCTCTGACTCTTAGTCTTTCTCTCCTTCCCCACCTCTAGAGAGAGGACATTTCCCGAATAAAATGAAAATCAAAGCTAGAAGCTGATCATATTTTTAAAGTCAGATGTGTTGGGGGTATAACTGGAAGCTAATTTTTAAAAGAATCTTGCCGTATCTTTGATAAGGAAGTGCTTGGCTTAAAGAGTGTAACCTCCAGTTTTAGCAGAGATGTTTCCTTTAGTTTTGAAACATTCTTCCTTTAGTTTTGAAACATTCTTCAACATTTCAGGTTCATGATCAAAAACGGCTGACTGGATTTAAGTCCTTTATTTTCTACACTCCTGAGTAAAATTCTGAAAAACTGGCCGGTCTAGTTTAGAGAAGAACGCTGATGTGGGAGTATTTTCACCATGCATTCTTGCTCTAAATTCTTTGCTTCTAGTGATAGACTATTCTACTTTTGAAATAAGTTCACATTGCTCTAACACTTCATAAGTTCAATCTTTTTCTCATTCTGTTTAAAATAACCACCATGACCACCAAATGCCTGAAATTCATTGTCATTAAAATTATGATAGAAATAGACAGGGAAAACCTAAGAGTGAACGCTACCCGGCAAATCTGGGTTAAACAGGTTCGAGTTTTTCCAGAGCACACTGTTTAGGATTTCAGGTTCCTGTTCCTTTAAACTGACTTTGGGAAAGCCATTTACCATCTCAGATACATGGTGTTTCTCTGCTCCTTTGTGAGGACTAACCATATGTCCCCACCACTGTGCACCAAAGCTGAATATCATCGCAAACACTCTGGATCCTTCTGACGGGCGTTTGTGTGGTACACAGGAAGGGGTGCATTATGAATATGCAATCACTGGCATGTAACATTGTCTTCTGCTAAAAATACAAAAAGGGTACTCTGATCTCAGAGTTGGGAGCTGATTTCTGATTTCAGCCTAGACAGGTCTGCTTAAAACTATAATCAAGCTGATTGTATTGTCCTGGAATTCTAATTTCCAATTTAGGGTTTTGCTATATAATCTCTAGTAGAGTGTGTCTAATCTTTATGAAACCCAGAGTCTTTGTATAAACTCTATGGATTTTCTTCCATGCGTCTAGGTTGAGCTGAGCTTTATCTTTAGGCTGAGCTATAGAGACATTAAATTACTGAGTAAATGAAGGCAACGTTGTTATGTCACTCTGTCTTTCTGAAAGACCAACTCAAATTCTGTCTGCTGTAGCTTTGATCCTTTTCATTTAATTCTAAGTACACTTGTTATTATAGTAACTGTTGTTTGTATGTTATTTTAGCTTTTTACTTAAGTAGCTATTTAGCAATTTAAATGAAAATGTAATTAGGTTACATCTGTTTTACATGCATGTAATACCACGCAGATGTAAACTTCTATTAAAGCCATATTTTCTTTTTGGCAAGAAAACGCAAAAACAAAATCGTACCAGTCACTGGAATACATCTTGCTCTTAAAAATAATAATAGTAAAAAAAAAGAATATACAGACCACTGTGCCATTAGGTATATGGTGGTTAGAGTACACCACTTCTATTTTTTGAAAATTAAAAAAAAATATATTAACAAGTAAGAAACAAGCATTCTGTTCTGTGCTCCTTCTTATAGTTTATCTGGATATGGTGTTTAAAATGACAACACAGCCAGGGGTGGTGGCTGACGCCTGTAATCCCAGCACTTTGGGAGGCCGAGACAGGCAGATCACCTGAGGTGAGAGGTTCAAGACTAGCCTAGCCAACGTGGTAAAACCCCATCTCTACTAAAACTACAGAAAAATTAGCTGGGTATGGTAGCGTGCGCCTGTAATCCCAGCTACTCGGGAGGCTGAGGCAGGAGAATCGCTTGAACCCGGGAGGTGGATGTTGTATTGAACCGAGATCACGCCACTGCACTCAAGCCTGGGCCACAGAGAAAGACTCTTGTCTCAAAAAAAAAAAAAAAAGAAAGAAAAATGACAATACAGATTCCCCCCCATTCTATGGGTTTGTGCACACAGAAATATACCCATCCTCCCATCACAAACACTGGTTCTTCCAACTCCATAGCTAGTGGAAAGAGTCAAAAGCAGCCGAGATTCTAACCTAGCTCTGCTTTAAACTGACTTTGGTAAAGCCATTTTACTCTTCAGTATTATTTTTTAAAAAACCAAGAGTAATATTTGCCCAATTTGCCTCATAGACATGTTGTGAGGCTCAAGGGAGATAATGAATACGTAGGTACTTTGAAAAGTATAAAATGCAATCGTTAGAAGGTATTATTAGTATATTAGTCTGAAAACAGCATAAGCAATAAGCCCCCCAGATACCCACACATTTTTGTATGTACAATGGGGATTGAACTTAGAAAATTAATTCTCCTGTTTTGGGAACCATTGCCTCCCTTATAGCCTGTTAATAGGATTTATAAAACATCATTTCAGACAAAGTCATTTATCTTATTTGCTAATGAGACACAAAATTTGGACTGTCTGGAACCAGGTAACATTTTAAGAGTTGCCCATTTGTTTCATACATGTTCAGCTTTTCCGTGCAGTCATTTTTAATGGGGGTTTTTATAGCATCAATAAAAATATTTTCATATAATTCTTCCTTGTAAATATGGTTAAACTTTTAGCTTTCTGCTACTTGGTGACCTGTTAAATAACTTAATGTACTTTGAAATTGATTGTTCAGTGCCAAGACAATAAGAAACCAGGAGGAGCCAGCTTTATTTTTTACATTGGGGCCTTAAGTTGGGCTATGAAGAAAAAATTCTGGCAGGGTTTGCAACATCCAACTTTTAAGGGTTTTTTAATCTGAAAGAGGGAACATGGACTAGAATGCCTATTTCTCTTCCTGTCTGTCTTAAGTAATATCTTAGATGGTAGGAAAAGGAAATATTCTACCCATGTAATAACATATCTACCATTTATTGAGCACCTACTATGTGGCAATTTGCATTCTAAATGCTTCATATATTATCTCATCTGATCCTTATGGCAGACTCATAGGTAGGTAGTACTGTTATCTCCTATTTTGTAGTTGAAGAAATTGAAGTCTAGAGAGGTTAAGAATCTTTCTCAAGGCAAGATAGCTAGTGAATGGTAGAGCTAAGGGTTTAACCTTGGCCATCTGGCACCAAGACATAGGTTTGAACCCATTATGCCTTATCATACCTCATATAATACTAGGGATTCGGTTCTTTTTTCTTTGCATTGGTTTTGTCATCTGAATCAAATGTCTTTGACCTGGAAAGAATCTTAAAATATTCTTCTGCCCCCTCCCTCTTTTATCCCAATTCAGAAAACCGTTTTTAGGAGACGTAGGTGACATAAAAATGAAAAGAAATGAGGCATGGTGCTCATGGTACTCACAATTCAGTTAGTGAGGGGGGTTGATAAATAAAGGGGTATAGCTAAGTAGACCGCCAAGGAGGATGACATGCGCACTAAGCTGATACTTGGCTGATGTGCTCTGAGAGGCCAGTGCAGGCAGCAGTCAAGGTCAGTTGAAGCTTCATTTGACCTGGGCATGAAAGAATGTGCAGGACTGTGGTAAGCAAAGGAGACAGGTGGTGTTTCAGGCTTCAGGAATAGAATGAGCAGGGAGTTGGAGGAAAGAAAACACAAAGTGGCCTATTACAATAGTTCAGGCAAGAGATGGGGAAACCTTCAACCTGGTCACCGGCAGACAACATAAAGCAGGAAGTAAAATGGCATTGCAAAGGCAAGGTGATGGGATTTGGTGATTGATCAGCAGTCAGGAGAGCATTGGAGGCAGGTACTGGGGTCTCGAACCCAGTAGGATAGTAGGAATGTTCATCATAAAAGGCAACTCCGATTTGGGAACACTCATTGTCGTTAGGGAGGTAGAATAGGGCAGATGGCAAGAACTTGGAGTCTATATTCAGATGGTCCTGGGTGGCAGTCTGTGCTCTCCCACTTGCTGGTAGAGTTACTTTCAGCAAGTCACTTGTTTAGACTCCAGTCTCCTCCTCCGTAAGGTGGGAATAATCTTAATACAGCTCACTCTTGAACAACACAGGTTTACGCTGTGCAGGTTCACTTATACGTGGGTCTTGAAAAATAAAAGTTGCACCAAGTGTGCCTGCCTCTCCTGCCTCCCCTTGCGCCTCTTCTGCCTCTGCCACCTCTGAGACAGCAAGACCCACCGCTCCACTCTCTCCTCCTCCTCCTGAGCCTACTCAACATGGAGACAAGCAGGATGAAGACCTTTATTTTAAGATGGTCCACTTCCACTTAATGAATAGTAAATGCATTTTCTCTTCTTTGTGATTTTCTTAACATTTTCTTTTCTCTAGCTTACTTTATTGTTAAGAATACAGTATAGAATGTGTGTGTGTGTGTGTGTGTGTGTATATATATATATCCATCATACAAAATATATGCTAATTGACTGTTCGTGTCATCAGTAAGGCTGCCGGTCTATTAATAGTTAAATTTGGGAGGAGTCAAAGTTTGTACACAAATTTTAGCCTGCAGGGGGTCGAGTGCCCCAATCCCTACATTGTTCAAAGGTCACATGTAGTGACCTCCTAGCGTTATTGGAGCTAAGGTAATACCTGTAGCGTGCATAGCACAGTGCTTCATAGCATACATTCAATGAATTATCACTTAGTAGCCTCCTAATTTGGGTGAGTAGGATTTTATCCCCATTTGATAGATGGGGATATTAAAGTTTGAGTAGGGAGAGTAGCTTTCCAAAGTCCTAAAGCCAGTGAGGGCTGGCAGGGGTGAGTAGAGCCAGGCTCCTGCCTCGTGGTGCAGTCTCTGACTTCCTCAATTCTAAGTCCTTTGCTGCCCTCACATCAGAGAGTGGCAGGCCAAGTCTTCTGGTGCTGTTACTTTGACCTTCCTCCCATAGAGGCTGGATATAGCAGAGGCAGGCACTGTCTCTTCTCTTACCTTACCTTCTGTGGCCATTTATTGAGCATGTGTGATGTGTCTCACATGCTTTTACATGCTTTGCATACATTTCTTTTTCTTTCTTTCTTTCTTTCTTTTTTTTTTTTTTTTTTTTTTTTTTTGAGACAGAGTCTTGCTTTGTTGCCCAGGCTGGAGTGCAGTTGTATGATCTCAGCTCACTGCAACCTCGGCCTCCCGGGTTCAAGCAATTCTCCTGCCTCCACCTCCCAAGTAGCTGACATTGCAGGCGCCTGCCACCAGACCTGGCTAATTTTTGTATTTTTAGTGGAGACAGGATTTCACCATGTTGGCCAGGCTGGTCCTGAACTCCTGACCTCAAGTGATCCAACCGCCTCAGCCTCCCAAAGTGTTGGGATTACAGTGCTTTTCGTACATTTCTAATGACTGAGTATAGGTTTTCATTTTCTCCCTTTGCTTTCTTCCTATAAATCAGACATTCATTTTTTTCTAGAGTCCTTTTGGGCACCCCAGAGGGAGTTGTATCCTTTTGTGTGTGCCCTGTGGAATTTTCGTGGCAACGTAAGTTGTATTTCTTCATGACTCGCCACCATAGGAAGACCACCCAAAATGTACCCTCTTCTGTAACCCAGATCTCAGCGTGTGTCCTTATTTTCCTTGTTTTCAGCGTGTCCAAGTGAAGCCATTAAGTAGGTAATATACTGTTAGACCCAGATCATGGTGCTTGGGAAAACAACACCCAAGCCTCGTGATTAATAAGCACCGTTAATTGTTAAGCTGTTGTTGCTGATGTCTGACCTCACGGGGTTTGTGCTGTGACAGCCCTTTCACGTTGATGAGGTAAATGAGTCTCTGCCATGATGGCTGGGAGAAGCGGGACAGAGTATCAGATCGTGTTTCACCAGCAAAACAAGGTTGATTTACTGTGTTACACGAGGGTGAAGTGGACCCAGCACCACTGCACCCCATGCTTTGATTCCCTTGTCTGCTAAGTATGCAAGCACAAAACAGCTTTAACACAATTTTTTACCTAGAAAGGAGCCTGGGGCTGCATCCAAGTACATTTAACATATGAAAATGGAGCTGCTTTGAACTTGTATGTTTTTGATAACTGCTTGGTATGCTTCCTGGAGGATCACCTGTAGGCTTTTCTTTCCAAATCCTAATCCCTTTGATTAAGTGCCAGGACAGATAGCTCTCATTGAATAACTCCAGTCTCATAATTCTTCCTTCATTCAGAGTTGAAAGGGAACAGCTCCAGCTTCAATAGGCACATCCTCAGATTCTAAAGTCATTCAAACACTTTAAAACTGGAATTGTTTTGTTCTCAAGTAGGGTTCAGTTGGGCTACTGAATGTTTACACAAGCTAGTTGCTGCCAGGAACTGTAGGATGGGGAAGAAAAGCACACTTCTCTCCGCCTCCACCCAGCCCCCTTGCCTTGCTTCTCTCTGCCTCTGTAACCAAGAAGGATTACAAGGACGACTTTGAGTGTTAGAAGTTTCAAAGCAACCTGGCAAGATTGTTTGTAAATGTGGACATAAGAACATGCTTGACTCTTCCTGTTTTCTCTCCTCCATGAGACCAGGCTGAACATTCCTCCCCTCTCCTCCCAACCCCCTTTCGGAGGAAGGAAAACAACCATGTTCTTTTTATCTTTACAAATGTGCCTGGTGGGGACTAATCTAAACCAGTTCAAGATGCCTTTGCTTAAGCCTGTTTAGAGGAACGGAAGGTGCTGCAGAATTGGAAATAGAGTGGCATATGGGCCTCTTTGCCACCCCGCTCCTGAGCCCGCTGCCTCTTTTTTGTTTTTGTAGGTTTCTTGGCACCTACCTGGATTTCTGCTGAGATCTCTGTTTCAGGTCTTTTCAGAGATCATGTTTCCTAAAAGATGGTTCCTTTCTGCGGAACATCCTGTCTCTGTCCTATTTGGCCAGATAGTACTTCAATTGGGAAAAGCCATCTTTCTCTTCGTGCCTGGTGCCCTATTTCAGAAGGAAGCCTGAAAAGTCATTTCCACGTTCTGTGTGTGATTGTGCCCTGCCCAGCTTGTCACGGTTGTTCCCTCTCAGATGAGCAATTCCTATCCTCCTGTTTGCCCACCAGATGAAGGCAAGGATTGTAACCCATTATTAGAGCATCGAGGACCTGAGTTCCCCACTCATGTTGAACTTGAGGCAAGACTGGGAGGTTTATTCCCCTCTGGCTACTCTCCCACTTGTAAAATGGGGCAACATCACTAATCATTGACACCAAACCTTTGTAAAGAACATAGCATAATAATAAAAGGAATGGTGTTACGTAGTGATCAAGAAGGTTCAAGACTGGAATCTACTCCATAAGGAAGGACACAAAAAGATTCAACAGTGAGTTAGACACATCTCATCTGAACACATTTTACAGACGCCTGTTGAACTACAAGTTCTATCTAGGACTGTAGTAAGACTTGACCCTGCTTAGCCTGGCAATTTTGACCCATTGATGGTAGAAGTTTATTAACAGCCCTATTCATTTAGATCCTTCCCTGTTTCTACTTTTCTCTTTCTCTCCCCGGAAGGTTTTTATGACATTGTAATCATTCATAATTTTAAAATGTCTTCAGTTGTGCTTAAAAACAGCACTTGATTTTAATGGGTACTGCTTAACCATAGAAAGATTGTGTCTGTATTACTGTCGGTTCTTACAACAATACTTTGGAACGAAAGTAGAAAGTTTATGACACATTTTATTATATTCCTAAATGTGAAAGAGGATTCTAATTTAAAAATAAGTGGCTATACTTTTTAATTCTTATTTAGCCTCTGTAGCTGTTTTAATATCCCTTTTATGGTTGACTGGTCGATGTTTTAAAACAAGTTCTTCAGGGACTCTATGCCCATTAGTCTTTGGCAATAAAATCTGAACTTTACTAAAATAAAACATGATGCCATGGAGCAATTAAGAGGGGAACTTTCAGAGATGACCATGAATATGAAATACCGTGATTTATATTATTAATGGATTTGGGGAAAACCAGCCCACCTCTTTTAAGCTCAACTATGTGTATTTGGGGGGTTTTATATTTTTAATTTATTTCTTTGTTTCTCTCAAGGCAGTAGGGGTTCCATCGCAAGCTCTTAAGGTCTACCAATCCTCCTTTTGTAGCCTGCTGCTTCTGAATATGAGCCTTTCTTTTTTCATTTTATTTGGAAAACGGGGTGATGTCACTTAGGAAAGCATTTTTCCCAAAAGTGGTTTCAGGAACCAGAATCTGGTGAAGTGTTATTTAAAAGCGATAACATAGTAAAGCTGTGCTTTGTGCTTTAAATAATTGTAGGATTTATGGGATATATCCCTAACCTGTTCAGTTTCATGGAAGGACAAAATACAGGGATTCATTTTATCATCGTTTTCTTAAAAATTTTGAAACCCAGTTGACAGTCATTTCTCTAGCATTATAATAAGCTCTTTGTGTTTATAAACGTAGTTCATAGTAATTTTTGGAGTGCTGCAATTTGGTAGTTATTTAATTTGCAAATGGGATTGGCCTCTCTAACCTCTAAAGGAACTAGTTCCTTTTAATGCTTTAAAACTTTCATTGACTCTCAATTGCTAACTACAGGAAAAAGTTCAGGTTTTAAAAGTCCTTACTTGCGTTTCAGCCTCCTCTCCCTGTTTCCTCTATGAACAGCCCCCCTCCCACTCCCTTTCTGTCAATATAGGTTTGCTCCAGAACATTCTGCATCTCTTAAACTTTATATGCACTGTACTTTTCAGTCTCCATTCCTCTGCTCATGTTGTGTTCTCTCCATGGATTCTTTCTTTTTATTATTTAATTTTTTTAAGGGATAAGGTCTCACTCTGTTGCCCCGGGCTGGAGTACAGTGGCACCGTCATAGCTCGCTTATAGCTCACTGTAGCCTCCTAATCCTGAGCTCAAGCGATCCTCCCACCTCAGCCTCCCAAGTAGCTGGGATACAGGAATGCACCACCATGACAGGCCACTTTTTTAAAATTATTTTTTGTAGAGACAGGGTTTCACTATATTGCCCAGGCTGGTCGTGAACTCCTAGCTTCAAGCAGTCCTTCTGCCTTGGCCTCCCAAGGCTCTGGGATGACAGATGTGAGCCACAAGGTCTGGCATCAGGGATTTCTTCTTTACCATGTCTTAGTCTCCAGAATTGTACCCTTCCTTTCTGTCAACTCAAGTGTTTCCTCCTTTCTTTTTTCTTTTTTCCTTTTTTTTTTTTTTTTTTTTTGAGACAAGATCTTGCTCTGTTGTCCGGGCTGCAGTACAGTGGCATGATCTCTGCTCACAGCAATTTCCGCCTCCCAGGTTCAAACTATTCTCATGCCTCAGCCTCCCAAGTAGCTGGGATTACAGGCGTGCACTACCACGCCCAGCTAATTTTTGTATTTTTTGGTAGAAATGGGTTTCACCATGTTGGCCAGGCTGGTCTCGAACTCCTGACCTCCAGTGATCCGCCCACCTCGGCCTCCTCTTGAGAGGTCTCTTTGACCCTGTATCCAGGGCTTCCTCGTATACCCATGCAGCATATGGAAAACAGCCTATACTGCTGTATGCAGTGGTCCTGTTGGAATCCTGCTTCCCAGAGAACTGCCCACACCCCAGACAATGGCACTGTCTCCAGATCTTCAGCATTGCAGCTATCATGTTAAACTTAGCTATTTGTGTATATGATTGTCTCATTCACCAAACAGTGAGGCTGTTAAGGACAGAAGTTGTCTTAACTGGCTTTGTGTCCCCAACTGCCACCAGGGAGATGCATGGTAACTAGCCAATGAATGAATGTTTTCTTCCCTTAAAAAATACCAACAGATGCCTCACATAAGCAGTTAAGTGAAGGAAAGCTTTTTTGCTATTTTAAAAGTAATTCATCAGCCCACACAGTACCACTGAGGAAGCCTCATGTGAGAGCTAATGAACATTAAACCCAGACACCGTCGGGAGCTCACCAGAAACCCATGACTGGCTAGTGAGAAACCTGGGGCTAGAAACTTGATATTTTGGTTTCACAGCCAGGTACCCTGGCAGCCACAGCAGTGTCACGCTGGCAAGCACGCTTTGTCTGCTATCTGTGGCCTGAACTTTACTCAAATAAAGCTTGATGCCATGGAGCAATTAAGAGGAGAACTTTCAGAGATGACTGTGTATATGAAACACAGTTCCTGCTCTGCTTCCTTCACCCCTGATGAGAGAATCCAGATTTTATTCAACTGGTGCATAGAGGTCTCTTGATTTTGGGGAAGGTGGCAGCTGCCAGCCTGAGATGGTAAATCATGGTTGGGGTAAGCCAGTCTTCAAATTCCTGTTCCCCTTCACTGGATGCTCATTTTCCCAGGTTCCCTTGCAAGTCAGGGGATGTGTGAAAAGTTCTGACCTGTGAGACACAGGCCAAGTCCACTAGGGGAATTCTGGGAAGGATTTTCTTCTTGGTAAAAAGACAGAGCCTCATGTTTGCCAAAAGAGCCTGATTCTCTGCCCTTTCAGAAGCTTCCTGCCTTTGCACACAGTGACAAGACATGATGCTGGGGCTTTAGCAGCCACCACCAGGTGACAGGTAGGAGGATAAAAGTGATTACATTGATGTTGGTGAAGCAGGATAGAAAGAGCCTGGGTCCACAGTGACCAACCTTGAAACCTCCCGTTTCCGGACTTCTGGTTCAATAAGAAGCATCCCAATGGTTTCAGCTTTTGATGGTTGTTTTTTTGCTGCTTGAAACAGGACACATCCTAACTGATTCAGTTACTTTTAGAAGGAAAAATAAAAGTGGAGACAGCATCCTAAGAGGAAAGGTGGTGACTGGATAAACTATATGGTAGTCCTGACAACATCATATTTAAGAAATTTGGTGGCCAGCCTCTAGTCTTCTATTAATTGTAGGGAAAACCCACTGAGTAACCCTGGAGCATTCATCATCCAAGAAACATTACATTTTAATCTTGGATATTTCTAGCATGATGCAGGATTCTGAGGATGCAAAAATAAAAGGCAGTTTCTGTCCTTAAGGAGCCTGGAGCCTAGTAAGGGAGACTAGTGAGTAAACAATTACCTGAAAGTATGAGGATCACTCTCTTTTGATAGGGGTATTGTATCAGTTAGCTCTTACGCTGCTAATAACACATACTTGAGACTGGGTAATTTACAAAGGAAAGAGGTTTAATTGACTCACAGTTCCACAGGGCTGGGAAGGCCTCAGGAAACTTACAGTCATGGCATTAGGAGAAGCAAACACATCCTTCTTCACATGGTGGCAGCAAGCAGAAGTGTCGAGCAAAAGGGAGAAAAGCCCCTTATAAAACCATCAGATCTAGGCCGGGCATGGTGTCTCATACCTGTAATCCCAGCACTTTGGGAGGCCAAAGCGGGCAGATCACCTGAGGTCAGGAGTTCAAGACCAGCCTGGCCAACGTGGTGAAACCCCATCTCTACTAAAAATACAAAAAAATTTAGCCAGGCATGGTGGTGGGTGCCTATAATCTCAGCTGTTCGGAAGGCTGAGGCAGGAGAATCACTTGAATCCAGCAGACAGAGGTTGCAGTGAGCCGAGATCGTGCCATTGCACTCCAGGCTGGGCAACAAGAGCAAGACTCCATCTAAAAAAAAAAGAAGAAGAAAGGAAGGAAAGAAAGAGAGAGAGCGAGAAGAACGAGAAAGAGAGAAACCATCAGATCTCATGAGAACTCACTCACTATCAGCATGGGGGTAACCACCCCCATGATTCAATTATCTATCACTGGGTCCCTCCCACAACACATGGGGGTTTTGGGAACTACAATTCAAGATGAGATTTGGGTGGGTACACAGCCAAACCATATCAGGTATGTTTAGGGTACTATCAGATATCAGATCAGGACCACAAAAACCTGGATGTGCTGGGGAATAGGAGAAATCAGGAGATGTTTCCTGGCAGAAATAATGGCCAAATCTTGAAGCAGGGATCGGATTTTGCCAGACCAAGAAAGACAAGGAAAGAAGAGAAGCAGGGCAGGGGGAGCAGTATACAAAACAGAGGGGATGTGTTATAAGGCAGAGAGGTATGAGAGAAGTCGAACATTCAAAAATTGTCAGTCTTAATATTTTTGCCATATTTGATTTGGATCTTTTTTTTTTAGGAAAGAGCTGCTGGTGGCTACAAATGTGTCTGTTATGTTATTCTCTATGCTTATTGTTATTTTAAAAACATTTTATAATAATTCGTGAGTGAATAAATGAGAAGGGAGAAAGGAAGCCAATTAGTATCAACCATCGTTCTGATTTTAAGCATAATAAAAGCAGGAGGTGACTTCCACAGTCAAATAAATTTGGGAAATAATAGAAAATTAAATAGTGTTCATTATTGTGAGAATTCCTAGAACCCTTAATATTCCCATGTTGATTGTTACTGTCCAAGATGGGGCCACTGTCTAGCACACTTTCTAGGATGGATTTGTCCATAGGCCCTTCTTTTATGTAACCCTTTGCCGAACTGAGGCACTGGAAAGGCTTGATGCAGACTGCTCCTTCAGAAAACTTGACTGAGAAGGGAAGTACACTTCTAGGATGGCGTCAGAGCAGAACATGGGGAAAGGTAGACGTTTCACAAGAAGGGAGAGTCAAAATCATGTGTGTTTATTTGCCAAGGGCAAAAAGTAGTAGTGAGGAAAAGCAAACAAAAACCAGTTGAAGACACAGCAACAGAGGAGAATGACAAGGTAAGCAAGGTGCTTGAGGTTACAAAAGGGATCAGCTATTAAAGGACTTCTGCTAGTGTCTGCTTGTCATATTCAAGATGACACGATTTTTACAGTACCGTGTATCTGTGTTGCAGGAAAAGGTAGGCCTCTCGATCAGAGACTTAGCCTATAAACCAGAATCTACTTAGTGAATTTAGGTATCCCTCAGTGTTCTTCTATTTGTAAGAAACAGAAAACCCAACTTAAACTGACTTACATAAAAGAGTTTGTTGGTGTAATTGAAAAATACATGGTTAACTAGCTTCAGGCATAGTTTGATCCAGGTATCAACTATGTCACCAGGATCCATTTCTCTGCTCATAAGCTCTCTCAGTTGGTTCCATTCTTATGTTCCTCATGGCTCCTGGAAATTTTAGCCTCTTCTGGTTGCAAGATGGTTGTAGCTCCATAGACATCACATCTGCCCTCACACTGCAAGTCCTATAAAGAGGAAACACCTTGTTTCTCAGAAGCCCCACCTTCTTACTATTAGTCTGATTGAATTATATGTCCATCCTTGAACCAATTCTTATGACCAGGAGTAAGGCACAGTCCCGATGTATGTAACTTCTTTCTCCTGAGTTGTACAAATCATCAAAGGAAAACCAAGAGAATTATATCTCAAGAGTGGATTATGTTAAGAAAGTAACCCTTTCCCTCCAAAAAAGGAAACTTCCATAACAGAGCCCTTAGATTTTTACCCAGTGTGATTTTAAACTCTAAATGTTGGAATGTTTAGGGTGCCAGGTCTGACAGGATGAATTAGATCCCTCCATGTGGAGCACCCAAGTAAGTGAAGGGTGTTGACAGCCATCATGGGGAATGCTGATGCTTACTGAAGAAGTCATGCAATAAATCCTCTTTGGAAATAAACAAAAAGCAGCTTTTGAGAACCCAGCTTTTACCCAAGACCAAAACCTGTCAGCCACAGGCAGAAGTCATTAGGCAGGATTTATATGTGCCGGTATCCAACACTGAGTCAGAAGGAGATCCGTAGAGGGGATTTCTCTCTTCCGGAAACCCAGCAGAGGAACAGGGAAGACTTTCCGGGTAAAGTTTCAGAGAACCTAATGCATAAATCCCCTTAACAAACACTGGGATTTAGGTTTGTAACTCATCTCTCCCAGCTTAGGTCCTGTGGAGACAAGCTGTCATAGGGCTGACACAACCAAACCAAGAAAGAAAAGAGTAGAATTTATAGTGAAAGTCAGGAAGCGACTTAAAATGGTGGGTTTCTCGGAATGTGGTACTCCACATTTTTTGCTTAGTAGTCCCTGAGATGTTATTAAAGACCCCATGGAAGCAGATGGATGCTGGCCAATAGGCATCGTCCCCTTTTACATTTGTAACTTCACTGACCTTCATTTCACTTCTAATAGAGATTCTACCATTAATTGGCTGGATTCTCCCAAGCTCTGTGGCAAGTAAGAATGGAAAAGTGGATTTTCTCCATACCTCATTGCAGAGGATATCATTAATTTGCTAGGTTTTATCCCCACAGGGAAGTGTTAAAAACCAGCACCGTTGGTTTTTTGCCACTCTGGATTGACAGACATTCTTTGTGTAGGTGCCTCTGGTTTTGAGAAACGAGGCCAGAGTCTATATGCAGACAGTGAGCAGTGATCTTCCATTGTCTACTTGTTGCAGTGGGTATAAGATCAGGGCAAATGGTGAGTTCCAGAGGAAAGGATCCAGCATGCAGCCTGCTGAATAAGAGAACAGGAATGATCTCGAATGATGATAAATGTTTATGCTCTATTAGAGCTTTGGCCATGGATTTGGCCACCATTCAATTGCCTCTACGGCTGATTTTTTATACGGCTTTTCTTTTCTTTCTCCTGTTTGGTTGCAAACTTATTTTGACTGAGGATTTCCTTGTCACCTCATGTTGACATTTCAAGTTATTGCATTAAGAAAAACATAGGAGAAAGCAAACAAGCAAGTACATTCCAACAGGTCAACAGGCACAGAAGTCATACATTTCAAAGAAAAATAGTAGGATTGAAATAGAGAATGGAGAATAGATACATTTATGAGGGGGAAGATCTTGGCGTTTGAGCTCAAGTCAGATTCTGGATTCTGGATAGTTTTCTCAGCTAATGGTGATTCCTGGGACTGCTTGAGCAGGGGACATTCTGGTCCAACTGAAGTTGCCATGTAATTCTGTGGACTTATACTAACATTTTGATTGCTCTGATTATAAATGACTGCAACAACAAAGAGAGTAACTGTTGTAAGAACTGTTTCCACAGTGTCTCCAGGGACAGTTTTGCTTTAGTCTGTAAATTCTCCAAAGACAAGCTGAGACTACGTAAATTAAAGAAATAGAGCCAGTGACAACCAACCCTGTGGTTTTATTTGATTTTCTAAAACATATGTCCATCGGTATGTCTTAGACAACACAATATGATTAAAGCACAGTAATAATCACCCATATATTGCATTTTAATTGGTATAATGTGTGATGAATAGTAAAGTTGGAACCATTGGGCATACTTTTACCTTTAAGGTATTTCTTTGATTCATCAGAATTTCTAAGAACATAAAATAGAAGTCAGAAAGTCTGTTTTCTGAGCTGGGACCTGCCACTCATCAGCTGTGTGATCTTGAATATGTTACTTTATTTCTCTGGACCCCACTTTCCCCAGCTATAAAATGAGGGGTTTAAGCTGAATGAGCTCTAAAGAGCTTTTCACTTCCGAATTTGGCTATTCCAAGACCTTTTCTAGTCTTGTGAATTTAATTACTGAATTCTGGTATCTTAAGTCTCTTTATCAGTTGAGTCTCCTTTGTGGTCCTACAGCCAAGATGATTGTTGGCCAAACTTTGGATTTCGGAGACTGATTTCAGTGAATTGCATTACACAGTTTTAGCTAGCTTATATTAAATGAGAGAAAGTGCAAGAGAGAAATAGCAACCACAATTTAAATAGCTTTTTTCCCTGCCATTCTATTCCAGGAGCACCTGCCTTGGAGTAGGTGTGAAACGGGAGTCAGGAAATCTGTGCAAGCCCCTTGGAGGGTGGTATCTTTCTGTTCTGAGTATGATTCCATACCATGAATATGTTGGTTGTGGATTTTTCTTTTCTGTACAACATGAGGCCCCTAAACATAAGGAAACTACTTCCTTTGGTGCTTAACCTAAGAAGCATCTATTCTAATGATGGAGGAAAACCTAGCTGTATTGGACTTACTGAAAGTGATATAGTGGGTTACAAAGTGACAGGTAAATATTTGTGTTCCATTTAAGGGGTTTGTGAATATAATTTTGATTCTTCCTAACTGTTGCTTTCTCTAATGATTTTAGAACCTGATACACCCTCCCCTTTCCCCTACTCTCCAAGCATAGGATAGATCTCATCTATAACATTCATTGGATTTTGTGCTTTTCCTCTTCTAATTGGTCTCTGAAATGGTCAGAATGGAGTTGGAAATGGGACAGCCTATTAGTACAATCTACTTTTAAAGCCCTGAACAGCCTCGCAAGACTCCGTGCGTCTCAGCATCCCTTGGGACCTGGGTGTTTAGTTTGTGATCAACAAGTTGTACTCTCAGAAAACGCACAAGCCACCAGCTTCTCGTTCAAGCTGTTTATAGGCCTCAGAAGGGGCTTCCTTTGGGCCACATGGTTGGTCACATTTCATTCCAAACACCTGAGGAAAGGTACAGCAACTCGCTACTTGAATGCATGCTTTTACCAGCTAAAGGCAATTGGTTGGGAGAAGATTTGAGAGAAGACATTGATAGAGTCCAGCAGTCCTTTTATCTGTTATAAAGCTGAATGCATGTTTATCAAGTTTTCAGCAAAGATATATGTTCCACGTTAGCCTCCTTGTTCTTATGTTCCACTTAGAGGTAGAGACTGGGTCTCACCATGTTGCCCAGGCTGGTCTTGAACTCCTGGGCTCAGGCTCAAGTGATCTTCCCATCTTGGCCTCCCGAAGTGCTGGGATTACAGGCATGGCCACAATACACACTTGACTGTCATTTATAAACTCAAATGACTCAGCTATCAAGATGCCTAATTGAATTTTAGAGAGCCTCCTCCTGGGCACCTGATACTTTCATGCTTGGCTTATTGTACAAAGTAACTCCACTTTCTGTTCATCTCAAAAGTGTTGGGAAGTGTTTGGAGGTTACCTTCCTAGCACCTGCCCGACCTTCTAGAGAAGTGGAGAAACTGTGAGGAAAGCAGCACAGGTTTTGCCACTTAGGGACAGTTTCATGGAAAGAGATCTCTACTTCTTGATATAACATTACCCTTTAGAATTCCAGAATCACTTCAGATCTGCAAAGCTTTTAACAAGCAGTGATGGCCTTTTACAATGATTTTTTAAAGCAGTGATACTTTAAAATTTTTATTACGTGCTCTCGTAAAACCTTGTGTCTACAAAAGACAGATAACAACAAGTGTTGATGAGGATAGGGAAAAACTGGAGCCCTCATACATTAGTAGTGAGGATGTAAAATGGTGCAACCACTATGGAAAATAGTGTAGAAGACCCTTTTTAAAAGTTAAATGTAGAATTACCCTAAAAAGCACAGGCTTGTGTTGACTTTCCCTGGGGGCCAGGTGCACTTACCTTGGTGCATCCTCCCCTGGTGGCCTCTGGTGTGGGAAGCCAGCTTTCCTACCATTCTGCATGCAGCCCTGTACTGGGTCCATGGGGAAAGAGAAAGACTATGAAATAGATGTTTCCCTTTTCCCAGAAATACCAACCCAAGATCCCCAGCAGTGACCCCTTATGGAATTCTGGGAAGAACTAAAGAGATAACAGTATCTTTTCCTGCCTTTCATCAACTCTGGATGGCAGGAGGGACTCTGGGGCTTGGGACTGGCTGCCCTCAGGAGTTCATGGCCTAGTACTGATGCCAAGGGGCAGAAATATGTGAGAGAGAAGGCCTCCTCCAGGAGCTGTTGGTATGAGTCCCAAATGAGATCATGAGATCCTACATATGCAACTATGGGAAGAAGAAAGGATCTAGCCAACATCTGTTGTTATATTTTAAAAGGTAATTTAATTTGTTTACATTACTTGTCATTATTGTCACCCACTTATATTTGATTATCCTTTAAGCACATAGTAGAAAAATGAGGTTTATGTTGATTTTTCTGGTATTATATTTCCCTAGGCTACATCTCCATATAGAACTTTCCTTTTCTAAAATCTTTTTTTTACTTTTTATAGAGACAGGGTCTCACTATGTTGCCCAAGCCGGCTTCAAACTTTTGGCCTCAAGTGATCCTCCAGCCTCGGCCTCCAAAAGCTCTGGGATTACAGGCAAGAGCCACTATGCCCAACCTCCGCATATAGGATTTTCTATAGCAATCTTGTCCTAGGAAATATCGTAGAAATAGTTCAGGTTTTAAAAAGAAGGGCTGTATGTCATTTCAACTCTTATTTAACCTATGGTTGACAGCCTTGCTATTAAAAAAAGATCTTAAGTCATTTTACATTTTATATTCTTTTTAAAGAAAGATGATTAGACATTTCTTGAGTGGGTGCCACGTTTAATGTTGTTACTTCCTAAGAACAAATATAATTTTTGTGAGAACATTATATTACGCTGAAACAGAGAACAGTACTCTCTGTCCTTTTAGTACCTCAATTTTTTTGATAGGGTAAAATAAGGTTATCTTATATGGCTAATGTGTACTACCTTATATTTGTATGACACTTCATGTTTTTCAGTGACTTTCTTCTAGAGGTTTTGTTGAAACACAAAAGGAATTGTACCCAAACTGACTCTACTTTCAATTCTGGATAATAGATAATTATTGCCTTACAACTTTTAAAAATAATTAAGAAATCAGCTTAGAAAATATTTGATGATTTTTACTTGGCATGGAAGATCCTTTTATGAATTTAACAAGCAAGTTGAGCATGGTGACATGCACCTGTAATCCCAGATACTTGAGAGGCTGAGGCGGGAGGATCACTTGGGCCTGGGAGTTCCAGACTACAATGAGCTATGAAGGCACCCACTGCACTGCAGCCAGGGCAACAGAGCAAGACCCTGCAAATAAATAAATAAATAAATGGGGGATTTTTTTTTTTTTTTTTTAATTTAGCAAGTAAAGTGGCAGAATATCCTATGTTGGATTAGTGGATAAAAAATGTCTTTCAAATCACATTTAAGTTGGTGTTTGCTCACCATTATTATGAACTAAGCTATTCCATGGAACTAGAGTATAGCTGTCAAGTAATTATGAAGCACCCATGCTCTAGGGACCACATGCCATTTAATGAGTTTACATCAGTAAAAAGAGAGGACAGATTCAAAATGGGACATGTCACACATACATATGAGAATTTTCCCATAGGCCAAAGAACCTCTTCCTTGGTTTGGTATCAGGCATCAACTCTAATAGGATGAAGCTGTGTAGCTTGATGAAGTAGAAATTCATTGGAGTGGCCGGGCGCGGTGGCTCACGCCTGTAATCCCAGCACTTTGGGAGGCCAAGGCGGGCGGATCACTAGGTCAGGAGATCAAGACCATCCTGGCTAACACGGTGAAACCCGGTCTCTACTAAAAATACAAAACATTAGCCGGGAGTGGTGGCGGGCGCCTGTAGTCCCAGCTACTCTGGAGGCTGAGGCAGGAGAATGGCGTGAACCCAGGAGGCAGAGCTCACAGTGAGCCGAGATCACGCCACTGCACTCCAGCCTGGGCGACAGAGCGAGACTCTGTCTCAGAAAAAAAAAAAAAAAAAAAAAGAAATTCACTGGAGTAGCTTAGCATTATGGGATATCTCTAGGCAGCACCAGGTTTCTTGTCTTCATAGCTAAGTTAGATGTTAAAGGAAGGAGAACCTTTTTCTATCCCATTTTTCTGGTGACCTTTATAGGACTTGGGTTAATATTTTTATTTTATTTTATTTTATTTTATATTATTAAATTAATTTATTTTTATTTTATAAAATAAAAATATTAAGCCAAGTCCTGTGAAGGCCACCATACTTTATTTTATATATATAAAATTTTTAATATGAAATAATATATTTTTAAAATATGTAATATACATATATGTATGTGTATACACAGTGTGTATACAATTGTTATATTATTACTTATCCTACCTAGTATATTAATGGCTATATAACATAGCTGTGTCCCAAATACATGTAATACATATTACTTGTCATCTCGTTTAAACCTCACAAGAGTTCTTTGGTGAAGATATGATTACCATTTTACAGATGAGAAAACCTGAGAAGAATAGAAGTTAAGCAGCATGCCAAGCTTACCCAGCTAGCTCTCATTCATTCATTCATGATTCATGAAGTATTTATCAAACAACTACTATATGCTATCATTAAAGATACAAAAAGGATCAAACATAATCCTTGCCTTCAAAGAAGCCACAGTCTAAGGTTAACAAGTGGGCTGGAGTGGAATTTAGTTTTATCATTTCAAAGGCAAAGGAACCCAGATTGGAGAGTTTTCTGGCAACTGCCTTAGGACTTTTTGACCAATATTAATGTAATATATAAAGGTAAGCATCAATGTGTTGGTGGGAAGAAGTATCCTAGAAAAGCTTTTTTTTTTTTAACTATGTCTAGGACTCTTATGAACTACGAATTCATTATTAAGTTATTTGGTGACACAGACTATTGTTCAAGAATTTCCTCCCAGAGCAATTGATAAATATCAAATACTTTTATGATGAGCAGTTCCAGGAAGGGTTAAAGTTAGCTTCTCCGGGACATATGACGGGAAAGTAGCTGAACATGATTTCAAAGGGATTTTTTAGGAGAAAATTCCAATTACAGAGAAGTAATTTCCCTTTCTAGTTTACTAAGCCCTATTTCAGACTAATGCCGTTTCAAGATCATATCCCTTCTCCCCTTATTTCCACAGATATTTTGAATATGAAAATCTTATGTCAAAACTTAGCTGAAGCCTTCATCAGGCTTTTGAAAGGCTAAGTAAGAATTCTGTTTCTAGGAATAAAAAGATTTGGATCAGAAAGATTCTTTGCTGGCTAGAGTTCCTTTTCGGATGGTAGTTCAAGCAGTCTTTAATCATATTTTTGTTGATTATTTATTAGTTTCCCTGGGAAATCAAAGACTCAGTAACGTAAAATGTGTTTTCCTTAAGATATTTTATGAATCAGAACCCACAGTAAAGAAATAATGGGAAATACATTTCCTTTGCTGATATGCACTAATTGAGAATTAAAATCCCTTTCTCTAGTCAATTTCCCACATGGAAATGCTGAATGACCCAACTGGCCCAATTGCACCAACCACAGTTTCTGCCTACACAAAACTCTTATGCCACTAGTAGATAAAGAGAGTGCTTTCTCAGTAAATCAAAACTGCAGAGAACTAGAACTAATTTAAGTGAAAGGATAGGCTCCAAGCCAGCTGTTTGGGTAAACCCACACTGAACCAAGTGAGGGATTGATGAAACTTAATACATGTGTCTTCCAGTCATCAGCCTGGAGTATGTGTAATGCAAGCCTGTGGTGTTTCTCACTGTGAGAAAAGCAAAGGCAGACCTTCATTCTCAACTGTGTGGGGCTGCCAGCCTGTGGCAGCTTTGGTCAACATCGGGCTTGCTTTTGGGTGAGCCAGACTTTGGCTGGTTGCCTGATGGAGGTTAGGGGAATTGTGAAATGTGTCTCCTTACACAGATTGTCCCGATCGAATGAAATAAAAAGGTATTTAAAAAATAATTTGCTTAGTGAAATACAAAGGAAATAGGATGCATTTCATACTGTTAAGGCCGATATGGTTTTGGAGGACATGAGAGGTACATACGTGAAAAATTTGAAAACAATTCAGAGTAATAAATAATGGTTGTATAATAGAGACAGCAGATCACAGGGGTGAAGAGCAGGACTCTGGAGCCAGCTGTTCTGAGTTCAGAACCCACTCTGCCACTTACTAGATCTGAGACCTGGAGCAAGTTATTTGCCCTTTCCCTGTTTGGCTCTTCTGTAAAATGGAAATAGAAGAGTACCCACCTCATAAAGTGGACTTATGAATTAATAAAGGTATGCAGAATTATTGCTATCATTAGTTACTGTTATTAATAGATCAGAAGTCACAAGCTCCAATGCCTGCAGTGCCCATGAATACCAGTACAGGGATCACCGGCAACAGTGGCATGGAGATAAAATAAAGTGGTAGGGACAGTGGCAGACAGCCATCACCCTACTCTCCATTGATTGTGACCTTAAGGGAATGCTGGTCCTGTGTTGCCAGAGCTTCTGATATTGCCAAAGAAGCTTGAAATCTGGACTTGGTCAAGACTCTCAACTTGTAAAGGTGGTTGCTTTATTTAAAAATACTCTACAAGCCAAATAAAATACTGTCTTCCAGGCTGTTGGCCGCCAGTGAATGACCCCTTTGGACTAACAATGAAACTCAGCTATAGAAATTCATCCGATTACTTTATCGTCACACTGTGAAACAGGGATTCATTGTCATTCCAGAAACAACCATTGAGTCCCCGCTGTGTGTCCACACCTGTGCTGGTGCTAAGGATATGCCCAAGAATCAGGCAGACAATCCGAAGAAGCCACCTGCTCCTTTACAATTTGTTGACAATTAAGAAACACCTAGCACTTAATAGATATTCCATAAATGTAGGTTCCAACTCCTTCCATTACCTTTGATAAGTCTAGACCTGATCCAGTGAGTATTTGGGGGCCAATTTCGGTTCATGATTAGGAATAGTGATACTGTTGAAAACTAATGAACCCACCGACCATATCGCAGAAATATTCCTATGCTTCTTCAATGTGAGTTTCCTGCTTTTTATCTGATTTATCATCCTCTTTTATTTGATGCCTCTACTCAGTACTTATGGACTTGGGCTGTGATATTTTGCATGTTACCTCACAATTTTTTTTCTGTTTTTTTTTTTTTCTTTAAGTATATAAACTTCCTTTATACTTCCAAAGGATGTTCAATGGAACTCTGCTTCTGTGAGGTAAACCAGTATCATACTGCAATGAAAACTGCAGGTGATAAACATTGTCTAAATCAAATTTCCAAAATGTATTCGACCAAGAAATACCTTTCCCTTGCATTCCCCACTTAATGCATCTTAATATGCCAAGTTACTGATATTGTTTGACCCATATGGGGAAATGCTGGCTTGCCAAATTATTTCTCTTGTTAGGAACTACAGATTCTTGTAATTTCTTCCCCACTCCAGCATCCACACAGGTATCTCCCAAGGCTCCCAAGGCTCTGACTTTATTTTCAAGAAGTCCATTTGAGACCAGCCTGGGTAATAAAGTGAGACCCTGTCTCTACAAATAATAATGATAATAATAAATTAGTTGGATGTGGTGACATGTACCTGTAGTCCAAGCTACTTGGGAGACTAAGGTAGAGGATTGTTTGAGCTCAGGAGTTCGAGGTTGCAGTGAGGTATGATCATGCCTTTGCACTCCAGCCTGGGCAACAGAGTGAGACCCTCACCCCAAAACAAAACATGGGTTTGCAAACTCTTTGAGAAAAGGAACTGTCATCCTGTGCTCAGCATAGAACCAAGCACTGGGTTGTTACGTGGCAAATGCTATGGAATGCCATAGACCCCTTTTTTTGCTGCTGTAACTGGTGTTTTAACCTAGCAGTGAATGGCTCGAGGAAAAAAAATACTGCAGGGAATGTAACAATACATGAATTTGGATAAAGAGTACATGAGTGTTTTGGGGTATTATTCTTATAACTTCTCTGCAAGTTTAAAATGATAATCCAAATTTTAAAAACTCATTTTCAGTTCATCAGACTACTCTTAAAATGTGTAAAACTATACCTGAATTTAAAAGCAACAAAACTCATATTGCAAGTGTTGACAAACTGAGAGATAGGAGCAGAACACAATGGTGGATGCCTATAAATGGATCAAGAAAAGGGAGTGAGAATTTACTGGAAAGAAGGACAAATGAACATCGAAATCAGCAGGTTTGGGTTTTTCCAAAGATCAGTGCCTGATACTGGTTCCCAGATGATACCTCCCAAGAGCCCAGTTCCCAGGGTGCGTTCCAGCCTCTGTCACCCAGGCTTCCCACCAAGTCTTGTGCCAATAGTAGTTGCCAGCACATTCTGCCTCACAAGTTGCTGGCTCCACCACTACTACCCTGTCCCACCCACGTCCAAGATACGCATCTGGCTTTTCTGCTTTGAATTCAGGAAGTCGTCTCCTCTCCTGTCATGTAACTCCCTGTGTGACCCAGCCTACCCAGCCACACTCCTCAGTTCTTTGTGGCAGGACTCAACCTGACCCCCCTTCAGAGAAAGAGAAATAAGTGTTGGGGTTGAAGTTTCAGCTGTACACTGATGTTTCCCACACTCATAAACTTACGTAGCAATGAGGAACTGGAGTCTATTTTTGACTGTTGTAGTGACCTTTGTGCATACCCCGAAAGACAGAGGAACATTGAGCTAATGTAGCCATCCCATTAAGCCTCAGTAGCTCTAACAGGTCCTTTTAGTTGTGGTCAGGGTGTCAGTTCTTGCACTTTAATACAATTCTTGGCTGGGCACCGTGGCTCACGACTATAATCCCAGCACTTTGGGAGGCCAAAGCAGGAGGATCACTGGAGGCCAGGAGTTCAAGACCACCCTGGGCAACACAGCAAGACCTCATCTCTACAAGGTCAAAAAATTAGCTGAGTGTGGTGGTTCATGCCTATAATCCCAGCTACTCAGGAGATGGGAGGATCCCTTAAGCCCAGGAGTTGGAGATTGCAGTGAGCCAAGATTGCGCCACTACCTTCCAGCCTGGGTGATAGAGCAAGACTCTGCCTCAAAAACCAACCAGCCAAACAAACAAAAAATGCAATTTCTCCCATCCTAACTCTTCATATTAGTAAATCTTCAGTAAAATGTATATGGGAAATCAATATGGCACCCTCAAACCTAGTTGTAATAGTCAGGAGAAGACCATTCTAGCCTTTAAAATCAGTCCTGTTGACATCAATGTTTCTCTCCACCCTTCTCTGCCTCCTGATTTCATGTAGGCGAGCAATTTAGGACAATGAGAGTCACAGGATTTTAAATAACTTAATTCCTAGGTGTGTTTGGTATGGAAACAAAGATAACCCTGTTCAACAGTGAATTTGTGCCCCTGGGTGAACGGCCAGGTGTTCTTTCAACTGAACTGTGAGACTAATTTCTTCCTGGCCTCTGGAAACCAGCTGAAGCAGTGGGCCAGCTGGTCTATCTTCAATCTTGCATACCAACATCTTTCTCTGATTCACAGATTTCCTTTATCCCCAGCACTTCCTCTGGTATGTGCATCCCCAACAGTAAGTGATATCTATTATTGGATTTGGGCATTTTAAAATCATGAGCCTTCTGGAGGGGAGGGGAGAGGAAGGAGGCTGAATAGTTACATTAGAATATTTCCAGAGGGAACCTCACTTTAACCTCATCCACCTCTGACTTCTGTACCTCAGATAACCCCCATATTTGGGAGGGATGACTTCACAGTAACTGACAATGGAATTATGACCATTGCTCTTTTTAATATTTAAATGATACACAGACTCAGAGAAAACAAAATTAGTTTACGTATAGTCATAATATCCATAACTAGGAATAGAAAACAAGAAGCTATGGAGAGTCTTATCTAGCAAAGAAATCTCTTTTAGAAAGTTTCTGATGACTTTCAGTTTCAAAGCATAGCTCTTTCATAATGTATCAACTCACTTTCAGTGATTTGAGATTTGGAGAGGACCCAACCATAGATTTACCTGGTGAGTCACAGAGTAGAACTTGATATGAGAAAGCAAGACCCTAGATCTATCAGCCTAATGGTTCTCAGAATACCAGGTCATATCCATCATTTCTTTTCCCAAATAGCTGTAATAGGCATACCTCATTTTACTGGGTTTCACTTTCTTGTGTTTTGGAGATGGTATGTCTTTTACAAGCTGAACGTTTGTAGAAACCTGCATTGAGCAAGTCTACCAGTGCCATTTTTTCAATAGTACATTCTCACTTCGTGTCTCTGTCACATTTTAGTAATTCTTGCAATCTTTCAAAAGTATTTATTAAGATAAAAAACAAAAAGGAAATAAAAATAAAGAGAAAAAGGAAGAAAATTTGTTTTTATTATATCTGTGGTGGTGACCTGTGATCCATCATGTTTCATATTACTATTGTAATTGTTTGGGGTCACCATGAACCTCATCCATATAAGATGGTGAACATAGTAAACGTTGGATGTGTTCTGACTATTCCACCAACCTGTCATTCCTTCATCTCTCTCCCTCTCCTCAGGCTTCCCTATTCCTTGAGACACAGCAGTAATGAAATTAGGGCAATTAATAAAGTGATAGCATCCTCCAAGTGTTCAAGTGAAAGGAAGAGTTGCACGTCTCTCACTTTAATTCAAATGCTAGAAATGATTAAGCTTAGTGAGGAAGGCATATCAAAAGCAAAGACAGTCTGAAAACCAAGACTTTTGTGCCAAACAGCCAAGTTGTGAATGCAGAGAGAAAGATCCTGCACCAAATTAAAATGCTACTCCAGTGAACACATGAATGATAAGAAAGGGAAAAACAGCCTTATTGCTGATATGGAGAGGGTTCGAGTGGTCTGGATAGAAGATCAAACCAGCCACAACATTCCCTAATGTTTATAAGCCAAAGGCTAATCCAGAGCAAAGCCCTAACTCTTCAATTCTGTGAAGGCTGAGAGAGGTGAGAAACTGCAGAAGAAAAGTTGAAAGGTAGCAGAGGATGGTTCATGAGATTTAAGAAACGAAGCTGTCTCCGTAACATAAAAGTGCAAGATGAAGCAGCAAGTGCTGATAGAGGCTGCAGCAAGCTATCCAGAAGATGTAGCTAAGATCATTGATGAAATGGTTGCACCAAACAGCAGATTTTCAATGTAGACAACCTTCTATTGGAAGAAGATGCCATGTAGCATTTTCATAGCTAGAAGAGAAGTCAATGTCTGAGGTCAAAGCCTCAAAGGACAGGCTGACTCTCTTGTTAGGGGCTAATATAGCTGGTAACTTTAAGTTGAAGCCATGCTCATTTACCATTCTGAAAATCTTAGGGTACTTAAGAATTATGCTGAATCTATTCTGTCTGTGCTCTATAAATGGAACAACAAAGCCTGAATGATAGCACATCTGTTTATAGTATGGTCTACTGAATATTTTAAGCCCATTGTTGAGACCTGCTTCTCAGAAAAAAAAAAAAAAAAAAGATTCTTTTCAAAATATTACTGCTCATTGACAATGCACGTGGTCACCCAAGAGCTCTGATGGAGATAAATGAGATTAATGTTGTTTTCATGCCGTCTAACACGACACCCATTCTACAGCCCATGGGTCAAAGAGTAATTTCTGCTGTTAAGCCTTATTATTAAGAAACACATTTTGTAAGACTATAGCTGCCATTCCTCTGATAAATCTAGGAAGGATAATTGAAAACCTTCTGGGAAGGATTCACCATTCTAGAGGCTGTTAAGAAAATTCACGATTAATGGGAGGAAGTCAAAATATCAGCATTAACAGGAGTTTGGGAGAAGTTGATTCCAACCCTCATGGATGACTTTGAGGGGCTTAAGACTTCAGTGGAGGAAGTTACTGCAAACGTGGTAGAAATAGCAAAAGAACTAGACTCGTAAATGGAGCCTGAAGATGTGGTTGAATTGTGTAATCTCATGATCAAACTTAGCAGATAAGTAGTTGCTTCTTATGGATCAGCAAAGTGTTGTGGTTTTTTGTTTTGTTGTTTTTGTTTTTGAGATAGAATCTATTCTTGGTGAAGATGCTATGAACAACGTTGAAATAATAACAAAGGATGTTGAATCTTAAATAAGCCGAGTTGATAGAGCAGTAGCAAGGTTTGAGAGGATTGACTCCAATTTTGCAAGTAGTAAAATTGTGGGTAAAATGCTATCAAACAGCATTGCATGCTACAGAGAAAT
The DNA here is from genome assembly GCF_037993035.2 of Macaca fascicularis. Classification (NCBI taxonomy): domain Eukaryota; kingdom Metazoa; phylum Chordata; class Mammalia; order Primates; family Cercopithecidae; genus Macaca; species Macaca fascicularis. The sequence continues at coordinate 50,004,108 of NC_088394.1, forward strand.
CTGTCATGGAAGGAAAAGTCAACTGTTGCAGTCAACTTCATTGTCTTATTTTAAGAAATTGCTACAGCCAGCCCAACCTTCAACAGCCACCACCCTGATCCATTAGCAGCCATCACCATTAAGGCAACACAATTGTGACTTGCTAAAGACTCAGATAATTGTTAGCATTTTTTAGCAATCGGGTATTTTAAAATTAAGTATGTACGTTGTTTTTTACACTATATTGTAGTCTGCTATGCATGCAATAGCATTATGTCTAAAAGACATAATTTTTATATGCATTGGGAAACTAAAAAATTCGTGTGAGCTACTTTATTGCTATATTTATTGTGGTGGTCTAGAACTGAACCTGCAGTATCGTCAGTGTGCACCTGTATAAGATTCTCCTTGCACTAAAAAGGACATAGAAGTGACAGAGGAACCCTGGTGACTTGAAGCTTGTCTACTTTTAGCAGTGTGTGCCTGTTGATGCTTCTGGTATAATTTATATTCTTTCTCTCATAAGTATTTTACAGGAAATGCGTTTTCCTTTGCTAGTGATATATGCACTTTGGTTTTCCGGAAGTTGTAGTGCTTTGGTTGAAGCTCTGTGTTTTAGAGAAAAGACTTACAATGACCTCCTGATATAGTTTGGGTATTTGTCTGTTCCAAATATCATATTGAAATTTGATCCCCAATTTTAGAGGTAGGATCTAATGGGAGGTGTTGGGTTATGGAGGCAGATCCCTCATGGACAACTTGGTTCTGTCCTCTGGGTAATGAGTGACTTCTCACTCTATTAGTTTTTGCGAGAGCTGACTTTTGAAAAGAGCCTGGCACCTTCCTCCCCTCTCTCTCTCTCTCTTGCTTCCTTTCTCTCTCTCCGTGTAATGCCTGCTTCTTTTTGCCTTCCACCATGAGTGGAAGCTTCCTGAGGCCCTTAGCAGAAGCTGATGCTGGCGTCATGTTTCTTGTACAGCCTGCAGAACTGTGAGCCAAATAAGCTTCTTTTTTTATAAATTACCCAGCCTCAGGTGTTCCTTCATAGCAATGCAAACAGTCTAGGACACCTCCCGAATGTGAGCTGCACCATAAGGCAAACCGGGAAACCTCCTTTAGTTTTGCATATGTGAGAATTTTGATTGACTGAACCAAGGAATCACCCTCATAACTCCACTGCAGAAGGCTGTTCTCATGTCATTTGCACACATTTAGCTTGCCTGAAGTGTGTTCTATAAAATGCACCCAGATTTTCAGGCATTGAAAATTTATGTATTTTTTATTATTATTGTTATTTTAAATCTCATACTTTTTTTTTTTTTTTTTTGAGATGAGGTCTTGCCCTGTCATCCAGTCTGGAGTGCAGTAGTGCAATCACAGCTCGCTTCAGCCTCCAACTCCTAGCCCCAAGCAATCCTCCTGGCTCGGCCTCCCAAGTAGCTAGGACTACAGGTGTACACCACTGTACCTGGCTAATTAAAAAAAATTTTTTTCTTTTTAGAGACAGGGTCTCACTCTAGGTCTTGCCTAGGCTGTTCTCAAACTCCTGGCTTCAAAAAATCCTCCTGCCTCAGCTTCCTAAAGTGCTGGGATTGCAGGCATGAGCCACCATGCCCAGCTACATTTTTTAATGGAGAGAGACGTCCTGGGCATTTGAACTGCAGATTCCCTTAAACTGGACGTTGTCAGCTATTTACATATTACAAAAACAATTGTGTTTCATGTAAAGTATTAAACATCAACATTACGTCACCACAAGGGTGATTACAGCAACCTTCACTCCTAAGTGCGTCGCCTACACAAACAGAGTTGTTTGTCTGCAGCAGCTGTTTTCATGTGGTAACAGTTGTAGGAGTTGAAGTAGCACCTTAAGGAGCAATTTTCAGAGGTGAAGAAATCAGTTTTCAAAAGTGAACTCATGGTTAATAACTAACCAATAAAAAAAATAAAGCTACGTCCATGGCACAAATGCCCATGGCAAAAGGAAATAAGACAAGAGTCGTTTAAAAAGTAGCCTTGGAGGAAAAAAAAAAGGATTTAAAATTCAAAGACTTTGGGGAAAATTCAACTTAATCAATAACATGAGTAACAACTATTACTATTTCCTGAGTGCTTACCATATGCCAAATACCATTGTACCTGCTTCACATAGATTATTTCATCTCATTTTCACAACATTCTGTGAAGCAGATACTTCATTATCTATCCCTGTTTGCCGGATAAGGAAGCTGAGACTTCATACAGTGTCTTGCAAGTTCGGACAGCCTCCAGCAAACATAGGAAACAGGATTCGAACCCATGCAGTCTGCCTCAGAGCCAAAGCCCTTGGCCATTTTTCTATCCTGACTTCCACAGATCATTTCTGCCTACAGCAGAGGTCAGAAACTGACAACCACCTGGCCTTACCTAGCCTTAGGTAACAGTGATGGCTATTGAACACTTACTATGTGTCAGGATTATTTTACACATAGTCATTTGTTCCTTCATTTAATCTTCAAAGCAGCTCCGTGAGGTACGTTTCAGTTATTATCCCCATTTTACAGATGAGAAAACTGAGACCAAGAGGAAGTAACACTTCCCAAATGTTAGCAGAACTAACATCCAAATCCAGACTGTCTCATTCCAGATTCTCCCCCTCTTCACCATTATGCTAAAAATACAATTGTCTGCCAACATGACAAACCTGGATGTTTCACAAAAAAATGAAGGCTTCTGACTTGTCATGAAAAAAAAAAAAAAAAAAAACAGACTTGTCCCCTTGGATGGAGCAACAGTCACTTGTAACACTGAGTAGCTGCCCCTTTTAGATGGGGTATCTCCTACCTAGTTGCCACTACCCCTCACTTAGGCTGCTTTGCTCTTTGATTGCCGGCCTGAACTTTGGGGACATTCCATTTTGCAGTCTCAGTCTAAGGTATCCCTTATACTGGATCTGCCTCTCTTAACAAGCTAAATGTCTGTGTGGTTTATGTTTTTTATTGTAACACACGCTGTTTAACGTTCTCTAAAAAGCATTCCCCCAAATAGCAATAAATACCTCTTTCCTATTCCCTGTCCCTTGCCCCAAAAGAAAGGCAGCTCTGCAGAACTAGTATTTGTGCCCAACCAAGTGGGAAGATATGAGGCTGATAGCCTTTTCTCTCTCTTCTTGGTTGGTGGCACTCTGGTAGTGCTTGGTTAGCAATAACGGAGCATCTCCCGGCTTTGTTATGTATTACAGTAGGCTATTGTGTGACATAGAGACACCTGGCTTTTGTACATGCCAGAGTGAAATTCAACTACAACATCCAGAATTGAAGAGAAGGATATTGACAGGTACATGCCTCCTTCTCAAACCAGAGATTTTATATTTAAAAAGGGCTTTTCTAAGAAGTCAGTCTTGATTATTTGTTCCATGTTGGGCCAAACCAGTGCATTATTGGGAAGATAATGAGTGGCATTCACCCAAGGGTAATCCTTTCAGGGATTTTGATGATGCAGTAAATCATGAGTGTAAAGCCTGAGTGGTTTATGCCATTAAAACCTCAAGATAGAATTAGACTTGTAATCACCACTTGCCCATGTTTTGTCATTTATGATAATTATAGTAGTAATAATCCATGTATTGTTGAGAAGTAGCAGTCAGAAGCATCCATCAATTTTTTATCGACACCAAATCAAGTTGATACTTCATCTTTGCTGCAAAAATGTAGATTGCACCAATTAGTCTAAAGAAATTGGGCAGTCATTAGCAACGAAGCAAGCAGTTAATCTACAGAACATTTCTGGCCCCTCTGATGCCAACAATTCCTCTTAATTATGTGGAATATCATGAGCTTCTTTGGGACTCTGTCAACAGTGCCATTGTTGGCTTACATTAGAAGGAGCATCTATGTCCCTGCTCTTATTTAAAAGAATGCAGTGCCTTCCAGCCCCCACCTTGCACTCTTAGGCGCTTCTAGGCAAATTTATTCTGAAGCAGAACACTTGAATCAAAGCAGTGTGCATTTTCTTTCTTATTTAGAAATAAGAATTTTCCCCAGTGGGCTTCTTTCGGTGATGGCACGTTAGCTCACCATCCCATATGTGTTAACTATTTTTGTTCACCTTACCCAAATCATGGAATAATCATCTCCTTGAAAAAAAGGAAAGAAAAGAAAAGTCAGGGTTTAAAAGAAAAATCCAACTAGTTGTGAAGAAATCCTGGTGCTAATGAGCTTTCTGCATCTGCCTCAAGTCTTTTCCCCAGGCTAGCCCATTCTCCCTCTCTAGACATTTTCAATCAGCCTCGCCCGCAAATTGTACTAAGCAGCTGAATAATGTAGGGTAGAAATTTCAAATATGAATATTATTTCCTATTTAGGAAATTTGGAAAAGAAAGAGCAGGAAAAAAATAAGTCACCCCCTGGTCCCCCACCATGGCACTACCTCTGTGAATATTCTTTGGACTCTGACACATACACACATATTGACTTTTATCATCATCATCATCATCATCATCATCATCATCATCATCATCATTCTAGTACTCTCTTTTTCACTTTGCTAACAGTTTGAATCATCTTTTCTAATGGATGCATAATATTCTACCAAATACAGAGTGTGTATTTGTCCATGTTTTGGATTATTTCCCTAGGATAGCTTGCCCAAAGTAAAATACTTGGTCAAAATTTATAAGCCTCTTCATAGCTATCAATATGAAGCCTCTTCATAGCTGTCAAAATGAAGCCTCTTCATATTGACAAACTCTCTCCAAAAGGATGATACCAATTTTTTAAATCCCACCAGTAATATATGCAGATACTGGTTTGATGTTAGTGAGATTTAAATTCAGTTGTGTTGGCATGGTTACAGCTAAGATAGATAGATCGATAGATACATACATACGCGCGTGCGCGCGTGTGTGTGTGTGTGTGTGTTACTCCTCCTTAATGGACAAATGGTGATATGGTTTGACTGTGTCCCCACCCAGATCTCATCTTGAATTGTAGTTCCCAAAATTCCCACATGTGGTGGGAGAGACCTGGTGGGAGGTAATTGAATCATGGGGGCGGTTTCCCCATGCTGTTCTCATGATAGTAAGTTCTCATGAGATCTGATGGTTTTATAAGGGGCTCCCCCTTTGTTGGGTTCTCATTCTTCTCCTTCCTGCTGTCATGTGAAGAAGAACGTGTTTGCTTCCCTTTCTGCCATGACTGTAAGTTTCCTGAGGCCTCCCCAGTCCTGTGGAACTGTGAGTCAATTAAACCTCTTTCCTTTATAATTTGCCCAGTCTTGGCCGTTCTCTATAGCACTGTGAGAATGGACTAATACAATGGGCACAGTATCAAATTGTACCCTGACTCATATTACTGTAAACAATGATAGTTGTTATCTCACATCACAGGAAGTTCAGAAATAGGACAGCTGTAGGTGTGATACGATCATAGGCCCAATGATATGATTGAAGACTTGAGTTGTTTTCTTCAGGTTCTGCCATCATCACCACCCTCATGCTGGCCTCCTTCGGGCTTCAAATGGCTACAGTAGCTCCAGGCACCACATCCAGATGTAGAAACAACAGAGATAGAAGGAAATCAATTCTTGTATCTCCTTCTCAAGAGTGAGGAGATCCTTCCTAGAAGCTCCCAACTGAAACCCCTAAACCAAGACTGGCAAGGGAAATGGAAGCACCATTACTGACTGATTAACCAAGATTTTCTCCCCATCTGGCAATGGAGTCAACTTCCTTTGAGTGCTGAATACCTGAATAAAACAGATTCTGTTACAAGGAAGAAGGAGGGAAGGTTGTTGAGGCACAGTGCCTCGCATAGGCATCATGATTTTTTTAAGTCTCCGTCACACTCATAGAACCATATAAATTTCTTTAGTAACAATTGATGCATTTAATGGGCATATGCAAAAGTTGTTGGCAGATCTACCAAGTACTGGGCTTTGTCCAATGTAGAAGGTCCTCCCAGGCAGTGATCATGCTCCACAATTCCTTTACATTTTCCTAAAAACCTACCTCAGTGTTGGGCCCCTCAGGTAGAAACCAGGAACACCTTGGTTTCTAGATTGCTTTGGCATATAGGTTTCCTATGGGAAAGAAATAGGAAAGCTGACTTTCCTCTTTGAGAATCTCCTGTTTGGTGGAGATTTTACATCCAGGATACCATTGTTAGGACTTCCACTGAGATGAAGGTTTACAGCCTGATGAAACAAGTCTCACTTTCCACTTTGAATTACTCAGGCTCTGTGCATCTTATTCCACTGCACAGCCTAGCATTTTGAACACTTCACTACTCATTAGCACCTCCAGTGAAAGATCAGAAAAGAAGGTGGCTGGAAGAGGAGGATTGAAGAATGCGGATTAGTCAAATTGTTTTTTGTTTTATCTAGTTAGAGAAACAGCTAAAATTACTGCCTCAAAAAATTTTGGAAAATTATCTAGTTTATAGTTTATTTCTGCAGTTATTTTCCCACTAATTATAAAAATTATTAGGAGTATTACGTTTTAGAGTAAAATAATAAATAAACAATAACAAAAAATGGCTACAACAGAAGAAAACATGTTCCCGGATTGAAGAAACCAACCTAGAAATTATACTGTATGCCTCAGAAATTTAATGTTATTTTGCCTTTCCTGTTGGATTATAGAGTACAGATATTATCTCTTTATTAATGCATGATTTATAAATATTATTTGGCACTAAGGATATCAAGGTGATCGTGGACCAAAGCTGCCCATCCCTTCACCCTGGTAGATGAGAACACAAAATATATCCATTTCCTATACACCATGAAGCGTCATTGCTTCCAGTAGGTTTTCCTGGTGGAGACAAAAAGGAAAAAAGAAGCACCTACTGTACTCGTGCACTTTCTGTTTTACAGTTTCATAAGGATTTTTACAACATAATTACATGCTCTATGATATTACATACATTTCCACCACTTATATAATCAAGTGCAATTACACTGACTGCTAGAATAGATGATGGGAAAAATGACTTGAATCAAAAATTACACAACAGAACGCTGTATCAGAAAGGCTTTTGGAGTGTACGTGCCACAGCCCCCAAAAAGAGATGGATCAAGATGATTATAATAGCCTTGAAGTAACAATTGATGCATTTAATGGGCATATGCATTATGAATTTTCCTAGGTTGGTCGGGCGCAGTGGCTCATGCCTGTAATCCCAGCACTTTGAGAGGCTGAGGCGGGCGGATTACCTGAGGTCAGGAGTTCGAGACCAGCCTGGCCAACATGGCGAAACCCCGTCTCTACTAAAAATACAAAAATTAGCTGGGCATGGTGGCACGTGCCTGTAGTCCCAGCTACTTGGGAGGCTGAACAGGAGAATCCCTTGAACCTGGGAGACAGAGGTTGCAGTGAGTTGAGGTGGCACCACTGCACTCCAGCCTGGGCAACAGAGTGAGACTTTGTCTCAAAAAAAGAAAAAAAAAGAATGTTCCTAGGTTTATGGCACCAAGAATAACTTGTACTATTTTGGAAGATTCATCTTTTTTCCCATATAACACAATGTAGCATGTAGTATTTGTGACACATACCATAGCTACCTGTGCAGGAGCTTGGTGAGTTCTGGTTTTGTCATTCTTCCCCTCACTTTCTATCCCTTCTTTTCTTTGTGCTTCTTCCACTCTCCTCTTTCTATTCTTCTACCGTCCTCCTTATCTTTTTATTTAGAGGCTTGGAGAAGGGCTTGAAACAATAGGTAATGGGGAGAAATGGAGTTTATTCATGCAACATAATTTCCCACTGTAGTAATCCATGGATCAACACATTTGAGGGCAGCTGGTTTAGAAGAGGCCCTTACATTGTCTTAACTTACTCCTCAGAGGGAAGGCTGGGTGCATAGCCAAGGTCTATTAGGTTACATGGCCTTTACAAGGAATTTTTGGGTAGTGTTATTCTTTTTTGTTGTTGTTTTTCTGAGACATAGTCTCCCTCTGTTGCCCAGGCAGGAGTACAGTGGCGCAATCTCGGCTCACTCCTACCTCTGCCTCCTGGGTTCACGCGATTCTTCTGCCTCAGCCTCCTGAGTAGCTGGGACTACAGAAGCTCACCACCACACCCGGCTAATTTTTGTATTTCTATTGGAGACAGGGTTTCACCATGTTGGTCAGGCTGGTCTCAAACTCCTGACCTCATGATCCGCCCGCCTCGGCCTCCTAAAGTGCTGAGATTACAGGTGTGAGCCACCACACCTGGCTTGGGTGGTGTGATTCTAATGTAGAAGAAAAAAGAGGAACGTAAATGCAGAACACAATTATGCAAAATTAGGAGCCTTTAAGATGAAATATGATATTATAGGTAGTTTCTTCAAAACAGCATGCTAGTTTATTATAAATAACTGTTTATTCATCACTGAAAACAAAACATACGTAAACGGCAATTTTTCTCCCAGCCAACCCCTTTTCCTCGGGTATTGTTTCAAGAAAAATTTTACAGCAGATGTTTTCAAATAGATTTCTATTTATTTGTGGGCTACTATTATATCAGTAGGATTTCTCTAGAACCTTTCCATCACTTCACCTGAGTTTTCTTTATTGGAAGAAAAAAACAAACAAACAAAAAAATGAAATGTCTGATCACCTGCCCTAAGTCTACAGTTGACAGCAGTTTTTGAGACTAGTAAGTCATGTTATCTTAAGGACAGCGTCTCCTAGGTGAGCGGCCCATAGTCCATATGGAGCAAATTAGACAGTGAAAGAACGGTGCTGCCACTGTTTCTGATTGGTTACGGTAGTATTAAAAAAGAACAACAACTGACTTGCCCAGCTCTGAAGAAGAAAGATGGATAAAATGCTCTTTGAACACACTAGTCTTTTTTTTTTTTTAATGCCTGTACAGAAGGGTTGCATTTATATTTGGCTTTCCAGACCTGTCTCTTGACCTTCTAATTACTTTATTTGAAACAGCAGTGAGGGTATAATAAACCTGGAGGTTGTCTCTCCTTTGCTTTATCGTAAATTAAAGCTGCTGGTTTGTTGAGGTGAAAGTGGAGGCTGAATGTTCATTACTGCTCAAGTGACGGCTTGTCAATAGCAGTGCTTTTTAGTTTGTTCTAGTCAGCACTTGCTGTGCATTTTGTTGGACCACTGGGAAATAAATACAACAAGATTATACATTTGGAATACCACAACAGTTCACACACACACAAAAAAAAAACCCACAAATGATAAATTATACACTTGGTAGAAAGTGACATGCTATCTTGTGCTATTAACAACCAAAGATAATTGCAACGAATTGTAATTGCAGTTTGCAACTTACAGTACAGTGTGTCCAACATCAATCTTAATAGTGAACAAAGCAATTTATATTAAAACTTAATTCACTTGGTAACTTTCCGCTGTATACACGGGAGCTAACAGATGTAGCTTTTCAGAAAGTTCAAAGGCATTTGAAACGTGGAGAGAAATGCTAATGCAGTAAGCCTTGGAGAAATATTGCATTACTACTTGTAATGAAAACAAATGTATGTCATTATCTCCTAGTTTGTGTTTATTTAATAAAATATGCAGTTTGCACATTGGTGAATTCAGTGTTTCTGAATGGATATGGAATAATGTTCTGTTCAGAATCAAAGGCCAAACAGGACTAGCAATTACGCATCTTCTGTAAATAGTCTGCTGTAGCGTGCACATTGATGCTTGAGTGGGTTTTGTATGAGGTGTAACAGCAAACCGGGGTAACTTTATTCATGACTTTCCTTAGATTGGATGTCTTTGAAGCAAGAAAGGGAAATCTCCTGGAATTACTTAAGAGAACAAGCATATTTGTTTTGTGAGCTTGACTGATGGCCAGTAGAGCAGTTGAGTGAAATCTCTAAACTGATTAGGGCTTTCGTTCAAATAATCTTCTACCGTTTTCATTAATTTATTCTTTAATGCTATTTTGCTGCTCTTCTACCAAGGATAATAATCTCATACTTGCTGACCTCCATGAGTGGATGACCTGGAGCTCATAACTAATCTTATTTACTCTTCTGACCAGCCCAACTTCATTTACCTTGACTGGATAAAGAGCCTTGCGTTGCTAAGCCTCCCTTCCTTCGTAGCATTCTCGTTAATCTACAGTGAAGGGGGAACGATGGGCTTTCCCAATCAAGATCCCAAAGCATGCTGGGGCATTGGGAACTTCATGCAATTTCTCTTCCTTTCGTGAAAGCATGTTTTCACTTTATTCTCCCTCCTTTTTGATTTGAAAATAGTAGAGAAAAATGGGGGAGTGGGACTTCCCCATGGTCCCGCTCTCCTAATACAGCTATTTTTACCTTGAAAGTTAATTTCCAGCCATTGACCATAGGAATGTGTGGGTTAATTTAGGTGGTGGTGTTGAATACATGTAATTTTGTATCATGCTTTTTTTGTTTAATGCTACATTGGTTCCTGTGTTGCTTCAGAATTTTATAATTATGCATTTTAAAGACTCAGTGATAATGCATTGTTTATATGCTATTTTGGATTTAATTGTTCCTTAGTATTGAAGTTAGGTTACTTCTACTTAGTTTTGCTATTAGGAGTAACACTGCAATAAAAATCTCTGTTTTCTTCAGTTAGATTGTTTCTCTTGAATATAATATTACAAATGAAATTATTAAGTAAAAGGTATCAGTGTTTGTATGGCTCTTACCAGACATTACCAAAAAAATTTCTGGGCTGGTTTTTTTTGTTCTTTGTTTTTTGTTTTTGAGATAGAGTCTCACTCTGTCACCAGGCTGGAGTGCAGAGGCACGATCTCGGCTCACTGCAACCTCTGCCTCCTGGGTTCAAGCAATTCTCCTGCTTTAGCCTCCTGAGTAACTGGGATTACAGGTGCGCACCACCATGCCCAGCTAATTTTTTTTTTTTTTTTGTATTTTTAGTAGAGACAGGGTTTCACCATCCTGGCCAGGCTGGTCTTGAATTCCTGACCTCGTGATCTGCCCTCCTCAGCCTTCCAAAGTCCTGGGATTACAGGCATGAACCACCACGCCCGGCCTGGGCTGGTTTTTATATAGTTTGTATTGCCACCAGCAATAGAGGATTATATAATTTTATCACGGTAGCTTTGAGAATTATCCTAACTCTTCCACTTACAAACTACATGGCACTGGGCAAATTAACCATTCTCCCTCGGTTTTCCTGTCTGAATAAAGGGAATAATAGCAATGCTTAACTCATAGGTTATCATAGGTATTATATTACTTTATATATTTAAATATCGGGGAGTAGTGTCTGCCACAAAGGAAATACTCCATAAAGGTAAGCTGTTATTATTCCCAAAATTTAATTTTTCACCCAGTTTAATATTACCTTCTATTTAAGCTGCAGTTTTTAGAGTAAATGTTTTAATAGTTCATTGAAGCTAAGTAGTCAATAGATTTTATAATCAGCAACTTCTGTATTTAATGAAAAAATTTAAATCACTTAGGCAATGAGCCATTAGGAAAAATTCACAGTAAGGAATGTTCAGTGTGTAAGGTAGAGGCTTTTAGAAATTCCATCTCTTAATTTATAATAAAACAGCTTTTATTCCAGAATCATCTAAATGGGCCTTGAAGCCTTAATCAAAGTCTGAGGGGGTTTAGTCTGGATCTTGTACCTGCTCCTCGATTAGGGGAGGCCAGAGCCCCTTGATGACAGTCCCACTAAGACTGCACACTATAGGGGGAAGAAATTTCCCAGAAGAAATTGGAGCACTATTAATACTAGAAGAGAGAGAAATGGAGGCTGGACAGCTAAAAATCACAAAGGTACACCAAACTTCTTAAAGACCTTGTTACTCCAGTATTCTCAACACTAGTGATTGGGAAGACAACTAAATGATTGTAGACACCTTGAAGTATTTGGGTCACCCAGTAACCACTGCCTGTGACATTTACCCTAGAGATAAATGTTTCTTATTTTTGGCCAGGCTTGGTGGCTCACACCTATAATCCCAGCACTTTGGGAGACCAAGGGGGAAGGATCACTTGAAGTCAGGAGTTCAAGACCAGCCTGGCCAACATGGTGAAATCCTGTCTCTACTAAAAATACAAAAATTAGCTAGGCGTGGTGACGCATGCTTGTAATCTCAGCTACTTGGGAGGCTCAGGTGGGCGGATTGCTTCAACTGGGAGGCAGGGGTTGCAGTGAGCCTGGATTGTGCCACTGCGTTCCAACCTGGGTGACAGAGTGAGACTCCGTCCCAAAAAAAAAAAAAAAAAAGGTGACTGGGCGCGGTGGCTCACGCCTGTAATCCCAGCAATCCCAGCACTTTGGGAGGCCAAGGCAGGTGGATCACCTGAGGTCAGAAGTTTGAGACCAGCCTGGCCAACATGGTGAAACCCTGTCTTTACTAAAAATACAAAAATTATCCAGGTGTTGGGGCGGGCGCCTGTAATCCTACCTACTCTGGAGGCTGAGGCAGGAGAATTGCTTGAACCCAGGAGACGGAGGTTGCAGTGAGCCAACATCATGCCACTGCACTCCAACCTGGGCAACAGGGCAAGACTCTGGCTCAAAAAAAAAATTTTACTTATTTTTATTAGTCAGCACGACATTGAGAACTCATATAATTAGACATTTTGCAGGAGAAATGGCTCATGTTTGGCTGCAAATATCAAAGACCGGAAAAACGGTAACTTAAACAATGTTAGGATTTATTTTCCTTCATCTGAAAGAAGTTCCCAAAGAATAGGGTTATTCTGGTGGCTCCACAACATCACCAATGTTCATGGCCCCTTTGGTCTTTATGTTCTGCTATACTTTGACTTGGCTTCTAGCTTCAGGTTTCCCTCATGGTCACAAAAGAACTGCTGTGGCTCCTAATGGCTCACCTACATTACAGGTAAGAAGAAGGAAGAAAGGGAGGGAAGGCTAAAATGTGCCTGGCAGCTGAGCCAAACCCCAACCCCTTTTTAAGGAACTTCCCCAGAAGCCTTGCCCGACAATCTCTACCTAGACTCCATTACCTAAAACCTAATCACTTAGTCACCTCTATGTGTAAGGGAAAACTGAGAAGTGTTTTCAGCTGGGTACATTGCTGCTGTCAACAAAATCAGGCTTGTGTAAAGGAGTAGAAAGGGAAGAATGGATTTTAGGAAGGCAACCTGCAGTTTCTGGCACAGCTCCCTTGTGTGAAGGAGACAGTCTTCAGCTCTGTGAACTCTCCTGGCGGTCCCTGATGTCGGCCAGTATTATAGACGAGAAGCCAGGAGAGTCATAATGAAGCACTTTCCAGGGTAGAGAAAAAAGTAAGTGGAGTGAATGATGAAAACTTTAGGTCATTAAATAAAGTTCCAACATTTTCTTCCTGCCCAAAACATTCACAACAAACTCTGTGGAGTAGGAGTTGAAGGAAAATGTGCCATGCCATTTTTCTTTAGCCTTTTTGCAATGCAACGCACAATCAATACAAATCTTTGCAGTAATCATATATTGATTTTCCTAGAATATAACTCCATTTAAAGCACTTTTATCCCCAAGAGTAGAAACATTGGAGGCTATCAAAGGAGGAAGTAGATTTCCTTGACCCCATCTGCAGTGCACAATTGATTAACAGGATAGTTATGAGAGTGCGAGAGAGAGAGAGAAGAGAGAAGTCACCGAAAGGTTAATACCAGCTAAAGAGAAACATGATTATAGGACATTAGGCTTTTTGTAAAATCATAAGGTCAGGATAAGATAATGATACCATCTAAAATTACACAAGATTTTGAGTACTTAGCATCCTCTGACTGCCCCAGCAACCCAACCCAAACCCCAACAAGCAGAGCTGAATTTTTGGGGTTGGCAAAGCCACAAATGGAATGATAGGTTTAGGTTCAGGCCCCATGAGCTGGCTTGATAAGGGAATGAGTAATACTGATTCAGTTTTTCCTGAGTCATAGCTGTGTACTAAACTAAAACCTTAGCAAACATCCCATCGAATGTTTCTTTGCTTCAGACAAAGCGAAAAGGAAAAAGGACATTAGGAACCCTCATTTTTATGCCTTTTCTTAGGAAAGTTAAACACTTCCTTTCTTATACTTTCCCTCCTCTCTATCACTTTACTCCCTAAAGATTACCAAAAAAAAAAAAAAAAATCCGCTTTCTGAAAATCCCATGAGTTTAGGTCTGCTGAATATTTCTATTCACAGATGTCTTCATCCCAGAGACAAGAAGAGTAATTGGATGGTAAGTTGCAAAAAGCATGCAAGTTCTGCTCTGCCTCTGGCCTGAGTAACTGGGATGTAGCCAAAACGGAGAATGGTACCCCCTGAAGCAATCCTGAGTTAATGTCTCTTACATACTCCTTGCTGAAAAGGCAGAGGGTGTACTCTTGTTTACAATGTATTGTTCTCACTGTATTTCTCTCCCTAAGTCCCTCTTGTTTTTTTGTATCAAGACTGAGTTCTCACAAACAAGCTCTTTATTAAATTAAATGGTGCATGTAGCCTCATTATCCTTCTCAATGTGCAATGCTTGATAGTTTATTTTACAAGCAACTTCCGGAGTTTGTGTGTTTTTGTTTTGGGGGGCTTTTTTACATTTTGGCTTCAGGCAAAGCAACTAATACACATTGTTAGATGAAGTATCTTATCTGTCAGCAGCACCCTTGTGAATTAATCATAATTCAATAGGATTACTAATCAAGATTTGAGATGAATGTTTTGATAGAGCAATCAGATTTGTCTAATCTATCATTAGTTGACAGTCGCTGCAGGCAGAGTGCAAACTTGGCAATAGTAGACCTGTTTCTGATCCCTTTGGCTTGGCCCACCAGTTGGGTAGCTTCACTGATTATAGCAGTGGACCCAGGCGTTGCAACTAATTAAGTTCTGTTTCTCACTCGCCAGGATCCTCCCTCCTCCTCCCACCGTTTTCAAAATATGTTGGGTGGAGTTCAGCTCTCATGAACCTGCCCATGTAATGAACAGATTTGGTAACAAGGTGTTCCTTTTGGTCATTTTCACTTGATAACAAAGATGTGCCACGCCAGGTGACAAATCTCAAGGGTGATTTATGGTGTCACTTGCAAAAAGCAGTCAAAGAAAAAAGAGAAACTTAACCTATTGTTAAAAGATACTACTGATTACAACTCTTTTCATGTCACTAAAATCTGTGCCCCATTTTACCAAGTTGTACATTCTTGGAAGTAATTTATAGCATATCTTGCACATTTGTTCAGTTTGATTAGATAAATGAAAGCATCTGGTGTAGATTGGTATTTTATTTTATACAGTATATACAGTATTTAAAATTATATTAAATTTTGAAATAATAAATTATGCTCTGCATATTATGTGGCAGTCATTAATACAAAGATGGGATCATTTTATAGAGGAGTTCTTTACCAATTTTTCTTCCTCTCTCCACATTGTTATTAATATATAGATTTTTTTATTATAGAAAGCTTGGAAAATTCTAGAAAAGTCTAAAAAATTTTAAATTTACCATAATCTCGTCATCTCAGAATGATCAATATTAACATTATATCATTCTATTAAAATTAAATAACAGCGCAAATACCTTAATTAGTAATTGCTTGACAGTATTGTCAATAAAATATGATTCTACCTGGCATGGTGTTCTGGGATCTGTAGGCAACCCAAAGGAATCCAGAAAGATCGTACTTTCTCTCAAGGCTTCACTTTCTACATGAAAACCATATGGGAAAACTCATTTAGGCTGTTAGTGTATCCCACATGTTAGAAGTGACAACTTCTTAATTTCACAAGCACGTCACAGGCCTCACTAAATGAATGCTAGCCACACTGAGAGATTTGTAGCTTGGATGATTTAGACAAGGGATAGTTGAGAGTTACCTAATTAGACTCCAGGTGTAATTATGTAAGGCGTTCCAGGCAGCAGTGTGCTGTCTGTTAATTAACTCTCATGCTGAACATGCAGTAGCCCCTGAACAAAGAACAGTTCATGGAGGAAGAAAAGCTTCCTTACTTTGCCCTAGCTTTAGTTATTCTCCTACTAAAGTTAACCTCTCATGCTCCCCCTTTCTTCTAGTTGAGAGATGAGCCATCAACACAAGCTACTTTGCGAAGTGTTCATCATTGGTCCCTGTAACTCTCTTCCTACCGTCTTCCGTTTTCTTAAAACATTCTTTGGAATGATCTTTTAAAAAATCAGCTGTGTATGTATTTTTTATGTACAACTCTGTTACTGGTTTAAAAAATCCAAGTGACTTCTAATCCTGGTTTTTTTGCTGCCCGTTAAACTCCACAGGTATCTTTCTGTAGTGACGGGGAGAATGATATTTACTGAACCACAGGATTAGCTAATATCCCATCAATAACTGAGTGCCATAGACTGCCTCAGTTGATCCCGTTCCTATCTCTAGGTAGCCACAGTGAGAAAAGCACTGATTAAAGAATATTTTTTCTTCCACTAAATTAGTCCATGACTTCATTTGTACTGGTCTCTGTTGTCAATTGCTGCCAAAAATGTTTAATTCATGCAATAAAGTAAACTTCGTAAGTCTATATAATTCAACTCAACACTTGCATGAGAAAATATTTCAGGTAACCAGTTAAGCCCTGTGTATGGATGGTGACTGATTGATTTTCCAGTCTCCCAGTTCTCAAGTGAGAAAATCCCATTTCGAGGTTCTCTCTTCCTCCTAATCCTGTCACCTTGACATCTCCTGCAGACTTTAGTTTTCTACTAATAATGTCTAGAATGACACACAGGACCACCTTGTTCATATGGAAGATGAATAATAGTTCTAGAATTCTGTCTACAATAACATGCAATTAACATAGAGTAAGTATTTGCCTGAAACGTTAAGAACAGATAGGATTCAACATTTTTTTCTTCTAGTACCTCTTACCAATTATGAGAAAGAAACTGCCTACTAAAACAGTCTTGATTTTTATTGTCTGTTGGAAGAAAGGTAAAATAAAGGCTTTGTTGTATAAAAAGCATTATCTGGCAGCCCTTATAGCCATATGGGAAATGCCTCAAAGAAATGCATCCTAGTGAAGATGTGGGACATTTGGACAATTTGAGTGTTCTCTTTCAGTTGGATAATTTTCAGTTGGATATCTAGTGAAACTTAGTCCTCCTCATTTTTTTTTGTTTGTTTTTCCTCTGACATGCAGCGTAGACTACATCAGGCCTTTATAGTCAAAACCAGACCAACCAGTTTTGACCAAGCACTTCCTCTCTTCGAGGTTATGTTTAGTGCATCAGGAATCGAAAGACGTCTAAGACATAAACCCTATCGCCAGAGAGTATACTATCTGTTAGGGAAGATTAGACATTAAAAACTTGAAAAGTAAAACTCTAATGAAGGATTTAAAGAACAGTTCAAGATAACAGTAGGAAAGATATGCCACATGACAATACATGATTGTCAAATGCATTTACAGATTTCCTCTAGAACAAAAACTGTTCTTGAATCCTTCTAATAGTAGGGACTCATAGAAACTATTATGAATCCTTATGAATCCTTTTTTTTTTTTTTGGGACAGAGTCTCGCTTGTCACCCAGGCTGGAGTGCAGTGGCACAATCTTGGCTCACTGCAAGTTGCAAGTTCCACCTATGGGGTTCACGCCATTCTCCTGCCTCAGCCTCCCGAGTCGCAGAGACTACAGGCGCCTGCCACCACGCCCGGCTAATTTTTTGTATTTTTAGTAGTGACGGGGTTTCACCGTGTTAGGCAGGATGGTCTTGATCTCCTGACCTTGTGATCCGCCTGTCTCAGCCTCCCAAAGTGCTAGGATTACAGACGTGAGCCACCGCGCCCAGCCTATGAATCCTTAAAATATTAAGAAACAAGTATTATTCCATAAGAATGACTTTCAATTTAGAAATTTCAATGCAAAGCAGAAATCTGGTTTATGTAACTGGTAAAGTCATTCTTTTAGGTTATCGCTGAATTGGAAGTGTAAAATGTGAAAATTCTTATATAAACAGTAGATCTCTGAGAAAATGCCAGTGGACCAACCCCACAGAGCCAGGAGAGGTAATCAAATAATTTCTTTAGCAAGCTCCAAATATGATGAGGTTGTTTTAAGCTACATACATAAGATCTTAGGGGAAAAAATGGATTTTTTAGTTGTCTAAATGAAACTGCAGTTTGTTACAGCCCCACGGATACTTCTTGCCTGCTGCACAGAAAAGCCAATGCACTGAGACAGTGGTGTTGCAGCAGAAAAAGAGTTTAGGAATCTCAGGGCCAGCCAAGTGAGGAGATGGGAGATATTTCTCAAATTTGCCTTCCCAAGAATTTGGAAGCTAGGGTTGTTAAGGAAATTTGGTGGGCATGAGACTAGGGAATGGATACTGCTGATTGGGTGGGGATGAAATAGCATGGGCGTCAAAACTGTCTTTGTGCCTGAGTCAGTTTCTGGGTGGGGCTCACAGAGCTGGTGAGTCAGTTCCTTGGTATGGGTCACAGATCTGGGTGGCATCATTGGCTCATCAGAATGCAAAGTCTGAAAAATACCTCAAACACCAGTCTTAGGTTTTATGATACTGATGTTATCTATGAAACAATGGGAGAAGTTACAAATCTGTGACCATCAGCTATGTGACTCTTGAGCTGTAAGCAATTATAGAAAAGCAAAGAAAAGCAAATTATGAAACAATAACTGCTTGTGATTTAACTATGCCCATACCTTAGCAGACCTTAAGTCCTTATCACAATTCTACCCTTGTGGCCTTTTATTAATTTTTTGAAGGTGGTTTCATAAGACATGGACAGACAGATGGAAAGAGGTCATTCCAGTTAGGTAGAATTCCATATGAGAGTAGGAATAAGGTAGTGTACAGTAGGTTTAGTGTGTTAGGCTATCTGACTGAAACAGAAAATTCAGGAAACTTAGACCAATATATGGGAGGCATCAAAAGGTGGCTCCATTCTGGGAAGCCTTCAAAGGTTTCCAAGACTAACAGTGACATGATGCTGGTG
Organism: Macaca fascicularis; assembly: GCF_037993035.2. Lineage (NCBI taxonomy): Eukaryota > Metazoa > Chordata > Mammalia > Primates > Cercopithecidae > Macaca > Macaca fascicularis. The sequence continues at coordinate 50,022,947 of NC_088394.1, forward strand.
ATATTATAGGCAGATTAATCTAGTGGGCAGTGTCTACAATGGATCTGAGTTGTTCTTGCTTGAGGCAAAGGGTTGTATCTAGAGAAAAGCAATGTTCCTGAAATGAGGTGATGTGAGCATGCGTCTGACAGAGCAGTGATAACAGAAAAGACATGTGAATTTCAGAGGACTTCTAAGTTGACAGAGCTTTGTAATCAATTGGTTTGGAGGATGAAGAAGAGGAACGAGCCAAGAGTGATTCTCTGATATCAAACCCAGAAATAAGTGGACATTTGGAGGCTCCAAAACCAATTTGATCATGGGAAGAGGTTTTAAAGATACAGCCACGTAAATTAGCTATTGGGAAGACCTAAAGTGCGCAACATTCTTCTGGCTGTGAAAATTACAAAATTATTCCCCAAAGGACTACTTAGATCATTATATCAACACAGTCACCTGAAATATATTGATATCCAAAGTACACATCCAGTAATTAAAAGAAAAAAAATCCAAACAGTTTGTTGATTTTGATATTTTGTTATGGGTTAGTAATTGCCTTGACTATCTTCTTGCAGAGCTTGTAGTTAAAGGCTTGCTTATTTCTTCATCAATTAACAGCTGAATTTCTTCTTTCTTCCTATTGATATAGTTTAGATACTTGTCTCCCCAAATCTCATCTTGAAGTATGGTCCCCAATGTTGGAGGTAGGGCTTGGTGGGAAGTGTTTGGGTCCTGGGGGTGGATCCCTCATGGCTTGGTGCTGTCCATGAGATAGCGAGTGAGGTCTCATAAGATCTGTTTGTTTAAAGTGTGGCATCTCCCTCCCCTCCACTCGATCTCTCTTGCGCTTGCCGTGGCCATGTGACATAACTGCTCCCACTTCACCTTCTGCCATGAGCAAAAGCTCTCTAAGGCCTGCCCAGAAGCCAAGCGTATTCCAGCACCAAACCTACTGTCCAGCCTGCAGAACCGTGAGCCAATTAAACCTCTTTTCTTTATGAATTACCCAGTCTCAAGTATTCCTTTGTAGCCATGCGAGAATGGCCTCACACACCTATTTAGGTTAAAAGGTTTTCTTATCATCTTGGTTTTCAGAAATGGACAAATTGCCAAGGGCCTGTCAATTCTGGACTGACATTGTTTTACCTGCTTGAAGAGATATTGTTTTCTCTTAAGAATGAGTAATTTTCTTCATTTGTGTGACTGACTTACATAATACTTGCAGAATTGGCCACTTAGTGTCCGGCAGAGAAATGAAGTTGACACTGTGGGGCTGGGAATTCTCTGGGGCATTCAGGTCTGAAAAGTGAGGAGAAATTAAGCAAAAAAATAAAAACACTGTACCTTTTGTCAAACCCTTTGCTTAGATCGAGGAATCTAGATTTGGCCAAAAGGTTGAACTGAATGCATACAGTTGTGCGGTATAAATTTGTCTTTGTAAAGGTCAGACTTGGCCAGGCACAGTAGTTCATGCCTGTAATCTCAGCACTTTGGGAGGCTGACACAGGAGGACCCTTGAGGCCAGAAGTTCAAGACCAGCCTGGGCAATGTAACGAGACCCTGCCTCTACAAAAACGAGAAAACTTAACAGGGTGTGGTGGTTCATGCCTGTAGTACCAGCTACGTGGGAGGCTGAAGTAGGAGGATTGCTTAAGCCCAGAAATTCAAGGCTGCAGGGAACTATGCTCATGCCATTACTCCAGGCTGGGCCACCGAGCAAGACCCTGTCTCTTAAAATAAATAAATAAAAAATAAATAAAGCTCAGATTCCTCCCATTCCAGGGAATAGGGAAAGTTCCCCATTGGTCAGAACTGAGTCCTGTAAGCTCCAAACAATATGATTCACCTTTAAAGTCCTTCTGACTATACCTTTCCAAGTGTCTGACTTATGATGTGTTCCTTGTTGTACAGACTTGTACGTACCTGGGCTATGTAAGTATCACTTCTGAGGGTACAGGTAGGAGGGTTTCTGCAAGGGCCCACTGTCACTTCAGGAAAGTGTAGCAGTACTTGCCAAATTTAAAAGCCATTGAAACAACTGAAAATAAAAATTAAAGGTGGTTCTTTCCCCCATTACTGAAAGGTATTTGTGAAATCTTGCATTTACCTTTTTTTAATAGACTTTAAACGTTGACTTTCCTTTCTCTGGGAAGACAGATGTTTGTATAACCAGGAAAGAAAGCTGCTCTCAACAGCAGTTTTCTAATAAAAGGCCTACTTGTTTTTCCATCTTAAAACCAGTGTTTAAGAGCTTTATGATTCTAAAATGAAAATAATTCCCTTGCTATGCAAGGAAAAGGAAGAGTGTTGGAATATTTTTGCAAGAAAAACGTACCTTACTTTGCCACCTTACAGTAGCCTGTTGGCATGAGTGCATTGGAATGAGGAAGCTTTTATTAGGAAATAATCATTTCCAGTTCTGTTACAGTCATTATCCCAAAAGTTTCCCAAATTCTGTGTACAGTACTGTGTCTTGGAACCTGTTTAGCCACACGTGGGGAATGAACTGAGCTTTTGAGACCGATAGGATGGTGTGAACATAAGACCAGGTAACAGAGCTGCTCTCCTAGTAGTTTTAGGATCTTAAAAGGGGTCATTAACGCTTTCAACTCACAAAACAATCTTTAAAGTTCTGGAACTATACTTTCCTACAATCATATTTCACATTTGCACATAAGTTAGCTTGAATGAATGTTTAATAAAAAGCTGGCTACATTCACAATGTTGTGCAAAAATAAAATAAGAAATTAAAGCTGGTCTCTGTAACTACTTATATGAGGTTCTCAGCCCCCACCGACAGTGTGTGCTTTAGGGAAGGAAGCACATTGAGTCACCAGCAAAACATAACTGGGAAAGTGCATCCCTTCCAAACTAATGATGTATGGTTGCTACTCTAAATAAATAGGGGTTGGGATTATCCATTTTGATAACCTGTTTTGTGTTGCTGTAACTGTTCAGTTCAGAAAATGCAGAGTTGATTCCACATTTTTCCTGCTGGTTTGAAAGAATTCATGCATCTTTCAAAGTGTGACTGATACTCAGCAAGGAAGTGCCTCACTGGTTGAACAGGAATCTGATTTGTCATTCTTGTTGTTTTTGCTGTAAAACAAAATCTACTTTTGGTTAAATCAGTAATTTACAGGTATATAAACTAAAGCATCGAGAAAACAGTAAAGAAGTTGTTTCCAAGATCACATAGCCATTCACATCCAGAAATGAAATGAGACCCCTAAGAGGCTCCTTCTTCATTTTGATGGGGTCATTGTGGTTCTGGCCCCTCAATTTAGTTGAGGGCAACATGCGGAGTATCTCAGCTGAACACAGATCCTTCATTTGATGTCCTGTCTACACGTGACTTCACAAAGATCTTTTAGTCAGACACTGGCTAGCACAAGTCCTCCCCTGGGAGAAAAGGTCTTTAAGGTATTTTGAGGGGAGGAGAAGGGTTAAGAGGTCTAATCCATAACTCTAAATCCCCATGCTTGGAGGAGCTCATTGACATAGTTGGTTTTAAGGGCTCCTTTGGAGCTGTTATGGTGTGTCACGCTGATACCCACTGGAGAACACTTAATTGTAGATCATCGTCCCAGTGTGTTTCAAGGCCTTTTCAGGGTTTTGACAAAGCAACTTCCTCTGCCACGTACGGGAAACCTTGGGAAAGTTTTGATACTGACAAACCCAAGAATATTCTTCAGGTTTGTGCTTTTAAATTAAATAACTAGAATTATCAGAGGTTTTTCTGTCTTCCTTTCACCCCCTTCCTCTTGAAATGAAACATCAAGTGGACATAGATCCCTGGCTGCTGGATATGTGTTGGCTACATTTCTTTCCCTTTCTAATTTCTTTGGTTTTGAAGTCGGGATTTTGTTTTTGTTGGTGGCAGAGGTGGTATAATAAGCGAACACAATTATCACATGCAGAACCTGTAAGCTTTGATTTCAAAATGTAATAGAAATCACATCATTTCATATGGAACCAATTTCTCCTTGCATCTTTCCCCTGAGGAGTGAAGGAAATATCTCTGGTACATAACACCTGATAGATTAGACCTTCAGATAGGTTGGTGGATTAAGGCAAAGCACAAAAAAAAGCTCATGTTTTCAACTGTCTATCCTATTTTAAGGTTCCTATTGGCCCTAAGTATTCTGAATGTACCAGATTCGTCCTAATCTAATATTTAGCCCCATAATGTTTTAAACATTTTGGCCAGACTCAGTTCCCAGCTTCCATGTTGTCTATCTCTGTTAACATCTCTGCATGCATAAGAGGGTGTTCATTACGGCTGGATTGAGGGGAAGCCACCAAAAAACCAATTCCCATTTCTTGGGCCTGGGAATCCAAGACCCTAACAGTGAGATCAGAATGAATTGAGAGAATCCCTCTGAGTCATAAAGATAGACTGCAGGGTCAAAACTCAAAACCTTGAGATTCTTTTTGCTTAAAATTCCAAACTGTTTCAAAAATGAGTTCATTTCTAAAAACGCTGAAATGCTTTCTCGTGGTTTTCCACACTGTCAAACAGAAGTTAAACTCTAGGGTCAGAAATAGTTAACAAAGAGAGCCTTTGTGCTAAGCAGGAGTCTGTGGATTGAGTTCTGGCTCAGCCAGTATATTTCTGTGTCATTTGGCTTTTTATAAGCTCTTTGCCTCAGTTTCTCTTCTATAAATGGAGGTAATAATACTGTTTCATTTCTGTCTTATAAAATTACCAAGAGGTATAGATATGTAGTAATACAGAGGACACTTTATGAAGACCGTTAACTGTGAGTCCTTTTTGCTATGTGAGATATACCAGTAAAATAAGGGACATGATTGTTCTGGTAGAATTCTGTATAGATACAGGATATCTCATTGAACCCGATCTCAGGAATTATAGATTAGGAAGTTGTCAGTCTTTGATTTCTGCATCTCCCTACGTGTCCACTTGCTCCCCTCTTTCAGCAAACCAACTGCCACTGTATCTTTGGGCCACGTGACCAAAAAGATGGTTATCAATGGGTTTTGAGTTTTCATGTCTCAGGTCCAACAACCTGGGTAGAGACAGAATCTCTTTAGGATCTCAATTCCATATTCCCAGGGAAAGAATTCTGATTGTTTCACCCACTTCTGGAACTAACAGCTGTGGCTAGGGAGTTCAGGCCACACTGAGCAAGCATGGCTGCCTGGAACCTGCTACTTAAATTGTATGCATATTGGGGAGGTCAATTCCCAAAAATGGAGAATGTGGCACACACCCAATGTATTTCCACTGGACCACTCCTTTAGGAAGTAAGTTGAAGTACCCAGGGTTCTTTGTATTCCTCAGAAGAAAGTTGCTTTAAGGAATGAACATAAAACTTCAAAGCAGGAAGGGATTTAAAGTTCACCCAACTCTACCCTCCTTGTCACGTTGGTGAAACTAAGGCAAATGAGAGATTAGTTTTCCAGAGGTCCTAAAGCTACTTTAATAGCATCCAGTGCTCATGCTTTCAGTTGAGAGCATCTAGTGTATCTTTTATTCAGTTTTCTTCGGCCATCTCACAGTTGTACATATTTCAGGTGTCATTTTTTCCTATTGCCTAGATGTGTTTCAATTATAAGAGATTTATATTTATAGTCTCTCATTTAATAGGTGGTTTAAGTTTTATAGACTCTTCTACTTTAGAAAAACATAGACAGTATTTACAAAGACAACATGGAAACAGGGAGAAATGCATATGATATACCATTACATGGAAAAAGCAAATGAATGCTTTATATAGTCGTTATGTTCAAAAATATGTAAAAATTACATATGCGTATATCAACTAGGCTTGTTAGAATAGTAGTATTACGTGTAACTTTAAATTTTCCTTAACACCGTCATTAAATTATTTTAGCAGTTAATTTTAGAAAACATATTTAATACAAATACATCCTATACTACTTCTCATCTTAGAGCTACCTGAACCTGTATACCTAATGTTCTTGCACACGAAGGCAAACTTTCTCTAATGTAAGCCATATATATTTTGGGCACAGCTGGAACCTTTATTCCAGCAGTGAACACATTGAAAATGGAGTCCTCATAACTGTGTCTAAAGCTGCATTAAATTGTGATCTTAGTAGAGACTTGGCCCCAGACAGGATGACCCACTAGAGGCAATAATCAGAGGAGAAGATGTTTTCAAGCATGAGTAGAATCAGACTCTAGGAGCTGGGAAGAACCTAACCTGACCCTTGTGGGCTTCAGAACTGTCAATGGAAGCATAGAACGTTTCCAGTGTTTAGAAGTGGAACTCGGCTAAAGTGCAGAGAGAGGACTCTCAGTGAAGTTCTTTCCGCAGGCATAGCAGCTGCATTGTGATTGTGCCCAACCTGGAAAGTGCCTTTCCCACCCACTCGGCTGGCTCCCCGACCTTCCCAGGAGCCTCACTGTCTACCTCTGGTGGCCAAACCTGGGGAGAAAATCAGTGTCTCTCTCAGATCCCATCTGATATGGTTTGGATGTGTGTCCCCTCCAAATCGCATGTTGAAATGTGACCTCCATTGTTGGAGGGGGGCCTAGTGGAGGGTGTTTGGGTCATCGGGGTGGATCCCTCATGAATGGCTTCACACTGTCCTTGTGGTAATGAGTGAGTTCTCACTCTGTTAGTTCATGAGAGAGCTTGTTGTTTAAAGAGCCCGGCACCTCTCGCCTCTCTCTCTCTCGCTCCGTCTTTCGCCATGGGACATGCCTGTACCACCTTTGCCTTCTGCCATAAGTAAAAGCTTCCTGAGGCCTCATCAGAAGCCAAGTAGATGCTGGTGCCATATTTGTACAGCCTGTAGAACTATAAGCCAGATGAACCTCTTTTCTTTATAAATTATCCAGTCTCAGGTATTCCTTTATAACAACACAAAACAAACTAATACATCATCTGACTTCGAATCTGCCCTCGTGTAAATACATCTATTCACATGTAAAGCAAGACAGGGACACAAGAGCAGCCAGCAGGGCTTGTGGGGGCAGGAGCCACCCGAGAGGTGGGAGGCCTCCTGTTAACACTGCTTTCTTTTTCTCCTTGAAAAAGGCAAACTGGGTTTTCAAGGAGAATGAGAATTTCAGGGAAGGGATCAGAGAGAGCGGGTACTACATGTGCCACATCTGTCAGGCGTCTTCAAACCGTTAACTCCCAGACCCCAGGAACCTGCTCTTCCTAGCATTTTCTAGAGCATCTAGCAGAGCAGTCAGTGGTAGATGATAATGTTTTGTGAACTTTGCTGAGGAGGGAGATTTTCTCAAGAGCAACTTCAGAGGTGCCTGTACTTCCCTGAAAGTAGGAGTCTCTGTTTCAACGTGGATATAGAGGGGTGGGAGAAGGAGGCCAGGATACTTTGCTTTCTGGAAAGAAGCTGTAGAGATCAAGAAGGAGATGTAGGGATGGAGGGAGGATTTCTACCTATGAAGGGTTATTTAAGTCGTACAGGGCCCATGTGACCATTCATTCATTGACCAGTTTATTCGTCCATTGATGTTTTTCATTCAACAGACTTTTGCTGAGCATCTTCAACTATGCTAAGTCCTGAGCAGACAGTGAGGAACTAGAAAGACATGGCCCTGCCCTCATGAAACTTACAAGTTAGGCCTGTTCTCCACATTTGTTCTAACTTAATCCACTACATCTATCTTGAGTGCCCAGTATGTGTTAGGTACTAAAAGGAGCTACAAAGATGAACCAGACACAGTCTTCAAGAACTTTAGGGATCAGGGAAGGTTTATCCTGATTGTAATCCCTCCAGAGGTTTTGATCATTTCTGTAATTATTTATTAGGCCTCTTGCTTCCTATAGGAATTTGTTCTCTATATTGGATTGAAATCTGCCTGTTCTAATTTCAACTTCCTTTCTTCTGGCGCTGGCTAGTCCTCAGTGTAAAGAATTGCCGTTGGTACCTGCTGTTCAGGGCCAAGTGTTGTGAGCCAAGGTCTCTAACCTTGGCCGCAGTTGCACTTAACTGCTCCTCTCCGAAGCTGGATTTAGCAGGGATTTGATGGAAGCTCTGCAAACCTCGATTCAAATCAGAGTTCAAACCTAGTGACTGGTTGAGTGAACTGCTTTAATAATAACAGTGCAAAAATTGAATTTAAAATAATCCTTTTAGGGACGCAAGATGCAGTGGTTTGGCCTTTTATTAATATTCTTTTCTTTCCACTAATAAAGGTTTTAAGTCAACATCTCCTTAAATTTGATTAATTCCATTAGGATCACTCCAAAAAAAGGTTTATCAGTGGCTTTGAAATCCAAATGGGATGAAGAAAAAATCATTTATATGGCAAAATCTCAGTTACACTAACTAAAGACTTTCTGCTGAGTTAAAGAAAAAAATCAACACATAGATTATTTGAAACTAATTGTAAATATGCAACTTTTAAGCACGTAGAGAAATCTACCCTAAAGTTGATGTTTTTGCAAGTTCTCTTGGAGCTTACATTCCAGTGGGAGACACCCATGTTAAACAAATACATAGAAGACAAATTTCAGATTGTGAGCTAGGAAATCAGGGTAGGGGAATGGGTAATATTAGAGAGATCGGGGAGGCTTCTCTGAGAGGTGACATGTGAGCTGAGATCTGAAAGACACAGCCACAGTCACATGAAGACATGGAGTTAGTGTTCCGGGCAGAGCAAATGGTTAAGTCCTAAGTCCCTGAGGTTGGAATGGGCTTAATGTCTTGGAGAAACAGGAAGAGAGTGGAGGAGTGATGCGAGATAAGAATAGTCAGAGAGGAAGGTAGGGCCGTAGGAAGAAGTTTCGATTTTTATTCCAAGCACAGAGAATACTTTAGAAACCTTAACGCTGACTTTTAAAAGTCATCAACAAAGGGAAAATATGCCTAAGGTGTGTTTTATATGGGACTGAAGAAAAAAGTACCGAGGCTTCTCCCCATTTTATTCTTCCACATTGAGTGTACAGCTATTAGTAAAATGAAATATTCTACCTCTTTTTTTTTTTTTCTGAGATGGAGTTTCACTCTTTTTGCCCAGGCTGGAGTGCAATGGCACGATCTCGGCTCACCGCAACCTCCGCCTCCTGGGTTCAAGCGATTCTGCTGCCTCAGCCTCCCAGGTAGCTGGGATTACAGGCATGCACCACCATGCCTGGCTAATTTTGTATTTTTAGTAGAGACGGGGTTTCTCCATGTTGGTCAGGCTGGTCTTGAACTCCCGACCTCAGGTGATCCACCCGCCTCGGCCTCCCAAAGTGCTGGGATTACAGGAGTGAGCCACCGCGCCCGGCCTAAAATGAAATATTATTTGCAAAAATGCTTTGAAAATGTTAAAGCACTATTCTCCTTAAATTTAAGAATACTGTCATGAAAAGGTTCAAAATGACTAAGGACACTATTACTTTATCACAAAAGAACCATGCTGTATTAGTCCATTCTCACACTGCTATAAAGATGCTACCTGAGACTGAGTAATTTACAAAGGAAAGAGGTTTAAGTGAGTCACAGTTCCTCATGGTGGGGATGCCACAGGAAACTTACATCATTGTGGAAGGCGAAGGCAAAGCAAGACGGCAGGAGAGAGAGAGCACGGGGGAAACCACCGCTTCTAAACCGTCAGATCTCATGAGAACTCCCTCATTATCATGAGAACAGCATGGGGGAAACCATCTCCATGATCCAGTCACCTCCCACCACTCCCCTCCCTTGACACCTGGGGATCACAGTTCGAGACAAAATTTGGGTGGAGACACAGAGCCAAGCCATATCACATGTTAAACTTTAAGCAAACTCTCCCTAGTAGACCCACTTAGCGATTCAAAGAAATACATGGCTATGAGGATTCCGTTGCCATTTTCCTCATCTCGTATAGGTCTAAAGGAGGAAGATTTCCACTGTTTAGACCGGAAGACCCTGAGGACAGTATCCTTTCTGGCTGCCCTGCTGTCATATGAGTCCATAGGGGGCAAAGGTGAGGCTTTCCTGGGTTTGTGATTCCCAGGACGTCTCCACTTCTAGGGCCACATTAGCTAAATGGTAATTATGAAAATATCCAGGGCAAGAAGCTAATAAATAAGAACTGACAGGCATTGCATAGTAAGGGATTGTTGTGCATGCTGGCTCTTCTGCAAGACACACGATGGAGGTTGAGAGTGTCTAACAGTCCTCCTGAAACGTGCTGCCCAATGCGCTGATGATACAAAAGGAAACCTGCTCGAATAGAAGAGCACGGGAGAAGATTGATGTCCTGCGGATGGCTGTTCCTATTGTCGTGGATGCGTGGGATGTTTCTAAGAGCTTTCTTGTGACCTTTGGTTTCTAAATGTAGAACCTGGCTGTGATCTCTGGGAAAGAGGAAGAATATGTCCCAGGTTTGTTCAATGGTATCAGGAATAAAGAAGCTAATATTTGACTTCCTCGGGTGGAGAAGGTACAAGATGATGATTACCATTCAGGTTGGCTGCCATCTGGGTAGGGATCCCTTCACAAAAGGCCCCAGCAGGGAGACTGTAATCAGTGCTCAATGAAGGCAAAAGTCGTTTTGATATCTTTTTACTGAATCATTCCACCAACACTGCCTGAGCCATAAATGTGGCACAGATTAATTGAGCAAAAAAAAGTGACTTGCATACAGTTGGCACTTCTGTTCTTATTAGGATCAGAAAGAACAATTGGGTGAAGATCACTTCAGGAAAAAGAAAAAAGCATATGTTACTGATTGTTTTGGGTGAATGTTTTTATGAGAAACAGGGATGCCGCGTCATTAATAACTCTGGCATGCCATCCCAATTCTGGTCGGCCTGATAGATTAAACATGAGCCCTCTCTCATTATTCCAGCAGCCGTAGAGCATTGACTTTGCCTCCAGCCTGATATGTATTCCATGCACATTCAAGCCTCTGAGTTGACATCTTCTTCTAAAATTGTTTGGCTGTAATAAATATAAAACTTTCACCACTGATGTAAAGCATTGCTGGTTGGCATCATTTCCTACCCCTTTTTAATTATTCCTGACACTGTGGAGAAACATCTAATATAAATCTGTAATGTGCGCTGATGACAAACTACACGGTTGAAGGACCATGTAATTTCTCCACAATTAATTAAAGTGCATGGAGATTTTTTTTTTCTCTTTCATTCTTTCTTTCTTTTTTTCCCCCCAGCAGCCAGATGTCACTGACTGGCTCAAATAACACTGCTGTCAACTGTAAAAAATTAAGATCCAAACCGTAAGAAAGGTACTTAGATAAAGAAACCAGATGCCAGGTTATTTGTGATACTACCACATACATCTTGGTGGAAGCCACCATTGTTCAACATCTGTAGTTCCACAGCCTTAATTACGCACTTAACTCAGCAAGCCTGTCAGCAGTTTATTTCCACAAGTACCGTCACTTTTGTAAATCTTCCCTTAAAAATTGAATGCTGCCAATCAACCCAGGGAAGAGAGACAGAGACCCTGGAAGACCTTGTGCAAAAAGAGGCGGCTGCCTGTTTATGCTGGTGGCGCATGCTGGTGTTTACAGGCATGTGTGTGTGGTCACCCAGAGAGGAAGAAATGCTCTGCTACCATTTCAGGCTGATCTACCACCTGGAATTGATCAAAAGCAAATTAATTTTCATTTTCAATTAGGAATACAATTAAATTCAAAGTGGTGAGGGGGGGAAATGGCCATGTTTACATCTAGCTCCTGCTGGTGGGAGGGCTTGAGGAAATACCAGATGAAATGAAATACTTGTCTTTGTATCTTTGCATTTAACTCATTCAAGTGTTAAGGTGGTGGCTGGGGCCGCTGCTGCTGGGACTGCAGTTTACCTCCCCTGGAGCTGCGCCTCCTGCCCTTCAGGCAGAATGTAGGCAAAGGGAAGAGGGAGGGCAGTCAGAAGGTGGCCACTCTGAGATGCCCATTCATGGGCTCTTTTCCCAGGATTTGGCCGTGGATCCAAGATATGGGTGTTTTCTTGTAGAGCCTGAATGAGGAAGCAGGAGTTCGGTTTTGCATTCTGCTGGCTCTCAGCGTCAAAGCATTACCTGGCAAATGGATCCACGTCTGGCCATCATGAGAGATATTGAGTGATTGTGTGAAAACAATCTGGCTGTTGAATGCCTCATGTCACAGGATCCCAGCCCTTTTCACTTGACTTTTCTCTACATTCAACTGCTGCCTTTTGTTGGAGTAACTGAGTGGGGGCCTGTGGGGCAGACAGGATTCCTCCTGGCTGCCTGGGGAACAGTTGACCCAGTGTGTTCATCACCAAGGGTGGTAATTTGGGGAGCTTTGACCCTGATTTTAAGGAAAGTCAATTATTTGTCAATTATGAGTCCTAGAAATCCTGATATGGGACTCAGATGTTAAAGGCCCGGCTCTCTGGTTTCCGGATAGATCACAGTGGATCTGAGAATATGAAGTAGTCATATTCTCCCAGAGCAGTGCACGTTGTTTGCCATAAGCCTTCTGTCATGCTGATGAGAATCTTCTAACTATCCATCTTGGAGATCAGCTTCTTTGAAAAAGCAGAGTGGGTGATAAATATTTGGTCATATGAATAACAATGAAATAGCTTCAGATAATGGCTTACATCTTTATAAAATCCTCTGGGTGATGGATGAAGAGGAAGAGAAGGTTCTGGGTCATGGAAACAGCTGCTTTGGGTGAAAGATTATCCAAAGCAGTGTGGTGACCAGGAATCTTTGCTGTTCCACTCCATACTTTACCTCCTACCCACACCCCCAACCACCTTTCTTGTCCCAAAGCAAGGGTTTACGTTTCCTCCCTGCATGGTATTTGTGCTCTAAAAGAAGATTTTATTACTTCTGCTACAGTGGAATTTCTCTTTTTACTAGACAGTTGGCATGACCGCAGCCTGAAACCGCAATGGAGTTGTTAACACACTGGGATCAGTTTTTCCCCCTTTAAAGCTATTCTTTTCTTTTCTTTATTTTTTTAAAGAGGAAAAAAACGCTCCAACAAATCAACAGAACTATTAACTTTCTGATGTATTTGCTAGAGAGAGCAAAAAAAGTCAATGTGAAGTGACAGAAACGCCAGAACAGACAGTATGAAAACATTCTATGTGAAAGTTTCCAACTGAAATCGCAGCACAAGCAGTTGGTTATCTGGAGATAGACATCTTCAATTTCCTGATTGCATAATAGAAATGGGATTTCTTTTTCCTCTACAAAAAGCGTTATCCATAATGTTGACATAAAGTTTTCTGTGCCTTGGGTTCCAAAGAGTACTCTTCTCAACAACAGTCGAGCATCTTCTCAACTGCTAATGGCTACTGCCATTTCTTCTCCTTCAAGGGAAAAGGTAAATGTTGCTAACACGATGAAGGCCAGAAGAAGAAATCCTCAAGAGCCTGGGAGATTAACTCTGCCCAGCTGGCCGGTGTCATGGCATCTTGTAAATAGGCCGATCCTCCACTATAAGGAGAAATAGCCCTGAGAAAAATTAACCTGGGTATGGGTTGGCAACCCAATAGCTGCCTAGCCAGTGCATGTTTCTCCCTTTGCAAGTATCTCAGGATTAGAAGTGTCTAAGGATTTGAGACTGTGGTTCTGGGAGATTCAGGACAGTTGTCCTGGCTGGGCCTGGGCCAGGCTTTGCCGTGGATCTGCCCACCTCAGGAACTGGCACAGGTGATATGTAGTCTTCAAATCTACATGGCGTCCCAACACAGTTGATGACAGTGCACTGTATTTTCCTTACCCCTCAGTTTCTGAGGACCCATTTCTGAGATGGAAAATTCTTGGCCCTGGCCTGTAGCTTACATCACTTTGGTAGTTTTAAATGCCCATGATCTCAAAAGCAGTCCTCATTTTAAAATCACCCTTTATATCAATACTTCATTTTATGTAACACAGTGTTTTAAAATTATATTTAAAAGGCAGCTTCTTTTGTCTTATGTGCCCTTGGCTGGGAAACAAAGGAAGTCTCTTTTAAGAGGTGTTTTACATTTTATGACTACTGAGAGAGAACATAGTTCTTTAATAGGTAGATATGTAAGACAGTTTCACATTATAGGTTTTCAGAGATTAGAAGTTCTGGAACAAGGTTGTTTGATAACATCTCTGAAGGGCAAAGGAGCAAACGGAAACCTCAGAGGACTGGATGCCAAAACAGAACGCTCTCTAAACTTGTGGCCACAGGAGCTTTTCTGAGATCGTATTATTCTCACCGATAATAGCATCCTGCCTTGACTGCGGGTGAGGGTGTGCAAGATGGATCATTCATGTCTTATACTTCATGGTTATGGGCATGTAATATGTTCTTCATTGAGCCAGGCAATTGACAGAGACGCCAGTGCATTTAAGACTTGAGTCTACTGGAAATGAGACTTGCTCTCTTGCCAGAAATGGATGCTTTTCTGTGTCCACCACTATCACACATCTTGACTTTTTTTAATCCTGACTCTTAAAACAATAATATCAAACAACTCGAGGGGGGAAAAGTTAAATATTTCCATATGAAGAGCTGATTAAATTTGTATGGTTTTCTTTTCAGTAAAAATTGATATGTGATGAAACACAGTGCAGCTGGATGACTGGTTTGGGTTGATGCTGTCACGTCCTCTGATCTCGCTACCCGACTCTAAGGGCCAGCACCCAGTGAGCTGCCATGCTGTTCGGAATGCCCATTCCCAGGCACTAAACACTAATCACTGATCAGCTGGCTCAAGTCTTTCCTCTTAACTCTCATCGTTCTTCTGTATCCCTTCCTCTTCAAGGGCAGGCTGAGTCCATATGAAGCATTATGGTTGACAGGCATGCGATGCCCATCTAAAATACGGATAATAAGAGGAAAGGGCTTCTTAATTATTGGTATGAATATAAGAACTTGACTTTTTTTTTTTTTTTTTTTTGGAGACAGAGTCTCACTCTGTTGCCCAGGCTGGAGTGCAATGCAATGGCGCTACCTCTGCCTTCTGGGTTTAAGAGATTCTCCTGCCTCAGCCTCCTGAGTAGCTGGGACTACAGGTACATGCCACCACGCTCAGCTAATTTTTGTATGTTTTTTTTAAGTAGAGACAGTGTTTCACCTTGTTGGCCAGGCTGGTCTCGAACTCTTGACCTCAGGGGATCCACCCACCTCAGCCTCCCAAAGTGCTGGGATTTCAGGTGTGAGCCACCGCACCCGGCCAAGAACGTGACTTTTGATTTTCCCAGTATTTGGAGTGGGTGAGCTGCTTCTGCTGTTGCCATGGGTGGCCAAAGGTAACAACAGTATATCCTTCTGTAGCAGATTTTGCAGAGATGAAACCAACTTGCCAGTTCTATGCTTAATAACTGTTTCCATCTTTCCTCTATGAAGAGATGAAATTGCCAGAGAGTCAGAAGCTCCTCCAGGCTTAGCCAGCTTTCGCCTTTGCTCATCATACATCTTCGGGGCTCCTCTTAACCCACAGATGGGCTAGCGCCTGTTTTCAACCTTTATCCTGATCCTTCATATCTCCATCCCCACTCCATGTCTCTCTCTCCAATGTCCCATATCTCTGTCATGCTTAACCAGGACCAGTTCTTCCCCCTCCCTCTTTCAGTTTCCAAAGGTCATCTCCTGCCAGATCTTGGCCTAAAGTTAACTTGATTCTCCGGCCTCACTTACAGAAGTCGAACTGCTCTAAACCACCCTTGGTGGCAGTGACTCCTTCCTGAATGAGGTCAGGCACTCAAAAAATTGATAGGGGACACTCACTCTGGGGCTCCTCACATATATTCCTCAGTCGGGAATGGTAAAGGTCCCCCCATTCAGGGGCTTCAGTTTTGTGACAGAGAAAAAGACAAGTTTGTCGACATTTGTTGGGCTCCAAGGAAGTCACACGTGTAACCGAGCTGTTTCAGATCTCTATTTGTCAAGCCCAGCATTCACTGTGGGTTTCCTCACATCCCTCGCCTGCCCAAACCCTCACCTACGAGAAGCAGTCTACAAACAAAGCATTTACCCTCTGAGGATTGCTTTCTAATTAAAATTTTACAAATGCCAAATAAACAAGGGCATTTTTGAAATGGAAATTTGTCATTTTTCGTAAGCAACTTAAATCAACTCCACCTGCCTTGAGACTGGTTTCTCCTTCAGCACAAAGCAATGTGCTCCCAGCTTCTCTTTCGGCTCCTGCAGCTCCGATTCCCCGTGCACTTAGATCCTAGTGTCGATTTTTTTTTTCCTTGAACACTTTCTGCAGTTTAGTTATTTGTTGTAATTATCAAGTTCATTTTTCTCTAATAGATGTGATTAAGTATATTTAGCACTGTGTAATGAGTTTTCTGCCTGGTTGCATCTTAGCTAATAAGGAATTCCTTAGCGGCATCTCTGACAGCTGCTAGAGTCCCAGGTCTGCGCTGCCACGAGAGACTCCTTCCATGAACTGCTAGCATTAGAGAAATTAACTCCATTACACTAACCATAAAATTGAGGCTGAAATTTGATTACTAATAGATCCTCAATTCAACTAGAAACTGTAGAAACGGGGTGGTGCCAGTGGAGAGGAAGGTGAATGCGTGTGAAATGCCAGCATCCACGTTTTCATCAGTATGTGTGTTCACCACACTTCCAATTTATTTCCTGGGCAGGAAGGAGAGAACAGAGCCAAGCTGATGGACTTAAAACTGCGTGATTCAGCCAGTATAAGACTGGAAATCTTTGTTACTGCCATGATGGTAATACCTTGTTATTAGTACCTCTGTCTTCGCTGAGCTGAGAAACCTCCTGGTGTGTTTTTGGCCATCAAAACTACTTGCCATTGTCACCGGCAGTCCAGATTTGTAAGGCTAAAGTGCTGAGGACAATTAGTAATTGGCGACTGGCTGCTATGATGTATAGTTGCTTAGCAACAGTCCCTGAATTAAGTCTCTGGAAGTGGCATACAGGAGGAGACAAGACAGGAAGATGAAATAGGTACCATTTCAATGTGTAGGTGAGTCAGTAATGAAAAAAGAGTGAAAGATATTTGTAATCATAGAGACGACTGAGTGGAAAATTGGGGCTAAAGGAAAGAAAAGGCGGAACTTAGTTCCTCTCTTGCTAAGTAAAATAAGAGTAAATGGCAGTTGAACCACCCCATTGATACAAGAGCTCATTCTCTTTCTTTGACACTATACTGTGAACTCAATGCTAGCTGAACTCAGGGTGCGTTATTTACCCAAAATGCAGCATGAAAATTCGTGGAAGGAAGAGATGGAGAATGAAGTTGCACTGGCTTGAAATCTTTAGAACAAGATTAATTTAGCTTCCGTTAGTTCATACCAGTGAACTAGGATTAAGTGGGCAACAGATCCCAGGTTTGATTCAGCCCTGCTCGCAATACTGGGTGGAATTAGTGTTCTGATATACTGATGTTCAGCCTTGCTCTGTTTGGAGTAGAGAAGTATCTTGAAGAGGCCACGAACAGCATATTCATTTCATTAGACTTGGCTGTTTTGAGACTCTCAGCAGACTAAGATATCACCCTGAACTACATGATTTAGTGAGCTGGTTTAGCCTCTGGAAGGCCAGATGAGCAAAAGAAAGTGGAGAAGCTGCACAAGACCTTGATCCAGATACTGAGCCTTGTTAAGGGGCTGCCTTATCTATGGCAACGAGCTATGTCTAGAGGTCTGCAAAGGTGCAGGGGCTCATTACCGTTAGTGAGGGCTGTTTTGCAATTAGTGTTGAAACACTGAGATAAAGAAAGGATATATAGGAATTAAAAACAGATAACGTAAACACTAACAAAGAGCCTTAATCCCCTCGGCTGAGTGTTTTGCATGTTTACCTCTGATCAGAATTCTTAATAATTTCGAGTGTGTTGCAACTCAATAAAGATTCCCTAGGAAGAAACAAGTCGATTCTGGGATTAAGAAACAAAACAGAAACAGAAAAATGTATGCCCATGTCTATTACTTTAAAAATAAAAATTAAGGAAATTAAATGGCACAGGAAGGTTTTGTTTGGGTTGAGTTTGGTTCAGACTACTCATGGGTACAGTTCAGTCCCCCATTGTCTACTGATTAGCAGGATATCTTTAGGGCTCAGAAAGCAGGCTTTCTGTCTCTACCAATGACTTGTTTTCTGTCTGAAGAATGAAGGTGTTTTGATACAAAGTTATTATTGTTCAATTGAGAAAGTCTTTGCCCTCCTGGCCTGAAGTTCCCCACTGAAAAGAGGAAGCTGATAACCATCTCTGGTTCTTGCCTAGTACCTGTAAAGGGCTCACCCTCACTTACAATAGAGCACTGTATTTTCAGGACAATGTACAATTATTTGGGAAGAAGCCAAAATGATGACTAGTGCATAACAATAGTGTGCATGATATCACAATCTGTCTAATGGCTGATGGTTCCAGTTTAAATATCTTAAGCTAAGGGTGCTCCGTGCTCTCACATTCATTCCCACAGTCCCACCACTGCTGTCCCTTAGTTAAGTAACACTCAAACTCTTGTTGTTTAATACTCAGCCTCCCAGTGACTGTAAACTCTGTGAGAGCGGGGATCATATACCTTGCTTCCCACTGACCATTTATTCCCAGCACCCAGCGCAGGGTTTGTGATGCAGAGGGCACCCAATAAACATTGGTTGAATTGTTAGAATTTCCAAGATGGTCCCTAGTGATCCACACTTCCTGGTATTCACAGCCTTGTGTAATGCCCTCCCTGTCAGTGTGGTCTGACGCTTCTAGTAAGGGGGAATAAACTAGGTTACAAAAGGCGTGAGGCCACTTACGATCTCTTTCTGTCTGGACTACTCACTCTGGGAGAAGCCAGTTCTACATGTGAGCAACCCTGTGGAGAAGCCCTTAAGTTGCTGAAGCCTCCAGCCAACAGCCATGTCAGTGATTTTGGAAGGTGATTTTGGAAGCTTATCTCCCAGACCAAATCAAGCCTCAGGTGACTGCAGCCCCAGCTGAAACATTGATTGCATTCTTATGAGAAACCCTAAAACCAGAGCCACCCAGCTCCCAAATTCCTGACCCACAGAAACTGTGAGATAATAATGTTTGTTGTTTTAAGCTGTTCAATTTTGGAGGTAATTTGTTACCCGGCATTAGGTGATGAATATACTGGCCAATTACCACATGTATCAGTTCATTTATTTATTCATTCAGTAGTCATTGAATGACAACTTTGCCAGGGACTGTGCTAGATGCTGGGGATACCAAGACACATAAAGCAAGGTCCCTGCCTTCAAAGAACTTGCAGTCTAGGACAGTGAGATGGAGGCGGAGACAGAGAACACTGAAGGTTGGTTTATGAGCAGCAGGCATACAAAGGAGGAAGCTGGAGTGGAGGGAGCCGTAAAATTGACAAAGTGGTCTCTAATATAACCCTCCCCCGACACGCATACAAATACATCACCGATAACATTTTCTTCCTAACTTTCGCTTAGCCTAGCTGTAGACAGTTCCAGCAAACCTTGTTTAACACTGCTTCATGTTACATTGACTCCTCATGGAGCTGGCTGGCCACTGTGGAAGAGGGAGCCTGTCCCACGTTCTCAGCCCTTGGCTGTGAGCATCCCATGATCAACGTGATTCAGTTTGAGTGATTCTTGCCAGTCTATCAGTTTTCTTTCCTCTTCCCTGGTCTCTCTGTCATTAACACCCTATTACCTATGGGTGTCTTCATTAGAAGCAAATTTTTTTTGTTGTTTTTGGTTTTTTGTTGACACAGGGTCTCATTCTGTCGCCCAGGCTGGAGTGCAGTGGCACTATCTCGGCTCACTGCAACCTCCGCCACTCAGGTTCAAGTTACTCTCCCACCTCAGCCTCCCGAGTAGCTGGGACTATGGGCACGTGCCACCATGCCTGGCTAATTTTTTTTTTTTTTTTCTGTATTTTTGGTAGAGATGGGGTTTCACCATGTTGCCAAGCTGGGCAAATGGTTTATTTTTTAAATGACCAAAACAAGTGAGATTATTTTAATGCTTTGTATGCTTGCCCGATGTATAAATGCAAGTTTCACTGTGGCTTGAGGCTGCACATGGTTGGTAGATGTGAGTCATACCATGGGCCTAGCTGCGTCCACCAACAGCAGAATACTTCTAAGGAGCGCCAGGAAGATAAAGCAAAACGCTCTAATATGTTGATGGTGAGCAGTAAATCACAGTGGTAAGAACGCATCTCCATGGGGACCCTGCTATCATGGCCCTTCTCATGGCTGATTCTTTAGAAGGCTCATTCCCACAGCCTCTTCCTCTGGATGACACAGTGCCCTGGACATGAGTGGCACTGTGTGGTTGACATAGGGCCTGAGGGTGGGTGACAGACGTTATGGAGGAGGATTTTTTTTAATTTCATTTTTTGAGGGGGGAGACAGAGTCTCGCTCTGTTGTCCAGACTGGAGTACAGTGACACAATCTCAGCCCACTGAAACCTCCGCTGCCTCCAGGGTTCAAGTGATTCTCCTGTCTCAGCCTCCCAAGTAGCTGGGACTATAGACACACACCACCACACCCAGCTAATTTTTTGTATTTTTAATAGAGACAGGGTTTTGCCATGTTGACCAGGCTAGTCTCGAACTCCTGACTTAAGGTGATTCGCCCACCTCAGCCTCCCAAAGTGCTGGGATTACAGGCGTGAGCCACTACGCCCGGCTGGGGGAGAAACTCCAGTGAGTAAAGAAGCAGCCCTGCTGGGACTGGGTCCTTTACCCTCCGGAGTCGGGCTCAGGAAGAAGGAACAGGACCAGATACCAAAAGCCCCAGTAATACCGTCAAGATGTGCCCAGGTTTAGAGATGACTTCAAGGAGGAAGAAAGCCAACACACTCTTTTTCCACCTGCTGCAGGCCGCAGTGGCAAAGCAATAAAATGCTGATACCGTCCTCCTGCAGGTGTAACTGATTTAAGTGGGGAAAGGCAGACAATCTATGAGAGACAGCAAAGATTACTTGGCTTTTCCCCCACCTCCTGTGCATGAACCGGAGAATGATGGAACAATTGGTTGTGTTTGGGGCCTTTATTTGCTTTTTTCCCTCCTCTCTTTAAAGAAAAAAAAAAATTCTGCCTTTGTCTGCTGCTACTGTGTCTATTTTTGTTGTGGTGGTGGTTGTTTTAAATAGGAGAACTTGTGAAATGAGACTGCATAAAAGATGGACTTGTTTTATATATGGGATATTGCCTGTCCTTCAGATCTATGTGTCTCGCTTATGGAATGAACCAAAGTAGGAGAGATAAACTAATATTTTGTATCAGCTCAGCCAGACAATACAGATGATAAAGATGTTTCATCTTCTTATGCATGCAGAAAATATGAAAAATCGTAGTTTACACACATTTGCTCAATTCAAGTGTAAAATTGGGCCCCTCGATTGCCCTGGGCCACAGTGGCTGTGTTAAGGAAGCTCGATTTACCTTGCAGCCGAGTGAAAAATGATCAGAATATTAGACTCATCTAGCCCACATTAAGGAGCCATTGCATTTCCCGACAATTTTATGCTATCTCAATATGAAAACAGAGCAATTTCAACTCATATCAGGTTATGATCGGCAATTACAGTTGCATAATTCACCTAGTCATCTCTTTGCAGGGCCTTTATTTTCCCTCTTGGTGACATTCCTGAGAAAGTGCCTGATAAAAATGTCATATATCATCCCAGCTTTAGAACTCGTGAGGGGGTAATCTGCTATGCCTTGCTGAGCCCATATTCATCACTGGATTTTTGACTTGGAGGGGTCATGGCACTCATAATTTCCTGTTTGATATTGTCCTCACCAGCTCTGACAAGGGGCTGTAAAAGCTTGGTTGTAGGCAGTGGTGAAGCGCTGCTCCAGTGGGGCCCATCACCAGCAATAAGAGTGCATTACTGTGGCTCGTGCTGGAGTTGGCCGTTTCGAAGATAATTAGATTTGATGTCAACATTTCTTTATCACCTGCATCCTTTTGTGCATCTGTGTGTCAAGTTGTTCTTTCCGGATTTATTAGCACCCTCAGAGCTACTCTCTATCTGTCAGCTTGTATGCTGTTTGTGTTGACAGTTGTAAAGTTAATTACTAGTACTAATGAGCATCGGGCTTTTGGTGGACATGGCGTTTTGGACATTTAAAACTATAATTAGTTTTTTTTTTTTTTCTTTCTGTGTGTGGTGCTTCAGTACAAAATAAAACGTATTTTAAAAAATACCTCCCTTCCATTGCATTTTGACATTCTGTGTGCAGTCAACTTATCTTTTATTCAAAGGCTCCAAAAACTCAGTTCTGTTTCTTTTTAAAATAGACTTCCTTTTCATTGTAACTCCATGAATAATTTCTTTTGTTCCTTACTTCTCTTCCAACTTGATAATGTGACCATTTCATATGCCTTGAGAATTAAGGATAGTGATGGTGGAATGATCAAAAAATGTGCTGGGTAAATGTTCATCTCTGCCCAATCGGTGGACTACAAATTTTCCACTTTTAACTCTCCTCTTTTCAAATCGTACTCTGGGTCCAACCGAAAGACTCAGTGAATGAAGAAGATTGGATAAAATGAAAAGCGTAATAAATTGTTCTCTGAGTGGCTGGCCCCAAAATAATAGTGATAGCTCATATCGGTGTAATGTTAACTCTGCCAAGAATCACGGTAAGCGCTTTATACAGATTACCTCATTTAATCCTTGCAACAAACCTAAGAGGTCAATACTATTATCTCCATTTTACAGATGGGGAAACTAAGGTTTAGAAAGGTGAAGGGCCTAACAACTAGGAAGTGGTGCTGGGATTTGAATCCAATCAGTGTAGCTCAGAGCCTGTGCTCTTCAACACTATTCTATAGACACAAAGTATGCTTTCAAGGAAAATTAGCAGACTCCTGGGGCATGTATTCTGGAACAACAAAAAACAATCACTTACTAAATCAGATCGGCTCATTTGTATTTCACTCCCAGCCATACCGGGACGCTAGTTTCAATGTAATGGCAATTATCTATGGCATGTACTTTATGGAGGTATTTTGTTTGGTCTATTGCGGCAGCAAAGCACCACTCCCTTGCTGCTATTCATATTTACTTTCTATTCATCATTATCTGCCATTTTGCTAAATAACTATCCTTCCCAGACATAAATCATCTATAAAAAATACTCTGGCTCAGAGAAAATTTCGCCCTGGCCCTGCAATGATGAGATAACCATTTTCATCTCTTGTTGAAGCATTGAGATTTATTGGCTTTCGATGGGCAGCAGACCAGGCATCACTCTCTGCTAAACAGACTCCCACTTGCATTTATTCTTATTGCATTTAGTGATTCAAAATGGAGCTCTCGGAATCCCTCGAGGGTCCATTGCCAGCCTGGGTGGGGTGTTATTACTTTATATTAGATAAGGGAAGGACACACAAAGAAACATGCGGTGATTCGGATGATTTTTTATTTCCGTTTAGCAGTGATGACAGAATGTCATAGTGAAATGACTTCAAAAGTCATTTTTCCCCACTGCCCTGGTTCTGCAGCCTTGTCCCTTGAGGGCTCTTCCATTGTACAGTGTTATTAATTCTGCTAACTTTCAGACTTCATTGCTGACAACAGGCCTCTTGGCTTTCGCAGCCTATTACATTAAATTTCCCATCAAACCATGTCAGCCTCTGAGGTCACAGATTTCGAGAGAAGCTTTAGATATTTTGCCATCTGACTTCACGGGCAGGTGTTTTCTAAATTGCTTTTAGGTTTGTTTTTCCAGTGTCAGAAATCAGATTGAACCTATTTTAAAAAACTCAGACAGTGAGTGCTCATCAGGATAAGAACAAAGCGGAGTTTGAGGCATGCCTGAACTGGCGTGTGTGTTTGTGTGTGTGTGTGTAGAGCCACACGCATGCACTTGTGTTTCAGTTGACCTATCAAAGGCAGAGCAAAGCCTTCTGACTCAACTTCATCCCCGGCCCCGCCTGGTGAGTACAGTGTCCTGTTGACTATCTATTTTTCTAATACTTTCTGAAGCCCCAAAATATAGTGTGACTGCCCTGGTGAACAGAGGTATGCTCTACTGACCTTGACTTTGGAATTCTCTGTGAAACTACTGAATAGCATCAGAAGGTCACTTTGGGCAGAAAAGTGAAATGACAGAGGACCTGGTCTAGGGCTAGCACGCCTTAACGTGGACTCCGTAAGCAAGTTCCTGGTGGCAATAAAATTTCAGTGTTTCCCTTGACACCTTTATTTTGGTGTGCTGTTGCGGGATCAAAATAAAGGAAAAGCAGAAACCTTCCTTCCAAGTAACATGGCCACAGGCGTCACGTTGCTGTCAAAATTACATTTTGAAGGAAGCCTGTGCAGGAACATGGAACTGGGGCTCCGTTTAAAAACAGAAAAGAAATGAGATGTTATTTTTGAAGCAGTCAACTCATGGAAATAATTACAGGTCATTTGGCAAACCCAAAGTCCCCTTGAAATTCTTATTTATTATTAGTTCCAGTTAATATTTCTGCTCTGAAAATGACAACATTCAAATATTGGCTTGCCCTGATAGTTCAGATTTACAGGCTTGGCAGTTAACAGCTTCTTGGTCCTCTTAACTGGGTATTGTAGCGTGCTTGGCAGGGGGGTGGGGCAGGAAAGTGACAGACCTTGGAAGCTGAAGAGGTGGGAGGACCCACCCGCTGGCTTCCACGGTGATGGATATCTAAGCACTTCAGTGCCTCACCTAAGAGCAGGTGACAAGAGCTTGGTGGCTTGCAGGAAGCATTGCAGTTAACTCTAGCCCCGCCCCCTTTTTTTCTTTATAATTTTTAGAGACCTCGGAAGCTGCTGTTGTCTGAGCCCATCATTAGCCAGCTCTACCTGCAGGAGGAGATGCTGAACCAGGCTAGGACCAGAGAAAGATGAGTGAGGCGAGGTAGTGTCACTGTGTTTCCCCCTGCTAGCAGCCATAAGGAGAGAGAATCATTTGTGGCACTCTGGGGACAGTTTTGTCACCCTGACAGTAATGCTGTTATGCGCTGGCTTGACACACAGGATGAATCCATAAAGACAGATAAGTAACTGTGAAAGTGGCTGGGGATCAGGCTGAGTGCCACCACTCACCTGCAGTGACAAATAGATAGTCATGAAGGATTGGAAATCCTGCCCAACACAGAGATCTGTCAGCAGAGAGATGGACTGCACCCCCAGTGACACAGGCAGCTGGAGCAAAGTGTGTGTGTGCGCACATACGCCCCCGCAGGGTGTGCGGGGAGGTTAACTTCAGAGCCTTGTTTCCAAGAGGGTGGGTGTGGTGGTGCAGGTGGGATGAGAAGATTTCAACACTGTTTTCCTTTATGAAGTAGAACTGTGAATGTTGTGTCTTTTGGTTGGTAAGGTCAGGTATATTTGGTTTAGAAGGTTGCGCTTACTTTCCGTTTTCCCTGGAATTTTTCTGATACCAATAGGGGTCTCCATCTGCAAATCAAATGAATCTGAGTTATGAGAGCAAAATACTGTTGCTGAACTGCTGGTGTCAGTGGCACCAGGCACAGGACAGGCGGAAGCAGGGGGGGCCCTTATTTATCTTTTATGCTGGAAAGGCTTGTTCTTTCTGGGTAGAAATCTGCTTTTCGTCAATGAAAGAAATTCCGAGGGAATTGTTTGAAAAAACAAGCACAATGCTGGAACCGCCGTTTCCCACTTGGGCTTGAGATCCGAACAGCACGGCGTTTCACAGATTTGAAATCAGTTACTGTTATTATGCAGAATAGATCATCTTTCTTGTAATTATCCTTGAGATCACAAATGCCTGATTGTGTCCTATTATCTTTCTGGAAAGTTACGAAATAGATTTGAGGCGAAAAGTAAACATAAGCAGTAAGAGTCAAACCTCACTGGGTCACTGTCAGCCATTTGGACAGAAGCCCTAAATGGCCCAGAGGCACAGCCATTTAGAGCTCTTTTCTTTTTTTCAATAGAATATTTTGACCCCCAGAGGTATGCGTAACTGTATCACGGATCCAAAGGTTTCACACAGGATAGGTCCTGTGTCTGTGTGCAGTGTAGCAGGAGCTGGGAATGGAAGCAAACCAATATTCCAGTGTCTGCTTCTAGAACAGTGATCAGGATTGCTGTCATTAATAAGATGGGTGTATGTGGGACCCAAGACTCATCTATCAAGCCCTTGTTCTGACTGCTTTTAAGGTAATATTTTTAAAAAACAAGCAATTATAGTAATAAGCTTTTTTTTCAAGTGAGTCTTCTTGTCCTATTCCGTTATTATTTTTGCCACCTACCTTTATCATCGGTGGAATTGTACTTCATCTATTTCAGCTTTACTTATCCTGCTAATTTTACTTCTAGGAGCTTAACGTAGGGTACAGGTAATTCTAGAAGTGGTTCCTGAAAAATGGTTACACGTAGCTTTAAACTATTATCACCAGTGTTGCTGCTTCTATTAGTATTACTACTTCTACTTGAGTGCTATATATTTAAATATTTATTCTTTCTATGTAGACACGCCCTTGCAACCAGATATTTCTTTCCAAAGCCCTGGGGTCTAGGTGTTAGCTTTAAGATTCTTTATTTTAGTTTATCATTTTGGGAGACTAAGAATATTTTAAAGCAGTTCGGCTGTAATGAAAACATTTTCTTTTTGACCCTAGGTTCTGAGTTTGACATGTTTTGACCCTATCATTCTAACCATGATTTAAATTCTGAATTTCCAGAAGCCTTATTAAAGATGTCAATGTGTGCACCAGAATGGTAAATGTTCTTGTGAACTTTGACTCCTAAAGGAAACTCTATTTTAAAAGAATAAAAGATTTTCCTGATAAATATGTTCCTCATTTTGGGCTAATACTTTCAGTCTGAACTGGGGAATGGGGCAGGGGGAGACCATTGCCTGACCCTACTTGCTCCCTCATTCTGTGATCCAAAGCTATTTTACAACCCACAGCATTCGATTTTTATTTTGCCAAGAACACGTCGGTAATGGGATATAAATCTCCCAGTGCACACCTGATTAAATAGGCCTGTGTACGTGAATTAAAAAAGAGGGTGAGCCCCTTGCCATCACGGGGTGACAGGGAAGCACACCAGATAACCCGAGCTCAGTTGGCTGAAGGGAGCTCGGTGGCTGTTTTTATTAACTTGAGAGCTAAGGTCACTCGGCTTCTTGGGGCCTTGGCGATGAAATGTAAGCGAGAGGTCTTTCCCTGGCTGCGGATCTCCTCATTCTGATGTGTAAGGATGCTCCTGGAAGTGGTCCGGCCCCTACCCGCCTGACTCATTGGCCACAACGGCCACTGTCAGTTGGTCACCAAGGCAAGTAACACTGAGGCTGGAGACAGCTGAGTGTAGTATAACGCTTTATTGTGTTTTATTTGTTAATGTACTGATTTTTGACAGGAGGTCTTGCTCCATCATCCAGTCTGAAGTGCAGTGGTACAATCATAGCTCACTGCAGCCTCGAACTCCTAGGCTTGAGCCTTCTTCTGCCTCCGCCTCCCCAGTAGCTGGGACTGGGGACTATAGGTGCACACCACTATACCCAGCTAATTTTTATACTTTTTGTAGAAATGGAGTCTTACTGTGTTGCCCAGGCTGGTCTCAAACTCCTGGACTCAAGCGATCCACCTACCTTGGCCTCCCGAAGTGCTGGGATTACAGGCGTGTGCCACCGCACCCAGCCCACAGTTACTCATTCTGCTGACCTCTATTGCTGCTTTCCTGAGTATATTCCAACTTTGTAGTCAGGACATCAGATACCAGCATTTATCGATAAAAAGTGTCAAATGATGCAAACGTCCTCAGTTTTACCACCAAACCCTACTTTTCAACGAGAGTGCTTGAGGAGAGAAATTTCTTCTGGAGAGTCTGGCTTACCTTGTCACTCACTGGTTCTCCCTGTCTTCACCAGATCAAACTGTTCACAGAGAAAACTGGGCCACCTCTTGGACCTTTCTGGGAATGGAAAGATTATTTCAGTGGTAAGATGTTTCCAGCCCATTGTTAGGGATCTTAGCACTGTGCCCATCAACATTTGATATTACCCCAGCCTCCTTGGAGTCCTCATCCCCATCTCCCTCTGACCTGAGTAACTTTGAGGAACTTTAGTATATTCGGAACCCATAGGCCAGCAGCACTGTTGGAAGCTATTAGGAGGACACCTGGTAACTAACTAACTTACTAACTTATACAGCTCAACTAAGTTACACAGCAGAGCTCTTTAGCCGCTTTTGCACGCAGTACTTCTCTTGATCCTCTAACCCAGTGAGATGAATGAGGTAGATATTATTGGTCCTGCCTTGCTTTGGGGGCACTCGCAGCTGAGGAGTTACCGCTACTAGTGAGTGTTGGGACTGGGATTCCCCATAGCATTTTTGCTGTCCCAGGAGACTTTCATATGCATTGTTTTCCTGGGTCCTTATGGTAGTCCCTGCAGTAGATGAGACAAGTGATGAAGTCTTGGTTTGCAAATGGGGATGCTGAAACTCAGAGAGGCTGACTGGCTTTCTTGGGGACATGGCAGCTGACAAGTGACACAACTGGAAACATATCCCAGCCCTTCCAACTTTTAGACCAACACCCTTCCATTACACCAGGATAAACTCCACAATTAGGAAAATCTCAAAAACAAAACTACCCTGAAGTCTCTATATAGCTTCGCCCTTCATATGATTCCAAATTCCCATGCCAATCAAGCGCAGTTCCGGGGGAAATCCTGTGAAAGGAAAGTCTTCTCTGGCTAGCTCTTCAGACCAGGCCAGGGAGGGCTTAGCAGAGCGCCCCGCACCCAGCGCGTGTGCTCACCAACCCGTTGGCATTGAAGGTGCTGACAGTCCGGACTCAGATGCCGGCACTGCCCACCGTTTGCTGACTCATGTCCCAGGTATTTGCAAAGTGTATGGGCTGTCGCACAGAAATAGAGTGGACGTGTGGAAGAAGAATATCAGATGTAGCTCAGGACCAGAAGGAAAGATGTCCCTGTCAGTGGGGACAGGCAGCAAAAGCAACCATCCCTTGGGGCAAACATTGAAGGCACAATACCGCACTGTAGCAGCCTCCCATCTCTGCAGCCCCAGCTTGGATCACAAGGGAAGTTACTGCACAGCCAAGTGTGCTGCATTTGCAAAGGTCAGGCTTTAATTACATGCACAGTTAAATGGAAATACTGTAGAGAGGTCACACTCATATTTCTTTGGCCTTCATTAATATTATTGCTCTGTCACTTTCTCTCTCGTTGGGTTTGTAAATGAAAGTTCCTTTAGTACATTTAAAAGCGTTATTTATTTTTCATTGTCTTACCTCTGGAGGGAGAGGTTACTTCTTTCTGTGTTGTTGTTTTTTTTTAGAGTAGACTTAAAAAAAAACTTTGCCTATGCCTTTCTGGTTAATTTATTTCAAACCTTTTGCTTTTTATAGTCTTATCTACTAATGCTTTTGATTAAAACACAAGCAAAAACCAGCCAACATGAACAGGTTGAATGCCACATCTGTGCAGAAGATAGCAGCTCACTTATTTATGGCTCAAAGAAATGGAGCCTAAATTAAGCTAGCTATTGCTGGAGAGTGGATAAGCGGCCATTATGAATTATCCTTAATTATAGCGATTTCCTAAACTAATAAACCTGCTAAATCTTTATTGCAAAGGTTAGTTTACGCAGTGCATATAAAACCCGCATGTGCTCCGCATCAGCCACCAGCTGTCTGACAGTGTGTTGCTATTGCAGTGAGTGTTCACATAAATTTTATGTTGGTTATATTAACAGTCAGTCCATATCACTACCCACAGATGCCAGTAGACATAAAAATTGCTCTCTAGTGAGCCTAAATATCCCTAGAAGCTAGTTGTGTCTAATGTTCCATGTAGTATTTGTACGTGAAAGCACCAGATTGGAGGGTTATTTACAGATGAATATTTCAATCCAGTTAGTTCATATAGGCCTACTTAGCCTTCTTTGCTGGTTTATTTGTATGCTAAATAATTCACCAAAGGTTCTTGTTTACTTTCTATAGTAGTTTCTATGAAATGCAAACAAGGGAGCCAACTTTAGGTGTTCAAAAGGCTAAGCAGCTCTGTGTTTAAATGCAGGTCAGAGCAGCAAATGCAGTCTTACTGACGGGCTGTCACTCAGTTTTACGCATTCCTCTTTCTCTCTCTCTTTTTTTTTTCTTCCTCCTCCAGATATAACTGGAGCTTGCTGCTTTCATAGGAATTTTTGGTTGGACTATCTTTATTCTAAATTTGTCTTTTTCAATACCTGCCTGTGTGCTACCTTCAGCTTGCACAATTAACCACCCAGTGCCAGCAGCGAAGCACACGTCCCTGGCTTTGAGAAGCTTCCCCATGGTCCTCTGAGCTAACAAGAGCAAGTCAATCCTCAGCTCTTGAAATGCCCTTGTTTTCTTCCTTTTTTTCCTTTCTCATTTTCTTATTTTTCTTTTCGTTTTCTTTCATTTCTCTCCCATGATTTTTCCTAGTGCATTTCCAGATCTCAAGATTTGAAAGGACAACAAATAGGACTTTTTTCCTTGAGAGCCCTGAGCTCGGCCAGCCTCTGTCACCCCGAGAGTCAGAAGGGCAACGTCTAGCTCTAAAAGATGCAGCCTTGAGAAGCCCTTAGAATATATGTTCACCCAGGGGTGAGAAGGATCATTGTTTTCTAGCAAGGTAACAGTTACCTGGCCCTATTGTTCACATGTCCCCATGGCTCGGTTTATGAATGAAAAATACCTCTCTGCCCCCATGTTTTGCAAATGTTTATGATCCTAAACATTTGCCCCCAAAGAGATGGGAAAATAGCCTTCTCCATTTTCAGCCGGGCGCTGCCAAGATCATGAGCGAGTTCAATAGCAGTGCTAACTTTTTATTTAATAATATTGATTTTATCATTTTTACTACTTACAATGGGGATTGGTCGGCTGATAGTTATTTGACCTCCCTTTGTGCATGGCTGTGGAGTGCTTCGTTAAGGCTATTGACATATATCTCTCTTCCCCACTCTTCTTCCAGCAGCCCATCTCAGCAAATAATATTGAGATGCAGTAACTGTTCCCTGATATTGATTTCAGATTGTGTTCATCACACCCTTCTCGGGGCCAGGCAGAGAGCAGCAGCCCCAGTTCTGCAAACCCTTGACGGCTGCAGGCTGAAGTATCATTTCCATCTTTCAAGCAAGAATATCAACCATATATATTTCCAAAAAATTACCCAAGAAAATGAAAGCATTTTTTGATCAAGATTTTTTTTTACACGTACATAATTAAACTGATCTCCCCAGTTTTATGTTGGGCTTTTTCTGCACTTTTCTTTTTAAGGAATGCTAGAAGATCCATGGGTCCCTGAGCTGGTAGAAGGAACTCTGATTACATTTTAAGCTTCTGGGATTCAGGATTTGGCACACTCGGCCAGACCCAGGGCCTCGCTGACCTTCAGTTCTCAGCCAGCTGGGGCTGTTCGCACCACCTGGGCCTAAAAAAGTCCCATGTTTGGCCCCTGTGGAGTCAGTTGAGATGGCAGGGTATTTAAAAGAACCAGAAGTTTAACATTCAGGGAGGGCCTACCTAATCTAGTGATTACAATCAGACGTAGGAAGGACATGACACAGAGTTTAGGTTTGCATATTGATTTAAAACACCAAACACCAACCAAATACTAATAATACTGGAAATGATAAGTTCCATGGGGAAAAACAAAAAGGCAATAGAGAATCTATACCAAGAGTGATTATATCTGAGCAGTAGAATTGCAGGTTATTTCTATTTATTCTCTTTCGGCATTTCTGTATTTTCTTAATTTTCTTTTGTAATTAGAAAAAAAGAAATCTATTCATAAGTATAATTTTTTTTAAATGGAAAGATTAGTAGGATTGGGGCTCCAGAAGATCCCTGTCCACCAAAGTGAATGCATTAGCCAGGGTTGAAATTGACTCACTGGCCATGCTAATCTCTGCCCCAAGGGACGTGGGACAGACATCACTCCTATCATTGTGCACCTGCCAGTTTTCATTTTGTAAATCCAGTGGGGATTGTGCTAGCCCTTGTCACTAAAGCAGACATACAAAATGGTTAGGAAGAAGGGCCATGGAATCAGATAAGCCTGGGTTTGATTATTGGTGCTTTCTCTTGCCAGCTATGACTTTGAGCAAGTTACTTAACTTCTCTATGCCTTGGTTTTTTCATCTGGAAAATGGGTTTTTCATAACCCATCTCATTTAACAGGTTATCTCATTAAATGAGATAGTATACAGTAAGCTCTTAACCTAGTGCCTGGCATCTAGTAAGCAATCAATAAGTGTTAATTATCATTACTGGCATCTGTAGAGCAATTTCCTCTTCAAACTAGACTCATAATGAGAATTAGCATAAACACAGTCTACAGAATGGTCATTTTTTTCTCCTTAAGCACAAATGAGACTCCGTTGAGATCTGCCCCAGTGCCTTATACCTATAAGATTTTCCAGGACATCCTGATTTTATATGTCACTCTTTGATTAAAGGCAATTCATTTTAAAATGTATTTCTAAATGGAAATTTTTTTGAGAATTTTAAAGTAAATAAATACATGTGTGTATCACGAGAAAACCTTAGAGGTCTTTATTCATGGTTCTGAACATATGATCACCATACCGATAGCTCTTTGACATAGAAGGTGCTCCTCCCCACAAAACACACACATACATGTACACCTTCTATCCAAAGCAAGTATTAGTCCAGAAAAATACTGGAAACCTATCAGGAATCTTTAGAATATTGTCTCATTGGTTTTAGAATCAGTTTTGCTATCCTCATGCGTTTTTTACTTGTAGGGTCAAAAACACTTTCTAATATCACGGATGGCATGGAATTCTTCCCTGCAGGCAGCCATCTTCAGAGCCGAAAGCAGAATATAAAAAGCAGCTAAATTAGAGAGTTTACACAGTTGCTGGATCCTGCTTAATGAGAGACAGCGAACATTTTGCAGGCTACTGAACTTCTGAAATGTGACAATCCAAGCAAATGAAATCATGGTACCTTTCATTGTAGTTTAATTGGACTCAAACTCGGCAAGAGGGGCTGCTGAAAGCTGTATTCAAAGAAACAGACAGGAATTGTACAACAACTAATTGAGCCCACACAACACATCTTACAACTGTCCAAGCTCCACACTTGCTCTCAAGACTGACTCTTTTGGTCAAGAGAGAGCTAGACCTGCAGTGAACAAAAGCAGAGATTGTGAGGCAGGCCAGATACTGGCATTGGGAATGGCATAGCTGTCACCCCAAGTTATGCATTTGAAATAGCTCAGCCTCATGGCAGCCAGTACAGGCCAATTTATTTTAAAGAGGAAAAGAGAAGTGAAACAAACTTAGGCCCTCTCTTCTGCCTGTTAGGGTGTCAAGATATCAGTGTCAAGGAGTCCTGTTAACAGAAGGGTGAGGATGAGTTGAGCATAAATACTAACAAGAGAAGAACTTAGCACAGGCCTCCTGTTGAGTGGAGCTAAATGGCAGCCCCAGTTGAGTAACCCAAAAAGCAGAGAATTACCATAGCTGTCAGAAGTGGGACCAAAATCCTGTCAGGCAGCAGTAAAGGGGATGGGAATGGTTTGAGGGAAAGATGAGTTTTGTGGGGGAGTGAGGTCAAGAAGTAGACTGTTTTAGGATGTGCGTGTCTGGACTTAGGAGGCCCTTGAACCGTTTAGGAGGGTGTCTTGGCTTCCTTGTTTTGTTCTTGTATCATTTGAGCTCTCTGGCCTGAAACTGATTATATCATCTCAGCCTCTTCTGGTGTAACCATCCCGCCTGACCACTTGAATCCACGTTCACTGTTATTATGGCTGTAGGTTTAGCCAGTAGGGCTAAAAGAGTGGACAAATTGGGTGCCTGCATGTAACAGGCCATCCTGGACATTGATTTTTGAAGGTTCATTAGATAAATGCTGACATCACAGATTGATGTCTCTTTAAACCAGTACCTAGTGCAGGACCGTCTGGGGAATCAAAAATATTGATGTAACATGTTTGAGCAGAAGGCCCACTGGAGAATTCCACTGCCTAAATGGGATCCATCAATTTAGGCTTTCTTTAATTATTCTAATTCTGTGCATCACATCGGTAGGGGAGTTTGTCTGCAGAACTGGTTTTTATAGGGGGTGCCGCCCCTACGTTAGGGGCAAAGGAAGGCCAGATGAGGTATCCACATCTATTTTTCATTGTTGTTTTGAGTTGCTGTTTAGTAATTAAAATTTTTGATCATAGACTAATTTTCCCATACCATGTGGCCGTGCAATTGACAAGGGACTGATTAATGGGCCGACCCCAGGGCCAGGAGGCTGCTGGGCTGTTCTCTTGTGGAAGGCATGCCGGCAAAATAAAGTTGATGGTTTTGTTTGTGTTTAACCCTTCACCTTGGCACTATCAATAGATTGAAGACATCATTTGTATCTGCAAGTGTTTCTTTAATTAAGACCTCCGAAAAATCTTTCCTATTGATTCATTCCATTATCCTATTGATTAACTGCAGTGGATCATGTACTTGGTCTTCAGTGGAAGGCAACAGCCTCAGCCGTCTGTCATGACTACAGATGCAGACCACAGGCAGCCAGCAGCCAGCGCCCAGGGCTGGCAGGAGTGTCTCGTGTTCTAATGAGGCATCAGCGGTGGCTCACTGAACACCACAGAGAAAGCCAGTTGTCTCCTGCTGGAGGGGTGGCCAAGCATAAAGCATTCCTTCCAGTTATTTATACTGCAGCCACTTAGCTAACAGTACGTACGGGGCTACTGGCAGTCTTGAGCTGGGGGAGGGGAAGAATTCTGCTGTGCATCTGAATTTGAAAATCTTGAGCTTTGAAGTAAAAGCTGACTCTGAAATCTAGGTGCAAGGCATGGTTCAGAGGCTGACTGTTCGTGTTCCCGTCCCCAGGCTATAGTTTTGTGCCCTGCCCATCCTCACACTGTCCCCCATCCTATCAGCCTCCTCCCTCGGCTGGCTAACTAGGAAGTACCACAGGGGGCTTCCGGTTTGGAAGGAGCTTCCCTCTGACTCGGTCAGAAAGAAGGGCTGGCCCTTGATTTTACCTTCTGCCACTGGACATACATCTAAATCAGCCCCTGCTATTAAAAATAAAGAAACCTGTGGCTGGACTAGTTCTTAAACTTCATGTTTTACAATATTCTTTAATATTGACGGTTACAAAGAATTATTCTGGTTGCAGTTTAAAGAGACAAAGACTTTATAAGGCTGTAGTTGGGTATTCTGGGATATGCGAAATCAAGTGAGGTAAAACACTAGGCACGTAGTAGCTTCTCAATCAACCAACCAATAATTGTTGATCCACCAAAATATTCACCTTTATTCCTCTCCTACGTGTCCTGTTGCATCCCTATTCATGCATTTTCTGCCTTCCCATCCTTCAAGTAGACTCAAGAAAATGGCCTTCTCAAGGGGAGGGACACCCTTCTTCCCAAATGGAATCCAGCAGGAAAGAGAAAATGTAGAAGGAAGGGTGCCAGGCAGGAGGCAGATTAAGTTTAGAAAATTTGATGTCTCTCTTCTCTGAGTCTTTAGTAGGCAAATTAAGTTTTACTTTTGGTGTGAAAAATTCTAAGACTTTGAAACATCTCTCCTAAGTAAGTTTATAATGGTCTTCATCTTCAAGATCAGGCTTGGCGTGGGTTTTCAGGAATGTGTGTGATTCTGAGTTAAAGTCAGTGGCTTTTTTTAAATAGTCCCCAAGAAAGGAAGGCAGAAAGTCCCACCTCCCCCAATGTGTATTTTGGGATTAGGAAAGCTGGTGGTTACTGGGAGGAGCTCTCTCTCTTCTCTCTCTCTCTCTCTCACTCGCTCTCCCTTTTTTTTTTTTTTTTTTTTTTTTGGTAGAGACAGTCTCACTGTGTTGGTCTCAAACTCCTAGCCTCAAGCTCTCCTCCCACCTCAGCCTCCCAAAGTGTTGGGATTGATTACAAGCATATGCATTGCACCCAGCCCAGGAACTCTTCTTTCTAATATGAGTATTTATAGAATACTCACGTACAGAATTTTCATTCTATAAATTTAAAGAATGAAAATTTATAGAATACTCATTTATAGACTCCCATCTATAGAATATTAAAATCAAAACTGAGTGCAAATTCAGGGCTGATTTGTGTTTCTTCTATCAGCAGTTGTTAATAACCGATTGTTTACACCAAACCCAAGGGCTTGATTTCCCTTGGCACTAAATGTCATGTTTTGGGTGTCCTATAGTCTGTCCTGTGAGTTAACATTGTACAATAAACTGTTTTCTCAGGCCTTGGCTGATCATCCTGCCTGCCAAGTCCACCCTCAAAAACTGCTTTTTTATTGCTTATTTCCATACTTCTGTGAAATTTGACATCACACAGATATCCCCAAACTCTTCTCCAAAAAAAGCAGAGATTTACTTAGATCTAAGTGTACTTTTCCTTAACCAAGTGATTTAGAAACTTTTAGGAAATAATTTTGAGGCTAAATGTTTCTGGGTTTTGCTTTTTCAATTAACAGTGTTTTAAATTAGCATGTAATCTGTCTTCATTAAAGATATGTTTTGAAAATTCAGAGAAGTATAAAACAGAAAGGATAAGTCTCCTGGAAGCCTACCACCTTGAGTACCACTAGGAATATTTGAGCCTGTTGTCTCCCGGTCTGTTTTTAATGCATATATGCTTTTTAAAGCAATATTAGGATCATAATATTTTATAACTTGCCCCTTTTCACCTACTGTATCATGAGCAGTTTTTGTTATCTTTAAATATTCCTTGGGAACATGATTATTAAGGGAAACTAGAATTCCCTTGTATGGATATGCCATAATTTATTTAACTTTTCTCCTATCATTAGACATTTAGATTGTTTCCTGTTTTTTTCCCTATCATATAAAATGCTGGGATGAATATCCTTGTCTAAAAATTTTGTGTGACTCTTTATCACCTAAGGAGAGATTCCTAGAAATTGAATTACCGAGCCAAGGATTCACACATTGTTAAGGCTCTAACACATACTGCAAAATGTTCTTCCAAAAGGTGGAACCAGTTATATAGGCTCCCCAAGTAGCCAGTGAGCATACCTGTTTTTCTGTAGCTTTAACCAGAGCTGGAAAGAGTGTGTGTGTGTGTGTGTGTGTGTGTGTGTGTGTGTGTGTGTGTAAACTGTTTTAGTTTGATAGTTTAGAAAAC
The DNA here is from genome assembly GCF_037993035.2 of Macaca fascicularis. NCBI lineage: Eukaryota > Metazoa > Chordata > Mammalia > Primates > Cercopithecidae > Macaca > Macaca fascicularis. Next base: position 50,059,889 of record NC_088394.1, read on the forward strand.
CAGCACAGTATCTCATTGATTTAATTTGCATTCTTTTGATAATGAATGAGGTAGCAGTATTTTCTTATATTTAATGGCTATTTCTATTTCTTCGTTTGTGAAATATTTGTTCATGTCGTTTGCCCATTTTGAGGGAATGTTTGGCTTTTTCTAATTGATTCAAACATTTTTTTTCTTTTTAATTAAGAATTGTGGCCCTTTTTCATAGATAATCAGATTAGATTGTTAGAGATAACTAGATTGGATTTTTCATGTAGACAGTAAGTTATATTTGGAGTATCTGTTGGTAATGGCAATATTATTAACGGACTTTTTACTTTTAAAAATGGTTTGTTCGCCTCTGATAAAAAAGATATATGAAAAAGAATCTGACAGTGTCAATCCAGCTCTCGTTAACTATCCCAGGACGCTACCAGCATTTTATTACAGTTGTCAAGAAAAAAGAAAACCAATAATTTTATTGTTTTGATTATTGAGATCCAGCCACAGATCAACTGAGCAATTAAAATCTCTAAATAACATTCTCTGAATTGTCAAACAAAGGATTAGTTCCCAGTGGAAAGGACTTTTTAAAAAGATGATAGTTTTCTCTGTAATGTCTGTGCCAGTAAATGGTTGCACTAATTGGAGTATACAGAAATATTTTACCAGTTTAACAATGCATGACATCCTAATAAGATTGTGATGACAAGCTTTTCTTTTTATGAAAGGTGATGTTACTGCATGCTTCTAATATACATGGACTCATGTGTCTTTTTTGACATGCTATAAATGAAATTTTTCAATGAAGTTAATCTGTTTTACTAAATCTTTACTATATGTGAAATTGTTTTTTTAAGCAGGACAACACAGTCTTGATGCTTATTGTTTTTATTTATAGTTCTTAGAATAACATATTTTAAGGAATCTTAGAGTTGAGTAGAAAGGATCACAATTAAATGCATATTAAAGCGCTTGTCCCAAATCCCATGAATCTGTCACTAGAATATGTGAGGCCAGATTCCCCATCTTCCCCTAACTCAGGTGGCTGGCTGAGTGCAGGCTTGGGATGGTTAATGACAATCCTCCAAGACAAGCAGGACTTAACATCAATATCCCTCTTCCTGATAATCTATATACTCTAGAGGTGGTGAGCTCTGGCAGGGTTTTGATGATTTTATGATGGCTTGTGTATATTTATAGTGTGTTTAAAATACTCTTTTTAATTATCATTTGAGTTACAAAACTTAATCTTTTGATCTTTACCTGCACCTCCTGATGATGTATGTTTGTTAGGTAACTAAAAAGAGGAAATTTAGCAAAGCCAGAGCTTTATGCCAGCAGTAGGACTGAGGAGTCAATAGATGATTAACCTGCCCTTCTCCTCTTCATGAGAATAAAGGAGTCACTTTTTCAGAGCAGCACACTAGAAACATATAATAGCTGTGCAGAATTGGGCAACATTTGAGTTCCACAAAGCAAGTATACACGGAAAAGAATAGTAGGAAATCAATTGAATGCCGTTCTTTAAACACACTGATGTATACCCCCGTTGAAACTGTCTGTGACAGTGAGAGTGTCCTTTGCGTTTTATATACATATATGTGTTTGTGTGTATATGCATATATATGTGTATACATATATGCTATATATGTATATATTATGTACATATAAATTACGTGGGTGTAAGCAGCATACGTGATTAGATACTGATATTTTGTTAGATTTTTGAGACTTAAATAAACAGGATATAATCATTATCTTAGTCTATCAAAGCTACGCCTTAAATACATCCCTGTGTTATTTCATTTGAAAAGGCATGAAAGGCCAGGGTAATTACTCCTTACTGCAGATGAGTAAAGGCATCTGTGTTAATAATGGATGCTTAGGATTTCGAATTAAATATTGAACCTCTGGCTTGCTTTTCCCAAATGATGAGGCATAACCACCACTCTTTTTGAAAGCTCTTATTTCTTATATTATTGGTCAAATTTTTAAGCAAAAGCTGAGGGAAAAAACTTCAGTTAATCAGCCTATGTGATTATTTGACATATGTGATTAACTGACCGAGGTAATGAGCATCATTATTATATCATAATCATCATTATATATAAAGGAACTCCAGGCTAAGACTGCCCTCAAAGAAATGTTAAAAATCATGGATTGATTTGCAGATTTAGTGGGATATGGAAAGCTGATGTTTTGCCTGGATAAGGTAAGCATTCTATATTAGACTGTACTGGAGAAAGCCCTCACGTGGCCATGTGATTTTATTGACAGCTTAGAACCAAAGACCATAAATTCTGTCAGGCAATATACTGTCCTAGGAAATGGACATCACAGATGCCAAAGTGGCCTTTGGGAGCCCAGTAAACACTGTGGAGTCAAGTGAAGCATTAAAACCCAGACCAAGCCCAACATCTGCACGGTTATCTTTTTTAGCTGGTATTGGTGAGGCTTGGCTGTCGTTTGTAACACATCCGTGCCCCAGGAGCAGTTTTTCTCTGACCTCACCTGTGAGTCACACTAAAGGCTCAGTAGTCATCCCGAAGCCGCCTCCCCCATCAGGCTACTAACACCAAAATGATGTTTATCATATGATTGCCACTTTGAGACGTAGGCAGCAGTAGGACAATGTGACGTTTGTGCCAAAAGTTCAGCTAGACAGGAAAGGAAGCTTCCTGAGTCCCCTCGGTCAGGGAGGCTAGTGTTCATGTTCAGAGAAATCATCAAATGCAGAGAGGAAAGAATGGTGAGCTGAAAAAAGCAGATGGCAGGGGGGCAGGTCAGGGTGGGGAGCTGAGTCAGAAGGAAGAGGCAGGCAAGACCTGGAGGCCAGAATGGCAGGCAGTTGGATCAAGAATCCAGATTAGTGGATTTGGGAAGAAAAGATCAGAGACTCAAAAGGGGTCAGGAACCCGGACCAGAATGACTTAACCATAAAAAGTAGAAATCAGGTTAAGAGGTGGGCCCTTAAGAGAGTGACATACCAAGGATGGGGCAGTGGGGGCCGTCCATTTTAGCTCCCTGGTCCCACCCCCATCCATGCTGGTGACAAGGGGGTGCACTGTCTGTCGAAAAGCTTCCAAACAATAATAACACTAAGAGTCAGTCTGCTTTTTACTATCCCCTTTCACCATCAGTTGTGATCAATGTAATAATCCTAACAAAATCTTCTGTTGGTCTAAATTCTAAACAGTGTTCGAAGTTACTTCTAAAGTTTACATATACAAATACACATATATGTATATGTAAAGTTACTTCTAAAGTTTACATATACAAATACACATATATGTATATGTAAACAAATACACATATATGTATATGTAAACTTATAAACTTTACTAAAGTATATGTTACTAAAATGTGCTAATTTGAAGTGTGTGTGGGTAAATATATATTATTTAGTAAAATAATACATAATTATATATAATATTCTAAATATATAATTAGTAAAATAATAAATATTTATAATATACATCAATTATAAATACATATTTGCACGCACACACTTCAAATTAGCACATTTAGTAACGTATCCTTTACTAAACACTGTATTCTTCGTGGATGCAGAGTTCTCAGTTACACAGTCAGCTGCTGACACACACACAGTCAGCTACACATGCTCATTTCTAGAGTCAATTCATTCCCATTTGGGTTATTCGAGTGCACTTGAGATAGAGTTTGTCTCTCCGGTCACTGTAGTGCCGCATCGTTCTGCATCTGAACAGCAGATTCCAAATCAATAGTGATTAAGACAAAGAAAGAATATTTGGGGTATTTCAGCTCTTCCCTACCGTGTGACCACTTGAAGTTTTTCTTTTAGTTTAAAATCTAAACCAGAAAGGCCAGGTATGGTGGCTCACACCTGGTGGGTCACTTGAGGCCAGAAGTTTGAGACCAGCCTCAGCAACATGGCAAAACCCTGTCTCTACTAACAAAAGAAAAAATAAAATTTAAAAATTAAAAAAAAAACTAAAACAGAGAAACAGTTTATAAACGACTCGGTGTAATATTTTCATTTGGTAAATGAACATATTAGTTCTTTACATAAAATATTTAGCTGAATTTTCATAACGTTTTTAAGTTGAAATTTATTTTTCAATAGTTAGAAAATTGTTCTTTAATAATTTGATTGTTAAAACTAAATAATAGATTTTAGAAAACATTATTACTGATTACTATGTGACTGTTATTGGGAATAATTTGTTATAAAAGACAGAGAGGTAAAAAATAATCTGCTTCAGCTGTCAGATATGCTAGGTACGTCCTTAGAGATGGGGTAGTATTTATGAAGATCTAGTGAGTTCAGTGCCTGCTGACATAATCAGTGGTAATAAGGTAATATAAGCACAGAACGGCCAAATCAAGAATGAAGCTTGATTCTGAGCTTTATGAACTGGCATCTTCCTACATTTTCTGGGTCTGAACTGGCCTCACAGTGAAGCCAGGGCTGAAGCCACAGAAGAAAATACCTAAGTAAATTTTACTAGAGTTAGGGAATAGAAACAAATGACAAACAGACTTATTGTTGATGGCAGTCACTACAAGAAAAACACATAGATGCTACCCAAGTAATTGCTGCGGGATTGGGAAACGCATGAGACTTCGGTAAAGCAACTCCAAGGCCCTGAACTAAAACTCCAGAAAGTGCAATAGATGGGCAACCCCCAGGGTGAGGGGCCACACTGAATGGGCTGGCTCTATTACAGCCCAATGGACTAAGCAGGACCTGGGGATAAATAGGAACGAAGCAGGCCACACAGAGAGAGGTGGGACTGCTTTCAAACTGGACCGTGTACGTCCTATCTAAGGAGGCAGTCGTGACTTGGCTCTGGCCAGTTATTGTCATGGCAGAGTATTGATATGGGCCCAGATAAGCAGATCTACCCACTTTTCAAGCAGAGTCAAAAATCTGGACTTTTTATTAAGATCTCGATTTATTTTTCTTTTTAAGAACTAATTCGCATTTTTTAAATATTGCAAGAGTCATTACTGTTTAGGCCAAAATAAATAAATATCTGTAGGCTAAATGTAGCCCCGGAACCACCATTTTGTCTCCTCTGAGCCAGAGCCTTAACCTGTTCCAGTTGAATCTGTTGGTGGCTCTCCATACCAATCATAAGATCGTTTTCATGCTTAAGGCTATTGGAGAGGCTTAATAATCATAAGAGGAGTAGGCCAGGCATGGTGGCTCAGGTCTGTAATCCCAGCACTTTGGGAGGCTGAAACAGGAAGATTGCTTGAGGCCAGGCATTCAAGAGCAGCCTGGGTAACAAAGCAAGACCCTCTCTCTAAAAAGAAAACAAAGAGTAGAAGCATTCCTAAATATTACAGACAGTAACAGAATGACTATCACAAAACAGTCACAGCTTGCAGACACCAACCTCCTCAGAAAATATTCTACTAATAATAATAGTTGTCATTGGGCTAGTTACTGAGTGCCAGGCATTGTGCTATACGTTTCGCATTCATGATCTCATTGAGTCCTCACAGTAGCTTTATGAAATGGATATTTGTGCCTGCATCTACAGATAAAGAAACTTAGCAAAGTTTTACCATTTTCCCACGTTCAGTTGTACAGTCAGGACTTCAGTCAAAGCCTCTCTTCGACTGAGCCTAAATTGCTGATGGTTAGGGGACTCTGTTAGCTAAACTGAGGAACCACAGGCTGGGTGGCCTTGAATTTCAGGCTGAAGGACCCATCACTCAAGAGTCTTGGCAACTTCCACAGCAAAGATGAACAGGCTTGTTAGGTGGTTTTTGTTACCTGATCAGTAATTGTTTCAACACCAGAGTTTGTCGTTACTGTTGTCCTGTTATGAAGAATTCTCTTTAACAAAACTCATGGGAAAAGGGACTGACGCGTGCAGTTTGGCCTGAAGCATTTGCGTCAGTATTCTGCTCCTGGAAGAGTATACTTTGACTTATGCATTGCTTGCTTAACAGACCACAAAAGTCAACATCCCTCTGGAAGAATAACCCGTGCTTGGAGGCGTCACAAGCTCCAAAAGATCCTGTTAAGGCAGGATGTTGTGTGAAACCCACAAGCGAAGCAAAACCCCGTGTCTCCTAATTATAATGTTAATATTTAAGAAAGCTTCAGAGGCTGCCTCTGTGCTTTATACCAAAAAAAGAGTTGGGATTTTTTTTTTCCCCCTTTTGCTTTTCAGACCTGGAATCGCATCAACATTTTTTTTCAACAAAAGAATGTGTCCCTTGTCCCCAGGTATGGCAAGGGTACAAAGAAGCCAACTTGCAGAGGGGAGAGAGAAGAGAGGTAACTGGAAAGTGATACGAGAACAGGGGCTTATGGTTACAGCCCTACCCCCTTTCCAAAGAAGGCAATTAGATATTATTTCAGATAGTTTCTCACTGTGTCCTAATTCCATTTTCCAGCAACCCTGTGGCAGGTCCCCAGTTTTTCTTGGGCTTATGTGATTGGCTAAACTAGCCATGCAAGTATTGGCGTTACACTCACAGATATGAAATCCAGCCTGACACCCAATCAGGATGCATTCTTGAATGGCTGTGTGACCGCAGAATCTCCCACTGTCTTCCACTTATGCACAGTATATCTAAATAGACACTGGCCATGTTCAGTCCACCCTAAACCCTTGTGTGAGTAGCCAAAGAGGAATCAGATTTGAAGCAAAAATAACAAGCACTATGTATAGATTACTAAATGCCCCCAAGCACTGTGGCATTGTTTGGAGATAGGGCATGTGTAGGAATAGTAGGAGGCACCTAATCAAAAATTCAAAATGAACAGCCTCACCGAACAGATGGGCAAAGTCTATGGACTTTCCTTCCTTCAGGAAAGGATGGGCCATTATTTAAATTTATATACAGTGGAAGCCACTGGAACCCCATTCTGATGATTAAATCTGGATGATCATAATATCCAGATGCATTAAACAGTGACCTTCCCAAATCATAACAGAACAGAGATGTCACATGGCTCTGGCCAAGGACGCAAGTGAGTTCGTTCGATAGGCATTTTAGTTCTAGTGCCAGGTCATTGGGGACAGAGCAGAGATACAGCCTGATTTTCCTCAGCATCTACCTGCCCCTTCAGACAGGGGGCAATAATTCTTCTCCCTTAGTTCAATTCTGCCCCGCACCCTGCTTATCTGAAAAATTACTTCAGTCAGATTGTCCTACTTAAATAGTCATGAAGAGGTTACGAGAACTATGTGATGTCAAGTAAAGGGACATGGCTTTTGTGAAATTCTATTTGAACTGTTGAAATGAAGGTGGTGTCACTGTATCCAAACTTTCCGATTCCCTCCAATAAACCTGTAGAAAGCAGACTACCAGATGTTTCAAACAGTTTGGATCTCAATTGCACTTGATTCTTGCTCCAGAACTGAGAACTTAGGAGCAACTTCCCATGGAAACCAACATTCCCACCAATACCAAAGTGTTATAATACGTAGAAAACTTGACCTCTAAGAAATGCATGTCAAGTGCAACCTGGGGCTTGGGGTGTCCAGTCCAGAAATCTGCCTTTGGTTAAGGTATTAGAAGATTAGGGAGTTACTCAAATCGTCCCTAACATTGCTTTAATATGTGTTATGGACCATACATGCTCCATGACTTTTATAACTCAGGTACTCTCATAGACTTAGAGGACAGTCCTGCTTCCACCTCAGGGTTTGCTGATAGCCTAGATGATAGAATTGCAGTTAGGTTAAACAGATGTAGGGCCTCATATGGCTTCTCAGACAATTTTAAGAATCCTTAAAGTCAGTTTTCGTGGTAAGTAAATTTTAAAAACTTTGAGATAGGAGGGATCATTCTTCATTCCTTTCATCCAGGTTCAAGGACTCCTTTTGGTTGCAGCTGACCTGCCATGCTGCTTCCAAAGAAACCCTTAAGAAACAAACTTTATGGGAAGAGAAAAGGGTTACAATTTGGGGGCTTTTTAGAAATTACTGTTGGATTTTTCCAAGCTCTCATCTTGAGTAGAAAGCAGAACATGTCACAGATACGTATTTTCTTAATTGTAAAAAGTAAATACTCTAAAATGTATTTTTTTTAATTGTGATTATGTTACAGTGGTTTCTATGTACCATAGATTAGATTTTTATTAAGGGTTTTATTGAATAACTGGTGTTTCACCAACATCTAATTAAATCTTCTATCTAAATTGAACAGAAAATTATGGGGGAAAAGAAAGCATTTGTAGGAGACTTTATTACAGATAAGACTATTATTTGTTCATCTTAAGAATTTGAGATCAAATTTACAAGCAGCATCCTCATCGAATTTCTTTTCTGGGCTGCTGAGCCCTGGCCCCTTGAAAGCAGCCTATTATCTCCCCGCCTCCCCCCTTTTTATTATAGTGTCCTGGTTGTTGGCAACACGCCCGCTGTTTAAGGTTACTTTCATTAATTAACCGAAAGTTAATTTCTTTGCAAGCAAAATCTCTGATCTCATTATGTTGTCTTTAAAGCCGAAAGCTTCAGGTTTTCTGGTCTCCTTTGATGACACAATAAAAAGCATGCTCTTTATCTTAAGGGAAACTGTCTCCAGGGTTTAATTTAATAGTCCTTGAAATAGTTACAGCACAGCCAGGCAGACTACAATAATATGCCAGTTTTAGAAAACCTTGGCTTAGTCGTGGTTAGAGAGCCCAGTGACTGATGTGAGCTACGATGGATCCATTTCCAAAGAAGTTCTGCACTTTGCCTCGAGTCCCATTTTTACACACAACACCGCCCTCCCCACCGCCATTATGGAGCCTATGTGAGAAGAGACCAACACCAACACCAGCATTCGTCCAAAGTGCACCACTGCCCAGCCGCTTACTCTCTGGGATTTCGGAAAGTTTGGGGGAGCTGGCATTTTGTCTGTTTGCCTTTACTAAGCTATCTTTTGTTCCTCTGGTGGAAGCAAGGCAACACTGGGTGGGACAAAGACGTTGGGGTAGTGCTTTTGGGGCCTGGCAGGCCTGGATTTGAATCCCAGCCTTTCCCTGTACAGGTTAAGCATCCCTAATCTGAAATCTGAAATCCGAAATGCTCCAGAATCCAAAACTTTTTGAGCACCAACATGATGCTCCAAGGAAATGCCCATCGGAACATTTCAGACTTTGGATTTTGGATTAGTGATGATCAACCAGTGAGTATAATGCAAATATTCCAAAATCTGAAAAAGTCTGAAATCTGAAACACTTCTTGTCCCAAGCATTTCAGAGAAGGGATATTCAATCTGTACTGGCTCTCTGTCCTTGAACGTGTTATTTAACCCCTCTGAGCTTCAGTTTCCTCATCAGTAAACTTTAAATGATTATGTAAAGAGAATTAAGTGAGATAAAATGAAGTAGTAGGCACTTGACAAATGTTACTCCCCTTCCTTTGACAGTCCTGTTCTAGTCTTTTCCAAGGACAAATGCGTTTCAGGAGATGGAGTTCATCCTGATATTTGGGGGCTGGCCTACCTACAGATTGCTATACCAGAAGGAGTAGTTTGGGGGAGACAGTCAGATTCCACAGAGCATGTTTTGGTGTGGATTGGATAAGTTAGGTTCTGTATTGCCCCAGATGCCCTTTTACAGACTTGGGGACTTACACAGCGTATTTTCTTTGTCTCTCTGCGTTAGCTTCATCTTCAGTGATGAAATCTTGTTGCTTCCTGAAGCATTAAATTCAGTGAGTTGAGAGTGGCCAAAATGTCTTTTCAGAGCCACCAGGTGTAGGTCACACAGAGGGGACAGAACTCTTCAGGTGGCTCAAGTCTCAGGAGCAATCTAGATACACGGAGAAGCCATTTATATCCCACTGAGTCCTGTGAAGCTGTGCACACACAGCTGAGATTTACAGAGGCCGGGCGGGGAGGGCTGCTGAGAGGGGATAATGGCATGACCCGCCATGCTGCTTCAGATGCCTGGGAGACTGGGTCTGTGCCATTTGCATATGTCCTCTGTACCCATTCCTGATGAAGGATGCCATTGACTCAACTCAAGCAGGTCAAAATCACTTAGGCAGAAAATCCCAGGTCTTGGGAAGAAAAGTCGTGTGCCTCTTGGGCCCTTGGCAGAAGTCAAAGGTCCAACGTAATGTATTGGCAAAGATCCTGTCTGCTTTGGTGACTGACTTACTGCTCCCCCATGCTTTTAGGTGGAAATATTGTCAACGCTATTGATTAGTTGATCTGATAATCCAGCAGGCTCCCTGATGTGTTAAATTTCCTACTTTTGGAGGACTGTAAGTATGGGCAGAGTGTATACTTCTGTTGGAAAGAACTCTCAGCGGACCTTGCTAAGACACTGCTTCTACAGTGAGATTGCTACAGGCATGACAATTCCAATTATTCTTTTGGCTGTGACATTTAACCCTTCCGAAGACAAATATTCTATAGTTATCCATTTTTTCTAGCCTTCCTTTAGATTTTGGAAAAATGCTGTGTCTTCTGCACTGGGCCCATAGGGTGTCTTGATTTATTAGCATGGTTTACCTGTACGTTTTTAGATTTTTATTTTTTAATTTATTATGAGTACATTCCATTATCTAGATCTTTCCCTCCTTCACATGCCCTCCATGGCCAAAATCATATTTGCCTTTCTCCTTGTCTTATACCATCTTTAAACATTCCATCAGCCATGTCCCTCATTTTTAAAGTATATAGCAACTTCATGAAGGATATATAATTCATGATGTGTAGATATCAGAAGGAAAGGTGACCTTAGGCCAAGGCAGTGGAACTTTCTGTAAGTCAGGAGCATAGAGATGATATATAAACATAGTGATGACAAATAAGCATTGAAATTTGTTTGCAAATTGTTTGTTTAGAGCTTGATCTGGAATAGTAAGAAACCTACATACCCTCCAACTCGTCTCTCTGTAGTTGTTGGTTATTCACCCCACCTTCTCTCTGGCTCCAGTCTCCAAGCTCTTCAGCCTTGTTGAAAGGGTCTAAATACACCCCTGCACATCCAGAGGCCACTTGGACAAATGATGCCTTCAGCTTTTGGGGTCCACAGTGCCATTTCTTCTACATCCCAGCTTACTATGCTTGACTTCAATGACATTCCCCAGTACCAAGAGTGCAGGAGGACTACTTTAATCCCCTTTGCAAAACAATAACAACAACAACAATAAGGCCTCCAGGCAGAGCACATTGAGCCTAATTCGGATTTTTTAAAAGTGGAAAACAAATCATAACTACCTGAGAAATGAGGTTCATAATGGAAGCCCCACGAAACCCCTTAACCTGGGCAAAATCCTATAACACAATTATATAAAATTTCACACCTGACTGGAGCTGTTATTGGAACAAGATAACCATTTTTCTGCTCGTGCTAAATGAACCACAAGATCCATGTATCCAGCCGCAGAAAAACACAGGATTGCCCATTCTGTCTGCATATAATCAGCGTACTTGCTGGCAAGGGCACTGTAGGATCAAAAGAGTTAATAATTGGATCCTGCCCACAGCAACCACACAATTAAGGACAAGATTAGCAGAGATGAGAAATTTATGGTGAAAATGCAATGGTAGTCTGAAAAACAAAATGATTTCACCGAGCAGTTGTTCTGTTGCCATAATCCTAATGATCAACTCTATTGCACTAATAATAGGAGCAAAACTAATTGCAGTGAGGACAGGACAAATCTTTTTAAATCTGCATTGTCATCCCAACTAAGTCCCAACCCATTTGTATTAACCTTTGCTGACAGAGTCACATGATGGACATAATTTCTTATAATTTACCAGCTATGGATCTAACCTTTCTTCATCAAATATTCATAAAGGCAGGATTCTCAATGATTTTCTGTCTCTCTTCAATTTAGAGCTTGTTGTCTTCTTCCTTTTTATAGTAATTTGGACACAATTGAAGTCAAATGGAATTAAAGTTAAATGCCTTTAAAAACTGAGGTGCCTAAAAGCAAACACTTAGGGGAGGGGTCGTGAACTGAAGGGGGAGAGCTTGTATTCCCAAGACCCTCCAAGTCCCAAAGGAGTTCAGTGGGCTGCCGGCCCCCAAAAGGAAAAAACAAACTCAGCCAGAGAATGAGATGCCATTGCTTTCTCTTGGCCTTGCTTGGGCTTCTTGTGCTGGATGTTCTGTAGCTGAGTTGAAACTGAGAGCCCCAGGCCTTCCCGTGTCTTCAGGGCTTGCCAGGAACTTAGGCTGCCGTGACCAGGCCCTGTTTGAGCATGTGTGCCCAGCAGGGTACAAGAAACACGCCAGGGGCTGGAATCGTGGACAAGAAAAGTTGGTTGGTACAGTTACTTAGAAAACAAGCGTGAATACCTAAAACCATTCCTGAAAGCGTTTTTGGTTTCTAGAAAAACATCTGTTTCCACTTTGCATCTTTGTTGCTTTGACACTTTTCTTAACAGAGATGTAGATAGGAAAAATCTTCTAAAGTTTAGGTGTTTAAAATAAGTATAGTAAATGGTTCTTTATCTTCACTCTTCCCCTTGCAAGGCTTCAGTTGTATTGGGATGGCAGAATTTTGGGGAAGGTGAGATAGACAATCAAAAGAACTCCCTTTTTCTACTCCAATCCTCAGACAACCCTACCTTTACTATAATAGCAAGGAATGTTGTAGTTAAATTCTCCCTCAAGATGCAGAGGAGGCTGGGCACAGTGGCTCACACCTGGGAGGCCAGAGAGGAAAGATCACTTGAACCAACAAGTTCGAGACCAGCCTGGAAAACATAGCGAGTCCCCATCTCTACAAAAATGTAAAAATTAGCTGGATGTGGTGGCATGTTCCTGTAGTCCCAGCTACTCAGGAGGCTGAGGCAGGAGGATTGCTTGAGCCCTGGAGTTCACAGTGAGCTATGATCATGCCACTGCACTCCAGCCTGGGCAACTGAGTGAGACCCTGTTTCTAAAAGAAAAGACAAATTACAAAAGCAAGATGCAAAGAAATTGTTTCACCTAGTTGACTTCAAAGAATTTACTTCTTGCTAAGTTCCCAGAATTTTGTTTGTTAGAAAGGAAATGAGAATTGAAGGCAGTTATAATCTTTAACAGCTGATTCATGTTCCCAGCTAAGGTATTTAGTTCTAGTCACCACCACTTTTAGCATCTTTATCAATTTTTAACTATACAAGTAATGCACAATACATTCACTTTGTAAAAATTAAACTTTATAGATAAGGATAAAGTCTTTTGACCACTGTTTCCAAACGTAGAACTTCTTGCCCTTCCAAATATTCTTCTGTGCATTTACAGACATACATGTACCCGACGACAAATATATGTTTTCCTTATTTGTTTTACATAAGTGGTAATTATGCCATACAAATCAATACCCACATTGCTTTTTTACTCAGTAATATGCCTTATGTTTAGAAATCTTTCCATGTTAGAACATATAAATCTATTTAATTCTTTCAGAGAAGTCCATATACTGTAATTTAGTATCATTCCTTCAGTGATGGATTTTGCTTCCAGGTTTTCAGGTTATAAGCAATTCTGCAAAATATCATTATCTGGTTGGAACTAAGTTCATATAATTGTCTTAATGGCATGCTTAACTAGCTTTTGCAAGTACAGTTTTCTTCAGTATGTTTCTACTGACCTGATCATTCAAAACTCTCTTTTAATGTTTTCTACCAAGCCACACTTCTTTTTTGATGGTAAGGACAAAAACAATTTTGAGACATTTCATATTTTAAATGCCCCACAAATAAACAGATATTCCAAATATGGCAGTGAATTAAATGTTTTCAATAGGGGGAAAATGAGAATCTGTTGTCAGAAATGCCCAAGGAAAGGTTGTTATAAAAGGAAAACATCATTATGGCAAGTTTCTTGTTACACAAATTCAGTTATAAAGATCAGACCATGTCACTTGAACCACCACTGCACTCTGGGATAATTCTTTCATTCATAGTAGCGTCCTTCCACACAGTACTGAGTTTTCCATTTACCTTGTTTGCTAACACCCATGTTATAAAGAGGTGTCACTGATTACATAAAGGATGGTTTGCCAATCAAGATATGCATACGTGGCCTTGATAACCATCCCTCAGTCCAATATAAATCTCTTACAAATCCAATAGGAGAAGGCAGGAAGTTCTTTTGAAGAATGATAAAAATTTCCCAAGAAGTTTTGAGGGCGAACTCCGTGAGAAGTTTTTCACTAGGGATCTCAGGTACTGTCATTCCTCTGGACAGGAATTGAATAGGTGCTGAGATACTCACCAGTTAATTGCCTTTGGGTTAGTGGAAGAAGTAAGTCACCTAGCCAGATCTTAAGCATTTGCACAAGTAGAGAATGGAAACCTCCAATCCGAGTGAGTTTAATTAAAGATTCTAGAATATTTTTAAAACAGTTCACACTAATTACTTTTAGTTTAGGGAATAACTCAAAGTTGGGTTAATTGTGTTGTCAGTAGAGGTTTTGCTTTAGTGAAAACCAACAACCGACTTGAGAATGGCAGAGATAGGGAAACAGTCCTTCCAGAGTGTAAGAGATACTAGATATCTCATATTTCTTCAGCTCCAATTCGTACTGTTAATGGGCTCACTCTTTCATTCTATATTGAGCATCATATCTGTGTCTTATGAAAAGGGAAGTTGGGGGACACGGTTAAGAGTTAATGGAAAAAACAGATAAATTGGACTTCATCAAAATTACACACTCTTATGCATCAAGAATGTTACCAAGAAGGTGAAAAATAGCCTATGGAATGGAAGAAAATATTGCAAATCATATAATCTGATAAAAGTTTAATGTCCAGAATATGTGAAGTGCCTAAAACTCAATAACAGAAAGACAACCTAATTTTTAAAATGAGCAAAGGATTTCATTAGACATTTCTCCAAAGAAGATATATAAATGGCCAATAAGTACATGAAAAGATCCTTCACATCATTAGTCAAGAGAGAAATGCAAATCAAAACCTCAAGGAGAGACTACTTCACACCTACTGGGATGGCTACAATTAAAAAAACAAAACCAAAAAAAACCAAAATAACAAGGCAAGGATGTGGAGAAATTGGGCTCCTCCATTATTGGTGGGAGTGTAAAATGGTGCAGCACCTTTCAAAAACAACTTAGTGGGTCCTCAAAAGAATTAAACATAGAATGACCATATGACCCAGCAATTCCACTCCTAGATACATACACAAAAGAATTGAAAGCAGGGACTCAAACAGATACTGTACATCAGTGTTCATTGTAGCATTATTCACAGTAGTCTAAAGGTGGAAACAACCCACGTATCCATCAACAGAGGAATGGATAAACAAAACGTGTTCTATGCATACAGTGGAATATTATTCAGCCATTCTAAGGAATGAAATTGAAACGTGTGCAACAGTATGAATGAACCTTGAAAATATTATGCTACTTGAAATAAGCCAAACACAAAGGACAAATATTGTATGATTTAACTTAAATAAAATATCTAGAATAGGCAAATCCATGGAGAGAAAGTAGATGATAGGTTACCAGGGGCTGGGAGAGGGGAAATGGGGAGTTTATTGCCTAACATGTACAGCATTTCTCTTTGGTATAATGGGAAAGTTTTAGAAATAGATAGTGATGATGGTTGCACAACATTGTAAATGTAAATGTAATAATGCCACTGCACTATATACTTAAAAATGATTCAAATGGCATATTTTTGTTATATATATTTTGTCACAATAAAAAAAAAGTTATGGAACCAGATACAGTATTTAAGCATATCATCGACAGTTACAAAGGAATCCAATGAAAGATCTTATAATACGGAAAACACTGTTTCAGTTATGCATTGCAACATAACAAATCATCCCGAAATGTAGTGAGTTAAAACAACCACAGTTTATTATTCCTCATCTAAGACTCTGGCCTTCTGGGGTTGACTAGGACTCAGCTGGACAGGTGGTTCTTCTGCTGGGTTCAATGGGGGTCTTACCCATGACTATAGTCAGGGAGCAGCTGGGACCAAAAAGCTGGTTCTGCTGTGACTTTGAGATTTCTGGGCCTCTCTTTCTCCATGTAGTCTCAGGGCCTCTTCTTCTCCAAGTGGCCTTTCCATGTGGGCTCTCCAGCAGGGCAGCCATGCTTCTTACATGGCGGCTCAAGACTCCTAAGAGCACAAAAGCAGAAACTGCCAGGCTTTTTTAAGGAAATGGCCCAGAGTCACCTCTGTTGTGATCTGTTGTTGAAGGCAAGTCACAGAAAGGGCCAGCCCAGGCTGAATGTAGGAGTGAGTGCTGGAGGTGTGGTGCACTGGGGGCCACGTTTGGAGGCTAGTTACCACAAACACCATGTATATATGCACAGAACAAGTGAGAGCAAAATCCTCATGAAACATTACAGGAAACCAACAGATAATATCTAAAATTAATCAACCGAGAAATGGTTTGCTGGGTACAGTGGCTCACAGTTGTAATCCCAGCACTTTGGGAGGCCAAGGCAGAAGGATTGCTTGAGGCCAGGATTTAAGACCAGCCTGGGCAACACAGTGAGACCATGTCTCTACAAAAATAAAAAAAAAAATAAGCCAGAAATGGTGGTGCACACCTGTAGTCCTAGCAACTCAGGAGGCTGAGTCCGGAGGATCACTTGAGCTCAAGAGTTCAAGGCTGCAGTGAGGTATGGTCACACCACTGTGCATTCCAGCCTGGTGACAGAGCGAGACCCTGTCTCTTAAAAAGCAAACAAAGAAATTGTCGTACATGCATATTAGTTAGAGATACAGAAGGTAACTACGATACGAAACAAATCTGCAGATTGGATGGACTGGAATGGAACAGTCTTGCTTTTTCATTATGAACTCTGCTGTGTCATTAGATGTAAACCTGTGAGCGGGCCGTGTTTCCGTCATATTATAGGGGAGTGGTTTGGAGCATGGGCTCTGGAACCAGACTGCCTGGGTTCACATCTTGGCTACATCACTCACCATCTTTGTGACCTTGGGCAAATTACATAACCACTCAGTGCCTCACTGTTTGCCTCTGTAAGATGGGGATAATAATCATAGCAACCTGATGGGATTACTGGCATTATTACATGAATAAAGCACTTACAGTGCCATCTGGCACACAGTAGATGCTCAGAAAATGTTAGTAATTAACAATTACAACATTAAAAAAAGAAAAAGGGCTGGGCACTATAGCTTATGCCTGTAATCCCAGCACTTTGGGAAGCCAAGGTGGGAGGATCACTTGAGGCCAGGAGTTCGGGACCAGCCTGGGCAGCATAGTGAGCACTGTCTCTACAAAAAGTAATTTTAAAAAATTATCTGGGTATGGTGGCACATGCCTGTGGTCCTAGCTACTTGGGGGGCTGAGTTGGGACGATCACTTGAGCCTGAGAGGTCAAGGCTGCAGTGCGCCATGATTGTGCCACTGGACTCCAGCCTGGGCAACAGAGTAAGAACCTGTCTCAAAACAAAACAAAACATTAAGAGGGAAAGGGAAAATTTGCAGGCAGGCCCGTAGTGAACTAAGGATCTCAAGATCTGGATTCTAGCCTCCTGACTTTGACACAAATGGGTTGAGCAGTCTATTAAACTTGCCTTTAAACTAAAGGGGTAGGAAAGAAGATAAGAACCTCCCAAGAACAGAGGCTTTACCAAATCTGAAGTCTAAAAGAGCAAGTCATGGCTGTCCAAAATTACCTTGCTGGAAAATGAGAATTCCTTCTCTTTGAGGAAAGGGTGCTAGATTCCTTACAGTTGAACCTGTTCCTTCATCCTCACACTGTACGCACCTTGGAGAAATAATTCACAGACCCATTCGCTGCCTGCCCAAAAGACCTTTCTCCTGGGAAAGAACTTTATAAATCACTTTAAGTTAGCAGCCATAACTCCCGGACGCTTACATGAGACCCACTGAAAAAGGACATTAACTTGGAACCAATGAAATTGCTTCTAGTCTTTATTTGCTGGCCTCCTGCTCATCTCTCCCAGAAGGCTATTCACGCGATCAACCCTAGGTGAGACTGTAAGGAAGTTGACCTCTGCTTCTCACCCAGGGACTGCAGAGGTCATGGGATTCTTCCTTCTTCACACCAGGAAGCAGCATGCTCTATCCAAGAGGTGACTTCGACTGTTATCCTCCTTAGAGGTAGTTGCACTGTAAAATACCTTCCCCTCCTTTCCCCATACATTTGAACAAAATGAATTAATGGTAGACTACCTGGCATTAGTTGAAAGCCTGAGCAAGAGTGTTTCTGGAGGGAACACTATTCTGGGACCTGTCCATTCATGCCACACAGGCCACTTGCTGATGGCACTTACGCATCCAACCCTCGCCTCGGATTGGCGGATGCCTTTGGGCACTAGGACCTTTGCGAGTCAGTCTCCTGCTAGAAAGAACAGTTTAAATTAGGAATAGCAAGTTCTCCAGGTCTCGCAGTCTCACCCAAGCTAACCTATCAGCTAGCGCTGCAGAAAACGCATAATGGAGCCTCCATAAACTATTCTGTGCCAACTCCCAGGTGGTCTCGGCTGCAGAACTGTTCTTCCAAAAAGTGTAAATTCTAACTTAGCAGTCTGCTGAGAAGTCCGGCTCCCTGGCAGGCCGGGCATGGGGCAGGAGGTCACAGCAGCTAATCAAGTCCTTGCTGTGTTCTCCTGACTCACTGCCGAGCTCTGGCCCAGTCCCAGCTGACCCCTCTCCTGTAATGCTCAGTGAGGAGCCAAACTTCTCCATTAATCGGCCTGTTTGCAGGAGCTGGAAAGGTGACTTGTAACAGGCCCCTTGTTCCCAGACTCCTCTGTAATGACATTCTGCACAAGCAGATGTCGTCCTTTGATTCCTTATGACCTTCTGAATTTTGGCAAATGAGAAAGCATCTGGGATCCGCAGTGAGGGCCTAAGGGTGTCCGTCCTACAATGAGCTACTGTCGTCCTCCACCCCGCCCTACCTTCACCTCCATCTCTACCAGGCACGTGGCAAGGACATGGCCCTTGCTCATTTTCTCTGTTGGAAAAAGCCTTCTTCCCGGAGCCAGGGGACTTTGAGATGAGGTGGCCCGGACCGTCCCATGCTTGAGCATTTACCAGACGTGACTTTGGGTCCCTGTGGCTGTCTTAGCTTGACAGATGAGAAAATGCTGTTGCTAAGTGCCCTTCCCAAGGTCACCCCACAAGCAAACACTAGTGCTGGGAGAATGAGATCACCCCCAGACAGTGAAGGAATGACAGACCCATGCTTTCAAAGCCCGGAAGTGTGACACTGCACCAGCCCATTGACCAGAGAATACAAGACAGTAAGTAATAAATAGATAATGGCCTGTCTCTCCTCTTGCTTTCTCCTTAAAGATGCCCAGGTGGGAAACTTGTGGTTGTGATGATTAATTAATAAGTCCGCCCAGTTAACCTGAAGTTTGCAGGCCATACTGCAAGCCTAAGGCGGTCTCTTTGGCAACTCATCCTTCTTTTCCAAGGCTCCAGTGGGCTTTATTCAGTGGCGGCATTGCTAGCAGCACTGCAAAAACTTCAGTCGGAGGACTTCAGAATTCGGCCCGCTCCCTATTGAACTACGATGTTTTAAAACTCCTTTCAAACCAAGTCATTTCAGAAGCAAACCCTGCACTGACTCAGAGGCCTGTTCAGTCTTCCGTGGCTCTCAGCATATAGGATTACCCTTCTTCCTCAGTCTGAATTCACGGCACCAGAAAGAAAAAGAACAGCATAAATTGGATGTGTGTTGAGTTCTGAAGATACACATCAGGTGGACTTGGGAATACAGGGAGGCTTTGGCGTGATTCCTTCTTTTCTATTCCAGCGCAAAGGCGAACAATACATCAAAGCCTTGAAGGATAAGGTTAATAGCCTTCCCTCCCTCCCAGCCCCAGAACGGGAGTGGCCTAGGATGCCACCAAAGAGGCTTAAGATATTTTGCTTCATCAAACGAATACTGTGTGTAGGTAGAGCATAGAAGTTTACTCTCATGAGGTAACTCCATTCCTAAAGGAATCTAGAGGCTTTCTGCAGAGCACCATGACATAGATCCTATCATCCTCCTGCTTAAAACCCTCCAGTGGTTCCCCATCTCACTTAGAGTAAAATCCAGTCTTCACAGTGGCATCCAAGAGCTCAGACTTCACTGACCCCATCCTCTCCATCCCCTCTCCTCGCCCCCTTCCGCCAGCCACAATGGCCCCCTTGCTGTCCCCTGAGCATGCCTAACTCTTTTTTCTTTCTTTTTTGGTGGAGACAGAGTCTTGCTATGTTACCCAAGGTGGTTTCAAACTCCTAAGCTCAAGCAATCCTCCCACTTCAGCCTCCCAAGTAGCTGAGACTGTAGACTCATGCCACCATGCCTGGCTAATTTATTTGTTTTTTGTGGAGACAGAGTCTCACTCTGTTGCCCAGGCTGGTCTAGAACTCCTGAGATTAAGGGAGCCTTCTGCCTTGGCCTCCCAAAGTGTTGGGATTATAGGTGTGAGCCACTGCGCCCAGCCCTAATGCCTAACTCATTCTAACTTACAACGCCCTTCTCCAGGACAAGCGTCCATCACAACCACCCTAGCCTAGACTCTTCCCTCAGCCTCTCTATTCACTCTTTTTTTTTTTTTTTTTTTCCATTTCTCTGTTTGATTTGCTCCAAAACACTTAACTCTAGCAGAAATTATCTTGGTATTTATTTGCTTACATTGTGTGGCAGAGAATGTTAGCTTTTCATCCTGTCTCACTGTTTCCTTCTTCCTTGAAGTCTTGGTTTTGACAGGGAAAGGGAGCAATGTCCAGCTAAAATCTCACACTTCCCAGTGACTTAAGTTCTAATCAGTGAGATTCAGAGGTTACGTGTCTTCCTTTCAAAGAGGAGGTAAAGGGAAATTTTAGCCCTCTTTTTTTTTCTGCTGCCCCTTGCCTGGGACTCAGATATGGTGGCTGGAGAGTCCTGGCCCCATAGGTGACTTCAGGGATGGCAGCTATGTGCTAAGGATGACAGAGCAGAAAGGTGGATGGAACAGCCTGGGTCTCAGATGTCCATGGTCTGCTTCTGAGTGATGCTCCTTAGACTTCTTTAATGTGAAATAAAAATAAGCTCCCGTCTACTTTGACCACTGTTATTTCCAGTCCCACTTGCTAGCGGCTGAATGCAGTTTATAACCGATACCTGTGTTTATTACCTGACTTTCCTGCTAGAATGTAAGCGCCACAAAACCTAGGACTTGGTGTAGTTCTCCACTGGATCTCTAGATCCTGACACCTAGTAAATATTTGTTGAATGAATGGATACTAAAAGCACGAAAGTCACAGAAGTCCTTCTGCCCAAATCCTGGCTTCAGTAGACACTTAGCAAGCATCTTCTTGATCACTGACCCAGCGGCGTAGATATTTATGTGAGACAAAGCAATGTTAGTTTCCAAATATTAGCTGTAGAAAGAGTGTCATTCATTTCCTAGGTGTATAAAATGCAGACTTGCTTTGGATTTAAGACCAGGACACTATGACATCTTTGGAGTTCAGGGGCTTGTTAACACGACAGTCCCGAGGCTGCAGTGGCCTGGACTTCCTCCCTTTCTACAAAACAGCTGCACCAACATATAACTGTGCTCCTGTCATAAAACATCCGTAGGCAAATGAAGCAGTTTATTATCTGTAACCTTGGAATGAAGCGGCAGCTTAAAGACTCCATGGGTTCTTTGGCTAGAGTGAAATAGTGCCCAGGAAGTACTGGAGTCAATGACACATATCGCTCAGAGGATTAGAACTTGCCTGCAAAAACAGCTTTTGAATCAGAGCTTAAGAGTGAGTGTTTAAGTCATTCCAATTTTACCAAGTTCAGTTGAGTTGAAAAGTGTTGGACTAGTGAATGACCTAAGTTTCAGCCCCAGTTAATGTGACTTATTATTTATGTGGTCGTGTGACCTGGAACAACACTTTCACTTAAGGGCACTAATCCCTTTCATGAGGGTGCCACCCTCGTGACCAAAATACCTCCAAAAGGCCGATACCCTCACACTGGAGGCTAGGAGTTTAAGATATGAATTTTAGGAGGACACAGATATTTAGTCCACAACAGATGATTGTCACTGCTCCAAGTGGTGTCAGCTGTGTTGTCCTAGGGCTGGAGGCCCCAAGATGGACTCATGTGTTGAGGCCTTGGCACTGGCTGTGGCCTCATTTTCAAAACTGGGATTACACCTTTCTTTGCTGCCCTAGTAGCGAGGATCATATGGGATAATGCATATGGACGTAAGCCATAATGTTTATGTATATATACCTACAGTTTTTTAGAGATGAGAAGACCTATAGGGATTGTCTAACTCAAGCCCTCATTGTACAAATCTAAGTAATGATGGCCAGAAAGTCACAGTTTTGCCCAAGATCACAGGGTAAAGTAGTGTCAGAACTGGGTCTTTAACTCACAGACCAGTGTTCTCCCTACTATATACCATTTGGTTTGTTATATTGTTAGCTTTCTCTCTCTCTCTCTTTTTTTTTTTTTTTTTTTTTGAGACAGGGTCTGGCTCTATTGCCCAGGCTGGAGTGCAGTGGCGTGATTACTGCCCACTGCAACCTCGACCTTCCGAGCTCAAGTGATCCTCCTGCCTCAGCCTCCCAAGTAGCTGGTACTACAGGGTACTATTACTTTTACGTGCCCAGCTATTACTTTGGCTTATCATTGTTATTAAAGTGCTCTGTAGCAGGGAAATCAGCTCCCTGTTAAGGAGGTACAATTCAGATGCAAGATGCTTTCAATCACTTGTGCATTCCACAGTGTTTATTGCTGCTACCATGTGTCAAACTCTGCTCTAGCCTTTGAGGATATAGCAGTGAGCAAAACAGACAGAAATCCCTGCCTTCAGAGAGCTTAGCTCACACGCGTGTGCACACACAGACACACACACACAAATGGTGTCAAGTGCTACAGAGAAAAATAGGACAGTGAAGAAAGATGGGGAGTGCTAGAGTTGGGGGACAGGGAGGGGTGATGTTTGCTGTCCTGAGTAAGGCAGTCAAGGAAGATCTCCCTGATTGTATTAAGGAGTGGCCTGAAGGGGTAGGGGGAGGAAGCCATGTGGATATTTTAGGGGAAGAGTGTTCAAGGGAGAAGGAGCAGCAGGTTCTAATACCCTGAGACTACTCTTGGCCTCTTCAGGGTGAGCAAATAAGCCGGTCTGACTGGAGCACAGTGAACAATGGGATGAGTGCGAGGAGAGGGCAGAGAATCAGGGGTAGGAAAGGGTCCATCATGGAGGGCCTTGTGGACCACTATAAGAATTTTGACTTTGACTCAGCTTTTAAATCAGTGCAAAGCATAAATTCATCAGAAGACTGATACGACCTTTATAAATTAGCATTTTTCTTTTGATCCACCATTTTCTCCCTAATCCTGAATTTGAACTGTGTCACACGGTTGGTATTGGATGCCACTGAGTTCCCTACCCTAAGTGACCTGTTAGCGAATATTTCTAAAGAAGACAAATCCAGAAGGGCTCAGGAAGCTCATGTTCCGAATAAGGTTAAAATGAACTTGTGAGGTGTTTCTCCGCATCCAAAAACCAATTTAGCAGGTTACACGGAAGTATTTCTAAAAACAGCAGCACAGTGGAAGGAGACTGACAGGTGAGCAGATGGAGGAGCCATCAACTCAAATTTATTTCACAGCTTACAACTCAAATGAGCATTCCAAAATCAGAACAGCTGGCCTTTTATTCTGTAAGCCATTGTCCCTTGCTTTGCTTATCTCTCAGGAGTATGAGTGGATTATACTCACTGGCAGTCTGTCTGTCGGTCTTTGACTTTGCAGGGGAAAATCCTTTGTAGAAAAACAGGCTCTTTGTGTAAATCAGATTTTTCTGTGATGTCTGCCACTTCCCGCAGATTGTGAAGTTTCTAGATTCTGGAAATCAATGACTTTTCCTTTTTAGCTTGTATTTTCCTAACTGTATTTGTTACTTACATGACTGCTGTTATTTACGCAGAATCAAGTTGATTCTGAGTAAATGGAATTGAATCAGATAGTCAAAAAGCACAGTCTTCCAATTTGCAAGAAGAAATGTTTTTTTTAAAATGTTGTAGTGCATTTAAAAATCACAGCCACCTTGGATTTCTAATCAGAAGTTATTCTGGAATCTTTCTGAAGTTTGAGACTGTCCCATGCAAACTTTACTTAAATTTCAAGCAACAGGAAGTCCTGAGATTTGGAAAGGGTTATCTTTTGTCCATCATGGTCCTTTGCGGGGTTCTGTGGTGACAGAGGACAGTGGAGAGAACGTATTCTGTGGCTGAAAGGAGGGCTTGATACTACCCGGTGGGGATTTTGTTCCAGTAATTGCATCAAATTGGACCTGCTGCCATGTCATAGGTATAGCATGATTATCATTCATTAAGTCATGCACCTATATGCCTTCCCTCCCAATGGCTGAGTCACTAGCAGAATATATTTTCTTCCAAAGTGTTTGTTTTCATTGTTGCCCTTTAAAAATAATGAGTTCATTCTATTCCCTTGCAAGGAAAGTTACTCTAGACTGCTTTGAAATTGTATATCTTTTGTTGAGCACATTTCTGCAGTGGTTCCATAGCATTGTGTGCTGGGGAACCCAACCCGGCCTCTCTTAAAGCGTCCAACCAAGCGGCCTCCGACTTGATACATATAATCGTCCAGCCCATTTGACCTTTATATTGTTACCCTTGGGCAGGTAGAAGTCATGCAAGTTTCGGGTGACCCTATCGTGTGACCAGAGATCAAAGGTCAGCAGCTCCTAAATGTTCGGCTGTCAAGGTAGCCCATTCATCACTATCATTATGTAACTGACAAGCCCACAAATGAACCTGGGGATAAAATTATTCTCAGCCCTCCACCTCCTGGGTTTACACCCTAGTGGTGGGCCAAGCAGTCTCACATATTAAGTGGTTCCAAGGGCCTGCCACAGTCCCTGAAGTAGGGGGAGGACTTCAGGAGACCTATTTCATGTGCCAGACCCTGGGAAGTCACCAGCTGCCTGCCTGGGGAGCCAAGTTGCCGCTCTGCAGGAGCTGACCCTGAGTCTGGTTTCCTCTGAAATGGAGCTGAATTGAATGTTAGTTCTTTCTGGACCCAAAGGCACACATATGTCCCTGCCACCGCAGCCCACTTTGAGCATCTTTGTGGTCCTTTGTGGCAGGTTAACACAGTGCAGTGTTTTCACCAACTGGCCTGATCTTAAGAGTCACCTGTGAAAGTGAAGATTCCCAGGATGCTCATCTGGAAAGTCTGACTTAGGACCAGGTTCCATTAGGAAACTCAGTTTCTAACAGGGGTCCAAAATGATTCTCATGATGTCTGGATTTTGAAAGAATACAAAAAGATTTGGAGTCAGACAATTTTGGCTTCACATCCTGACCCTATCCTTTGTTTGGCTGTGAAATCTTGGATGGGTTAGTTAATCTTCTGGGCCTCAGTTTCAATTTTGAGGACAAACATTTTAATAGAAGATGAATAGAATGCCTAGCACTCATCTTCATTATTATGGGTTTTTTGTTTGTTTGTTTGTTTGTTTGTTTGTTTGAGACAGGGTCTTGCTCTGCCACCTAGGCTGGAGTGCAGTGGCACAATCACGGCTCACTGTACCCTCAACCTCCCAGCTTCCCAGGCTCAAGTGATCCTCCCACCTCAGCCTCCCAACTAGCTAGGACTACAGGTGCCCGCCACCATGCCTGAATAGTCTTTTTAAATTTTTTGTAGAGATGGGGTTTCGCTGTGTTTCCCAGGCTGGTCTTGAACTCCTGAGCTCAAACCATCTGCCTGCCTCGGCTTCCCAAAGTGCTGGGATAACAGGCGTGAGCCACTGTGC
The DNA here is from genome assembly GCF_037993035.2 of Macaca fascicularis. Lineage (NCBI taxonomy): Eukaryota > Metazoa > Chordata > Mammalia > Primates > Cercopithecidae > Macaca > Macaca fascicularis. The sequence continues at coordinate 50,085,569 of NC_088394.1, forward strand.
CAAGCCTTATTGGCTCTTTTAAAGGTTTTTATTAGTATTCTTATTATCCCTTTGGTGTGAGAGGAGATGTCATCGAAAGAGCATTGGCATGAGGTTGAATGTCTTTATAATCTCTCCCATGTCAACAGAAGTCTCTGATAAACCTACAGGGGTGGTTTTGAGAGGGACAGGAGAAAAACAGTGCTGTGAGGATCATACAGGCTCATCACATGGCTGGGAGGTGCCCTGGTGGAGACTGCACATGCTAGCAGTAGAAGGGAAGAGGCAGGGCACTCCTCTGGACCCCTGAAGAAACAGTGGAGATGCCTTTGAGCTATTTCATTACCAGAAAGTGGCCCTGACTTCCAAACCAGCAAGGGGCTCTTGCATCCCTTATCTCCTCATCTTCTGACCTCCTGGAGGTGCGATCTGAGCACTTTTACCCCTCACCCAGGGTCCTCTTTTCTTTCATAGAGCCTTTACCATAGGCCAGAGGAGCTGGGTTTTTGGTTTTTTTTTTTTTCTTTTTTCTTTTTCACTTTTATTTTAGGTTTGGGGGTATGTGTAGAGGTTTGTTACATAGGTAAACATGTGTCACGGGAGTCTGAGGTACAGATTATTTCATCACCCGGTTATTAAGCCCAGTACCCAATAGTTATCTTTTCTGCTGCCGCCACTCCTCTCACCCTCCCTGCTCAAGTAGACCCCAGTGTCTCTTGTCTCCTTCTTTGTGTTCATAGGTTCTTATCATTTAACTCCCACTTATAAGTGAGAACATGCAGTATTTGTTCCTGGGTTAGTTTGCTAAGGAAAATAGCCTCCAGCTCCATCCATGTTCCCACAGAAGATATGATCTTGTTGTTTGTTGTGGCTGCATTGTATTCCATGGTGTATATGTGGATCTTGTTTTTTTTTATGGCTGTATTGTATTCCATGGTGTATATATTTTCTTTATTTAATCTTTCATTGATGGGCATTTAGGTTGATTCCATGTCTTTGCTATTGCGAATAGTGCTGCGGTGAACATTTGCTTGCATGTGTCTTTATGGCAGAAAGATTTATATTCCTCTGAGTGTATACCTAGTAATGGGATTGCTGGGTTGAATATTAGTTCTGCTTTTAGCTCTTTCAGGAATTGCCATACTGCTTTCCACAATGGCTGAACTGAATTAGGCTTCCACCAACAGTGTATAAGTGTTCCCTTTTCTCCCCAGACTTGTCAGCATCTGTTATTTTTTTACTTTTAATAATAGCCATTCTGACTGGTGTGAGATGGTATCTCACTGTGGTTTTGATTTGCACTTCTCTAATAATCAGGGCTATTGAGCTTTTTTTTTCATATGCTAGTTGGCCACATGTATGCTTTTTTTTTTTTTCTTTTGAAAAGTGCCTGTTCATGTTCTTTGCCTACTTTTTAATGGGGTTTTCTCTTGTACATTTGTTTATGTTCCTTATAGATGCTGGATATTAGACCTTTCTCAGATGCATAATTTGCAAATATTTTCTCCCATTCTGCAGGTCATCTATTTACTCTGTTTATAGTTTCTTTTGCTGTGCAGAAGCTTTTAAGTTTAATTGGATCCTACTTGTCAACTTTTGCTTTTGAAACCCTGGAAGACAAACTAGGCAATACCATCCTGAACATAGGAATGGACAGAAATTTCATGACAAAGACACCAAAAGCAATCACAGCAAAAGCAGGGGAGCTCTTAACCATGATTTACAGTGAGACACTCTGGTTCCATGGCCAGGATGATGGGAAACCTTTACCAAAACAAATCTCTTCTTGGAATCCCAAGTTGGAACTCTAAATGTTCTGTCTCATGAAAAATAACAATAAGCTGGGCACTGTTTTGCATGCCTGTAATCTCAGCTACATAAGAGGCTGAGGAAGGAGGATCACTTGAGTCCAGGAATTCTAGACCAGCCTGGGCAACATAGTGAGACCCCATCTCAAAACAAACAAAAAGCCCTGATTGTTCATGGCTATTGCACTATATAGTATTATTAATATTACATTTCAGACAAACTGTAGGTCATGTAGGCACTGAGGAAAAGAATTGGGAACTGTGAAAACCATTGTTTATATAGAAGATGCCTTTTGAGCTCCAAACAAATGTGGAGAACATAAGCCATTGACAGCAGCTGGGCACTGCCCGCACTGTCCCCTTCTCCAAGGCAGCAGGACGGCACAGACCCACAGGAGGGACTCTAATTATACTGATTGGCCAAGATCCAGGCTCTGTGCTAAATGGAAGAAAGATTTCTTGCCTGTGCATGGTGGCTCTTTCCCATATTCTCGACACTTTGAGAGGCCAAGGCAGGAGGATCACTTGAGCCCAGGAGTTTGAGACCAACCTGTGCAACAAAGGGAGACCCCATCTCTACAAAAGACAAAAACAAAAATAGCCAGATGTGGTGATGCGTGCCTGTACTCCCACCTACTCGGGAGGCTGAGGATCACTGGAGCCCGGGAGTTGGAGGCTTCAGTGAGCTATGACTGGGCGACAGAGTGAGACCCTGTCTCGAAAAAAGAAAGAAAGAAAGAGTTCTTGAAAAATGGATGGTTATTTATGTGGCTGAATGGCGTTATCTTGGTGTTCAAAAGCGCTTTGGGTATATTTGGCAGTCAAAGCGTTTTTAAAGCACCTAAACAGCCTGTCTTGTATTGGACTTCTCACCTCTTCCCAGAAGCGTGAGGCCAAAAAGTAGATGTATATACAACTAGAAGTTAAGCCAAACCCAGCTTCTCAAGTGGTCATGGTTGAAGAACACTAACTACTAAAAAGGTGTATTGACCCGGGGGCGGGGGAGAAAGCTGACCCCTGGGGAAAAGTCTGGATTTTCCTTACTCTCTGATGTGTGTTGACTTTACTCATCTGGAAACTTTAACATGGGGAACAGAGGCAAGAGGTTAAAAGCCTTTCAAAGAAAAAGCGAACGTGTCTTTTGTGAAAACTCATTTAGGAATTGGTTTGGTTTAGTGGTTCTGCAATAGGTAAACTGAGTTATTTGACATGCTGACTTGATAAGCCACCTTTGTCCGAGTAGACCGTTATGATAGCTGTAAGTATGACTGGGTGGCCATTTACTTGTAAAGTTGTCCACAGTGCCATGATAGCGACAAAAGTCCAAGAAGACACATTACAAATTCATTAACTTGTTCTTCTCTTTTCAGAGGATTTAGAGTGTCAGGGGAAAGATTATTATAAACTAGACTGCATAGTTTTGTCACCACTCACTGTAACAGATTATTTGGAGCAAAACACAGTGAGACTATGAAAAACAGTGCAATGGAGTGGCTTCTTCTTTGAGGTTAAATTTTAAATGTAGCACTTAAGGTAGGCATTGTAGAGGTGAGAATTATACATGGAAATCCCTTCAATTTGTACATCAGGTACTGGCAGGGATTTAGATACCATGTTAATAGGAAAAATACTTATCTTTAAACCCTGAATCACTCTGTATGGCAAGACGGTTGCCACACAAATACACATTAGAGTGAAATGAACCCTCAAGATACTGAATTGAACAGAGGACATTAAGGTCCCATATTGGTCTCACGCTCCCTTTAAAGCGTAAGGCCATTGAGAGGATTGTTGCCCTATGACATCATTATTTCCTGCTTTTTTCATGCGGATCCTGGCAGGTGGGTTTTGCAGGTTCATGTGGATTGGATGTAACACCAGTGTTTTCTACCTGAGGCCTGGTTTTTTGTTTTGTTTTGTTTTGGTTTTGGTTTTTTGTTTTCTTGATGGAGTTTCGCTCTGTTACCTAGGCTGGAGTGCAGTGGCGTGGTCTCGGCTTGCTGCAACCTCTGCCTCCCGGGTTCAAGCGATTCTCCTGCCTCAGCCTCCTGAGTAGCTGGGATTACAGGCACGCACCACCACGCCTGGCTAATTTTTGTATTTTTAGTAGAGACGGGGTTTCACCATGTTGTTCAGGCTGGTCTCGACCTCCTGACCTCGTGATCCGGCCACCTCAGCCTCCCAAAGTGCTGGGATTACAGGTGTGAAGCACTGCGCCTGGCTCCTGGGGCCTCTTAAGCCTTGGTATTGGTTTATGCTATGGTGCATTAGGAGAATGCGTTATCACGTAGCTGATGCCCTCAAACAGACTCCTACTCAGCGTTAGGCCAAGTGACTGTCAACTCCTTAAATTCAAATTCCAGAAAAAACACTGACTTAAAGAAGAGGAGACTTTTAAACATTGGGTATTTTCTGATGAAGCTGTCTGTTTAAACTGCTCTATTCTTTAGAAGTGTGATTTCTTTCATTTTTATTTGCGAGCGTTACAAGCCCTCTGGCCAATGTTGCGTGATCAGCTAGGTTTTAAAAATAGGACTTGTATCACATAAGAAAAGGGATATTGAGGCATAATTATACATTTATATGGTACTTTACATATTTTACAGTGCTTTTATATATGTTATTTGATTTTATCTTCACATAACCCAGTAAAGCAGAGAAGCATTAACTTCAGTGTAATAGTTGAGGAAACTAAGAGGCTGAGATATTTTTCTCAAGGTCACCCAGGGAATATATTAATAATTAGAGATAGTTTATGCCCTCAGAAGCTGAACATGTATCTTTTATTTCTATAGACTGTAGATACTTACGCTGTAAGAGCCTCACCATCAAAAGAATGAAAAAAAGAAAACTAGGTTTTATCAGTCATCTGACATAATAATAGTCCTTCTAGAAACTGGAGGTAAAAACAACATTTGCTTCTTCCCTCTGAAATGATTTGGAATGTACTAAATATCTAAATTTGACAAGAATAGCTGACTAGTCAATGGACAGGATCCATTTTAGTCCAAATGGAAATCCATGAAAAAGATGGAACGGAGTGACAAGGGCAGCCAGCCAGATGTCCAGGGGTCTGACCCGCCCTGGCTCCCCTGCGCACCATTCCATCAAACCTTGAGTTAAGGCAGCCCTCACTCAAACTGGGGATCCAAATACCTACCCCTGCCATCTCTCCTAGGTTGTTAGGAACGTAAGAAGCAGCACTGTGGATCGACATTATTTGGGACATTTAAACATTGTACAAAATACAACTGTTATTTTTATTAGGAGTTGTTCTCCTCTTTCCCATTGAAGAATTCCCTCTTACGAGTTCATTTCTGTTCATTTCTTTTCAGTGGCCCATGCTTGCTAATATTTCTCCATCAAGTTCTAGTCTGTGTGTGTGTGTTTGTGTGTGTGTGTGTGTGTTACACTTGCTTATTCTGATGAATCTTTCAGCAGAAACCATTTCTCCTGAAATCTTTCTGTATCATTTCATCAAGAGTAGTGGAAATGTTACCTGTCCTCCTTTATTTGTTGCAAAATTTAGGGACAAGGAAGAAGACTGTGTATGTTTTCTTAAAATCAATGGCCAGCACATTACTGTAAAACCTATTGATTAAAAACACAAAGTATAATGTTAGTCATTTAGTCTGTGAAGTGATGCAATAAGGGAAGAAATTTATCCTTTGACTTTTGCATTAACCTTTTATTGACTGCTTGCATACCCATAATTAACACACACTTTAGCTAAAGTGGTTAATTTTAGCATGGTGACCAGTGTTCACTAATGTAGCTGCAATCCCGATCATCTAAATGTAAGTGCAGCCCTGGGGGAAATCAGCGGGCAGTGAAGCCCTTCATGAGTTACACCTTGGTCGGGGGGACCTCTGGACAATCTGCTGGCAGTCAGCCAGTGTGACACCTTTCGGCTGCTTCCTGTTACGTCACTAGGTCATTCAGGGAGAACCACTCCTAAGGAGCTGAGAGTTTTAAGAGGTGGTTTATACAGTGCTTTGAGTCAAAATAATATATATGTATTATATATATACTTTATATACACATATAATATGTAATATACTATATATTGTATATAGTTATATGTATTTATTATATAATTATTTTATATCTGATATATTAGATATAATTATATATTTTTATATTTATTACATAATTATTATATTACTAGTAATATAATAATAATTATTAATTATTAATTAATTATTAATACTTATTAATTAATAAGTAATATAATAATATAATAATTATAATATATAATATATAATAAAGTAATATTATATTACTATATATAATAATTATGTAATAAATATAAAAATATATAATAAATATAATATAATATATTTATAATTAATATAATTATAATATATAATATAATATAATTATAATGTAATAAATATAATATAATAATATATAATATAATAATTATGTAATAAATATAAAAATATATAATTATATCTAATATATCATATTAGATATAATGATATAATAATTATGTAATAAATATATAAAATATATAATTGTATAATAAATACATATAATTGTATATTTTAATAAATATATAATTACTTATATATACAATATTATATGTAATTATTTATGTATGTCATCTATAATTATATGTAATATAATAAATATATTGTATATAAATATAGCATAATATATAATATATTAAAAGTACATGTACATACTATATTATGTATATACTTTATCTCTCTTCCTCCTAAATTCATATTATAAATTCACATTACATATTATATATAATATATAATAAAGTATATTGTATAAAATATGTATATATAAAATTTATGATATTATATTTGAAATACTTATATATAAAATAATAGGTGTACATATAAAGCATATGTATACAATATTTTATGTGTATATATGTATTATTTTCCTTTGCTCTCCTTGAACTGCTTCCTGAAAGGGACAGTATTTTCTGAACAGATCCAAGTTGATTTGCTAACCCAACAAACATTTTTAAAAATGGGATTTTTCCTTAGGATAGGATTAGAGAGGACAGGACTGAAAGGGGAAATTGTAACTTTTTTATTGTTTAGCTGGGTTCAGTAGGACTTGGGAATGACACCGAGAAGGGAATCTTGTTAACTTTCTTTAGCAACATTATCCAGCTTTAGTCCTGAAAACTGGCTTATTTTCATGCAAAGGCCAGTGTGGATGGACCAGCATTCTGTTGTTTTCTGGGCAGAAATCTGTCCCAAATAGAAATACTATTTGAAACCAAAACCAAATGTCAGTGTTTTCGTGGGTTCACACCCAGGTATTCTCTGCACACACTACACTGTATCAGCCACATCTCAGTTTAGAGAGACTACCTGAATCCACTTGGCAAAGGCAATGGATGTTGTAAAAGGCAGGAAATAACTGAGAGAAAGGAAGCATGGCCAGCATATCAGCTAGGATTCTTTACAGAAAAACCTAACTCAGACAATAAAGTCTCATGAAGCTGAAACATCTAAGTGAAGCATGACCCAGATACTCAAACAGCATGGTCCAGGATCCACCCCATGCTGGATAGCAGCAAAATGTTGATGGCAGTTCCACATCACACATCCTAATTGTTCATAGGCCAGGAGAGGAGAAAGTCTTTTCCTTTAGCTCCCATACCAGTCCTCTGATTTAGTCTCTTGATTTTGCCCCATATTGGGTCATATGCCTCCTCTTAAACCACTCCCTGTGGCTAGGAGAGCATGATGTACTGACGTAGCTGAAGCCAATCAAGGCTCTCCTCTGGCTATAGTGGTGGAGCTAGTCCCACCCACATCAAGTCATGAAGGATAGGGAAGGAACAGGTACCCCATGGGAAAATTAGAATCCTGTTGGTGGGAACGGTGGGAGTAAATACAGGACAACAAATTTCCATCACAATCAGTATTCCTCACCCATTTCATAAGACAACTTGGGGCCCCGTTATTTTATAAGAGACTATAGAGTGTTATGTGCTAAGAAACAATCCAACTTTATTTCCTGTAAATGCAAAAATCAGTCTGGAACAACCACCACTTAGAAGGCCAGACGCCAGTGCCTTTTATCAATCCTAGGTCTTCAGGAACAACTGTTGATCCCTTCTGAATCTGAACATTTTAGCCTGACACTGGAAAGTTGTAGCAGCTTGAATACATAAGCCTCAGGGTCTTGGGATGTCACAATGTGATAGGATCCAGCCTTAGGTGCAATTTGATTCAAGCCAGAAAGAGCTGCTCCTGTATCCCCAGAGCTTCCCCTAGGAGTCCGTCTAGAGGCTCCGCACCCAGTTAGTATGAAGGAAGGAGAGAGCGCAAGTATAATAGGCAGCTCTCTCATTGGCATTTCTCATCTGCCACTGGTACCTGGGGTAGAAGTAACCATAGTGATAATATTATTTAATGGGTATTGGGCGCTTGCTATGTGCCGGGAAATGTTCTAAGCACTTTCTGCATATAATTCATGTAATCTTCACATCAACCCCGTAAGATACTATTATTGCTATCACCACTTGGCAGACTGAGGCTCAGCGAGGTAACAAAACCTGCCCAAGATGTCGTGCCCCTGGAGAGCAGCAACTCCGGCAATCCGGAGAACGCACTCTTTACCACCATGCTGCAGTCTCCCTGCTTCCCATCTTTGGAAATTGAGATCCAAGAAGGAAGAATGAGTGACCCGAGCAAAAGAAATGAAACCCTAAAGGGGGACAGGTGTGCCTTCAAGTAATTCCCAGCCTTCTCTTTATCAGTTCTGTAGGCTGGGATGATGCTAAATCACACAGTATCATTTGAGTTAGGGATGTCTGTCCTTTTTCATGGGTAATACATCACCTCCCATAACGAGCCCTTTCCTGGCCCCTATTACTATCAGTTGGAAATTGGCAAGGAACACTGGACACTAAAGAAAAAATTTTAAAGCAATCTTGAAATTTCTGAATGAAGGCTCTGAAGAAACCCAACAAAGGGTTCTACTCCTGACCCAGATGGATGCAGTGACTGTGTACAGCTTGTCTGTCAGAGCTTGAATGCAAAGGAGCCACTTCCCATACCAGCCAGTCTTTTTTTCTTTCTTTCTTTACTTTTTTTTTTTTTTTTTTTTTTTTTTGGAAACAGAGCCTTGCTCTGTTGCCCAGGCTGGGGTGCAGTAGCACAATATTGGCTCACTGCAACCTCCACCTCCTGGGTGCAAGTGATTCTCATGCCTCAGCCTCCTGAGTAACTGGGATTACAGGTGGGCATCACCGTGCCCAGCTAATTTTTGTATTTTTTAGTAGGGACAGGGTTTCGCCATGTTGCCCAGGCTGATCTTAAACTCTTGGAAGTGATCTGCCTGCCTTGGCCTACCAGGATGCAAGGGATTACAGGTATGAGCCACCATGCCTGGCCCCAGCCAGTCCTTTGATGAGAAGAACAACAGCAGAAAACTGCAACAGCTTTGCCCAAAAGAAAAGCCATCGGTATTGGGAAACTTGTACAACACAGCACAAGCAAACCTCTGCAGCAGGCTTCAATGTGTTTAATACTTTCACAAAGTACGGAGGCAAAACCCATTTGACAGGTGAAAAAGCATCTCTATTGACTTTCTACAAGCCTTATGATATTCTAGGTGGATCGACACTTATCATAGCCCTTTAATCTGCCAGCCAGGATAATGTGTGCATGGATAATTTATCCACTGTGAGATTGAAACGCTCCATTTGGAATAACTTTCCCTACCCAGTAAATTGAGCATTACTCCAGGATTCTGAGACAGAGAGAAAGCACAATTTTAAAAGCTTTGCAGAGTTCCTTTGTAATTAGTCGCAGCTTTCCTTGAATATTAATTTCCCCCACATCCCTTTCAAGTGGTTTAGAGACTGTCTCTAGAACTGCAGAGATGCACCCTCAGAACCATGACAGCAAGCGGCATGGTCTCAAACACCTATGATTAAGTAGTCTGCAGAACGCACCTTCTGTTCTTCGGTGCAGTGTGTAGCTTATCAGTGCAAACAGTTTAATATTTATGCTAAGAGGATTGTCAAAAGCAGCTTCTGTTGCTTTAATTCTTGTTTTAAATAAATAATGAGAACATTTAAACACATTACTCTTCTTGAGGCCCCGGGGTCAGCTAATCTTATTATTTATGAAGTGATGTGCTACATAATAGTACTTAGTGCATGTTAACAGACGCTATTATCAGGGCCTGATGCAGAGAGCCGAAGATATATTAGAATGTTATGTGTAATGTACGACGGATTGAGTGCATAGGATGCCGGTGTAGCAATTAACCACACGCGAAAATAGGTGTAAAGTTGAAGTATGTTTTCCCGGGGGGATCCCCTCACCATTAATAATTCCCCAGAGAAGAAAATGTCTTTCAGTTAGGAACCCTCTCTACCATCAGGCTTGGAAATGGGGCCAGGATATTCCATTCTTTGATCTCTTCATAGTCGGTCCTACACAGTCAGAAGACAAATAGTGAGCATGACTTTTTAGTTGATTTAGACAAAAATGCAGAGAAGGCGGGGGTGGAGGGAGGCACGTGTGCAGTGTCCCAAATGTCCTCATAGTGTCTGGTTTTGGTCCACACATTTTCACTGCCACGTACTCCAGGAGAGTCAAGAAATCGTTCATTCCTTATTGCAATCTGTTTCCTTCTCTCTGATCCTCATTTTGCAGATAAATAAAGCTGAAGCCACTGAGTTTTCCCAGGTCACTTTTAAATAAGCCGATCTCTCTGAGAGATAGATGCCTGCCAAGGTGTGAGAACGTCGCCCCAATTTTTTTCCTGTGAGGCTATAATTTAGCTTCATATGATAATTAATTTCTCTACTATTGATGAATAATCCATTCAATAAAAACCGTGATTTAAGTGTTCTCCTTGGGGACTAACTCTTGCTAGCCTCTTAATTTAATTTTGTGGAAGTTTTTCCCACCTCTTCATCAGTGGAAATGATTATTAACCTCTATTTGCATATATCCTTATAAATCGGTGTCTCCTTGGAGTGCCTTTTTCTGAGCACAGCAAGCTGGGACACTTGTAAATCTCCAGGATCTCCAAAGTCAATCCCGGCCTGTAATATTGTTTAATCTATTCTTGGACGTTTTAATGCCGTAAATTCAATTTAATCTTTCCCAGTAATCTAGTAATACATCGAAATCCCACAAACATTTAAATCTGATAATGGCTTAATCACACACTTTAAATAACAGTTGAGATAATGAAAAAATAATTCACCATTTTAAAGGCAGAGCAACTGAATTTCCCTGATGATTGGCTTCTACGCAACCACCTGAGATGATACAAATCTGGGAGTCAAAGCACAGGAAGCCCGGACCATCAGGAACAGCCTTCCTTCTTAGAAACACCTGCGTTCCGCCTGTGGCCTCATTCAGTCATCGCCATGACCTTCACCCCAGAGGACCGTCTTTGGAGCATTGGCCGGTGTTGCTCCAAGCTTCCTGTGGGTTGAGGTCTTCTGGGGCTTTCCTCCCATGGATTAATTTCCTATTGTTACTCTTCCAGGTGCCAGTCGCGAATTGCCCGGACTTTACCTGCTGATCAGAAGCCAGAATGTCGGCCATACTGGGAAAAGGATGACGTTTCGATGCCTCTGCCGTTTGATCTCACAGACATCGTTTCAGAACTCAGAGGTCAGCTTCTGGAAGCAAAACCCTAGAAGGAGCACAAGTCACAGGCAGAGGAGAAAAAGAGATCGGCTTTTCTCCTCCAGTGTTGTCATGGGCTTAAGCAAGGGCAGCGGAGGCTTCTCTTGGCCCCTAGATTGTAGCATCCGGGTCCCAATCCAAAACAGCTAGGAAATGGTGCCCATGAATTTTTAAATGTTTTAAAATGACCCTCTGTTATAGTCTGATTTGGTGTTAAACAGGACCTTCTTCCCCAAAAATTGTTCAGATTTAAAAATGTGAGCCATTCAGCCCCCAAGGTCCAGGGCAGGCGACAGGAACAAGCCCAGCATGTGACAAAGCCTAACCTACTTTCCTCTTTCCCAGGCTTTTTCAGAGACTCTGGAGTGGACCCAGCCCTCTGGGGAAAGACAGAACTTAGAGACATCCCAGTTTCTTACCACACCCATAAGTGTTGTCCAATATGGTAGCCACTAGCTAGCTGCGGCTACTTCAATTTAAATTCAGTTTTAATTTTAATATAAAATGCAGCTCTTCAGTTGCCCTGGCCACATTTCAAGTGCTTAATAGCCTCATGTGACTAGTGACTGCTGTATGGACGGTACAGATATGGAACATTTTCATCATTGAAGAAAGTCCTATTGGACAACGATTCTATAAGAAGTTTGAAAGCAGGAATTCTCATTTCCATTCTTCTGTAGCCTCTATCCCCAAAGGCAAAGAAACTAAAAGAGAAATGACTCATTGAAGATTGGCCTCTCTCCTTTCTCTAAGACGAACCTAAGTAAAAGCCTGAGCTTTGAGTTCTATGCTCAGCGCACAGGAAGGAGATGTTAACAATTAAAATAAAGTTGATATCCTGTCTTTAGGGAGTTCCGCTGATCTCTTGAAAGAGACACAGCCCTATTTACATTATTCCGCAGATTTCACCAGCATAGTATAATTTTTTCTGTAAGTCCCTCATTCTTATGTAATAACAGGTGGAACTGAGGTTTGAAGAACCTCAGCGGCTCATCCTGATGACATTGGAGACTCAGAGAGACAAGAGAGAGTAGGGTTTAAAACCTGAGCTTTAAGACTCCCACTAGCTTTGTGTCCTTTGGTATTAACGTGCCTCAGTTTCCTCATCTGTATAATGGGGATACATGAAAGGCACCACTCCCAAGGTGAACATTAAGTGAGATGATTCTAGTTACAGACTTAGAACAATTTCCAGCACATAGTCAAATATCCAGGAAATTCTAGTACTGTTATGTGTGGGTGAACTGACCTGGATGTAGATGCTTTCATCTTTCTTTCTGACCCCTCCGCCAGTTTTGTCTTGTGATGCCGCTAACACATCTCCCCCTTTCCGACCTGGCTCCCGCCCAATGATGTCCCAAGAAATCGTGAGAATAGTTAGCCCCCCTCTCCCCAGCCTGTTGCCCTCTTGTGTAGGTGTTCACAGTAGTAGTTGAGAAGTTGAAGAGCTTTTGCCCGTTGAAGGTGCACTGAGAATAAACTCTTTCCTGCCACCAGAATTGCAGTGGTTCACGGCCTACACTCATTCCCATGCAGTTAATAGACACAGGAATGTCTTGTTAAGCAAAGCGGCCAGGGTCTCATCGTGTTGAGACTCGAGTCTCTCAGACCTTGGATTCATCCCCTGGTGTCTTTGAGCCTCGGTTTCCACATTGGTAAAAGAGAAGTGAAGCACTGTCTCACAGGGTCATCACAGAGATTAAATGAAATAACGTAGACCAGGAGGGCATGGCGTTTAAAAGTCACAGATGGGGCACCCTCGGGCCATCCAGCCCAGTGTTTTCTTTAGCCCCTATGATGTTCATTTTTTGTTATATTCCATTAGGTGCCAATATTTTTAAAATGGGAGATTTCACATAAAATTAAAAGGTCTGCATTTTCTTTCTTTTTTTTTTTTTTTTTTGAGACGGAGTCTTACTCTGTCACCAGGCTGGAGTGCAGTAGCACGATCTCAGCTCACTGCAGCCTCCGCCTCCCAGGTTCAAGTGATTCTCCTGACTCAGCCTCGCGAGTAGCTGGGGCTACAGGCACGTGCTACCACGCCCAGCTAATTTTTGTATTTTTAGTAGAGATGGGGTTTCACCATGTCGGCCAGGATGGTCTCTATCTCCACCTCGTGATCCACCCACCTCGGCCTCCCAAAATGTTGGGATTACAGGCGTGAGCCACCGCGCCCAGCCAAGGTCTGCATTTTCTTTAGAACTCAGAACACCCAGTAGTCCTAGGGCCCCATCCTCGCATGGCAACAAGCTAAATAGCATCTTCCCACTGCGAGTTGGGGCATGACCCAGCCTATGGTTTGCCATACTCCCTCTTTTTCTCCATTTTATCATTAATTGTGAACCTGACCCGTGTCACCTCTTCATGTTAGCGCTCTCCAAACCTGCTTGCTTGCACCCCTCTAGTCAAAATGTTTTGTGCTCACCCCAATATATGTGTGACTATTGAGCTCTATTTGTAGACTGCTTGTACTAATGTCATGTGCATCATAAAATATTCATATCCAATAAAAATATTAAAAGGATGAGATAAGAAACCAAGAGAGATTCTGCTGTTTTTTCCTTTTGCATGGATGAGCCAGCTTCACTGGCCTGGGTGGGGCCCAGGTGGAATTAGTTCTCAAAGTCCTCCAGGTGGAGTCAGGGGATGTGCAGCAGGGTTGGAGAAATCACTACCTTAAGTGAATCCGAGAGGTGAGATCACATTTGCTCTAAAGAAATGGTGATCCCAGCACTTTGGGAGGCTGAGGCGGCAGATCATTGGAGGTCAGGAGTTGAAGAGCAGCCTGGACAACACGCTGAAAGCCCATCTCTACTAAAAACACAAAAATTAGCTGGGTGTGGTGGTGTGTGCCTGTAATCCCAGCTACTCGGGAGGCTGAGGCAGGCAAGTCACTTGGCCTGGGAAGCGGAGGTTGCAGTGAGCTAAGATCATGCCACTACACTCCAGCCTGGGCCACGGAGCAAGAGAAAAAGAAATGGTGAGTTTCATTGAGCATGTGTTTGAGGATTTCAGGGAGGTTTCAGGTGGGTAGAAGGAGGTAGGCAAGATCCAATAAAAAGGCGGCTGGGCCGGGCGCGGTGGCTCAAGCCTGTAATCCCAGCACTTTGGGAGGCCGAGACGGGCTGATCATGAGGTCAGGAGATGGAGACCATCCTGGCTAACATGGTGAAACCCCGTCTCTACTAAAAATACAAAAAACTAGCCGGGTGAGGTGGCAGGCGCCTGTAGTCCCAGCTACTGGGGAGGCTGAGGCAGGAGAATGGCGTAAACCCGGGAGGCGGAGCTTGCAGTGAGCTGAGATCCGGCCACTGCACTCCAGCCCGGGCTACAGAGCAAGACTCCGTCTCAAAAAAAAAAAAAAAAAAAAAGGCGGCTGGTGCGAACAATGACAATGAACTCGTATCCTGCAGGGTCAAGGGGAGGCTTGCTTCTGCCCTGTGAATTGGAGAAGGACTTTCTTGGAAGCACAGGCTCAGAAATCGCACCCTTCCCCCGATGTGTGCGGATAACAGACCACCTCCATCAGCAGCAGCCTCCTCCTGCTTTGCTGCCAGTCCTCCCTGTGGTCTCAGCTATCCTGAGAAAAGTGATCTAAGAGATCTCTCTGCACTGAGGTGCTACTGACTGCCCTGCCTCCCTCCCTTCCTCCCGCAAACCTTTCTTGGTGCTGACCACAGCCTCAGCAATGGGGCGGGCCTGGGGACCCAAGACAGATCTCTGCCTCCCAGGCTAGTGGATGCCCTGGGATATGTAGTGACCAAAACAGGAACTTACCCCATAGTGCGGAAATAGACAGTAACCAGCAAACCAATAACAAGAGTGTTCCAGGCGGTTGTAAGTGCCAGGAAGGGAACCAACTGGGAGAGGGACAGGAGGAGATGGTGACTGACCAAGGGGACCTCAATCAGGCTGTAGGGAAGGAAGGTGGTCGGGAAGAGCTTCCCAGGAAAGGGGACGGCGGGCCCACGCAGGAGAGCCCTGGGAGGGGTGCCCAAGGAAGGAAAAGGGCCCTGAGCCCAAAGCCGAGAAGACCAGGAGGGGAGAAGGGGAGACGTAGGGCAGAGCAGGCGGGAGCCGCTCGGGTTTTATTCCACACACCCCAGGAAGCGTGAAAGGGTTTCAAGCAGCAAGGACGTGGAAGTAACTTGGTGAGATATTTTCATGCTTTAGACCATCGCTCTATCTGGATTCCAGAGGGTCTCTCAGAGAGCAAACGGCTCAATCCAAAGGAGCGGCTTTCCAACTGGGGATGTCCCGCTGGCTGGGTGAGATCTCAAGATGGCCTGCGGCCCCTCTAGGTTGCCCACCTGCTGAGTTCACTATAAACAGCACCTCCTCTCCGCACCCCGGCGGATCCATTCCTGCCGCCCTCACTGGCAGGCTCCAGCCCCTCAGAGCTTTCTAGACATGACCAAGCAGGGTCATGGCATCATTGGTGACACAATTTTAGTAATCAGCTTCAAAATCCATCACTCACGGAATCGAGGGATGCCGGAATTGAGAGTCCATAGGCCCTGTTTAATGGACCCCACGTTTAGTCGACAGTTTTTTGTATGCTTCGAGGGAAGGAAGGTATTTTCAAATGCAACTTCTTTTTTTTTTTTTTCTTGCTCTAGTTAGGGCTGATTTTACCACTGGGCAAATTGCATACATTTGGATCCATGCCACGCTAAATACTGTTTATTTTGGAGATCTGTCAGAGGCAAGCGCATGGAAGACAAGGGGATTCTGGTTTGAAAAGGCAATTCTCATCCAGACAGATTCAGATGGAGAGGAACGGTGCGGATTAAAATGCGCCGAAGTGGTAATGCCGTTTATCCCGTTTGCCTTTGTTACTCTGTGATTAAATGGTATTTTTAATTAAGTTTCATTGGGAGCCATAGGTATCGCGGTGGTGAAATCAATTTGACAACCATAAAGGGGAGAGAAGGCACAGGCGTGTTGTGATGATTGCGGCTGTAGGGAAAGCGGGCAGCTTGCAGAGGATGGGTGGGAGGAGGGGAGCCGGCTAAGAATGACTTCCCACAAGGCAGCAAGGGCACCCCTGGGCCGCTGCTGTGTTTGGGAGGCAGGTTTTGGGGATTGTCAGAAGGCATTCACCTGGTTCTCTCGCTCATCTGAGACACCCAATAGATTCCTGGAAACTCCAGGAAAGTATCTGAAGTTCTGTTTCTCCATTCTCTCTTGTTAACAAGGAGAACCACGAGTGCCCCCCAGATCCCGGCTAGAAGGACCAGACCAGCTTTCCACCCTGGTTTCCGGGCAGCTGTGATCCCATAGTCCTGTGTCCCAACGGCCCCATGCTCCCAGGACGGTCCTAATTCCCACCTCTCGGAACCTTGTCAGCCAAGTCCTTCCTGCTCTCTGGTCCAAATCCTCCTCCTACACTGGAAACTGAGCCTCTCCGCACCCTCCGCTCTTTCTATCCCACTGTCATTCATCAGACTTTCCAAATCTTTGGATTCCTGAGTGGCAGAAGAGGTTTCCTGAGTGTTAAGTCCTGGTTCTGTGTGTGATCCTCACTCTATCACCTCTTCAAACCTTTGTTCTCTTGTCTACAAAATAGAATAGTAGTAATCCATCACCTAAGGTTGCTGTGAAGGTTCAATAAGTTAATGTGCATTTAAAATGCCTCCCGCAGTACCTGGCATATACAGGTCTTCCGTGAGGTACTAGCTATCATCATTAACGAAGTTTCCTGTGATAACAGTTGTCGCCTTGTGACTGGGGCAAATCACTAAACCCCTCTGTGCTCCAGGCTTTGTTTATATAATGCGGATGATGATAATGCCTAGCTCACTGGATTGTTCTGTCCCCTGCGACCATCCATGTTAAGCAATTCGTATCATGTCTGGTACTCAAAACTCACTCCACGCATGTACGTTAGGATGATGAAAAATATGATCTGTGGTATCCTGACCAAAATATTCAAAGGGACTAAAGATGGCTGTGGCTTGTTCAAGAAGAATATTGTGTCACTCTCCCATATATTATCCCATTTGCTCTTCACAGCTTCCATTTTTCGCTAGGCGGATGGCATGGAACTTTCTATAAATGAGATATTATGAAAAATGATGTTTTAGGACTCCCATTTCTACAGTGGGAGTAGGTCACCCATTGCAATTTTAGATTTGCTTAAAAAAAATTCTTGCCATCACCTTCTAATGGATGATCTGTGTACAACAATTGTTTATTGACTCTGAATGTCTAAGTACCAGGGTCAGTCTATTTCAAGGGGAGGGAAGCATTAATTAACCTCCAGCATTAGATTCAGTGATTCTTTTCCAATGATGCAGTTCATGACTTTGCTCGCAGTTACTTTTCATCAATCCTGAAAGAACTGAGGTAAGATAGTTCCTCTGCACATGTGTGTCAAGCTAAATGGATAACAGCAGATACAGATCTGTTTGCCTGTCTGCACTTGCCTTTAGACAAAATTCATCAATTTTACAAAAGCCACTGACTAAACATGGCACCAATACAAATGAAGCACTTCTAGCAGGCGGGGTTTCCCTTTGTTTCTGATCTGGTAAATGCAGTAGTTTCCTGCTGAGAGATGGGAAGTACTGGTCTAGGACAGCAAGGTGCCCTACAGGTGGGGCCAAAAGGGTCAAGACCATTCTACAGGAAGTTTAGGAGAAGTTCAGTGGTTCCACATCCTGTGCGCTTCGGGTAGTTCTGACCCTCTTCATTAGTGATAATGGCATGAAGCTCTTTTGCAGTCTTTTTTTTTTTTTTTTTTTTTTTTTTCCAGACAGGGTCTCACTCTGTCACCTAGGCTAGAGTGCGGTGGTGAGATCATGGCTCACTGCAGCCTCGACTTCATGGGCTCAACCATCCTCCTGCCTCAGCCTCCTAAGTAGTCGGGATCACAGGCACTTGCCACCACACCCGGCTAATTTTTTGTAGAGACGGGGTTTCACCACATTGCCCGGGCTGGTCTCAAACTCCTAGGCTCAAATGATCTGCCTGCATCGGCCTCCCAAAGTGCTGAGATTACAAGCGTGAGCCACTATGCCTGGCCCTCCACACAGCCTTGCTTGGTGTTAAAGATTAAACAAAGACCACAGGTGATCACTCTCTTCGTGGTGCCAGTTTCAAGGGCGCCCTTCTTCCCTTCCCAGCCTCCGAAAGAAGGAGAGAGGGTCCACAAGCCAGATCCATCCCCACAGGTAAAACCACGACTGTGCAGCTAGCAGGTGGAGATAACATTTGGAGAAGGGCTTGTCAATGCTAAAGTCCTACTCAAGTCCAAGGGAGAGGAATTATTATTATTCATTTTGTGAAACCAATTTAGTTTGGGTGGATAATGGAAGAATTTCTACATACATTCGTTACTTCTGATCAGGCAAGACCAGTCTGACACAGGAACGGTATATGGCTCACTCTTAAAGCCACGGCAGGCAGCCAGGGCTTGGAGAAATAGAAACCTCCCTTGCACAAGAATAGTCTCAATGAATCATGTTAAGGCCTCTTTTAAGTTTTTCAGACTCCATGCACCGTGTGAAAACTGCCTTTCCTGAGTAGAGGTACGTTCAGCACTTCATAAAACAATCCTGGAGCCTCCAGACACACGGATAGAGGAGCATGATTGCATTTGTTTCTTTGCAAAACTGCTGTCCCCAACTGAAAAACCTGATTATCCTTTCAAACAGGGAATTTGGCTTTCCACGTTGATATCAGCGCAGTTAACCTTCAAACCCCCAAGGCCTGCAAGAGATGAATCAGTTTCTCAGAGCAGCCAAAGCTGTGGCTTATAACTCATCCAATCCAGAAAACTGGACCACTGGTCACCGTCCTTCCCCCTGCCCCCAACTCCGCAGACAGAGGTTTCTAGTTGATTATGCCTTGATTAGAGTCAGGAGAGAAGCAAGCCAGGTATATAGGATTCCCATTATCCTTCCCTCCTCTGTTCCCGACCAGGGTCATGCTGAGAGGGATCTCGGTGAACATGTGAACAATCAAGCCATGTTTACCATGGACGTTTAGTTTTCTTTTCTCAAAATCAAAACAGAGTTTAGTAGGCAGTATATTTCATACATGCCCCTTGATCAATGGAACGATCTGTCAGAAGCCATTAAAGCCCCCATTAGCTTGGATGCATTCAAAGCTAAACTATTGGATCATTTAAGGGCTGCAGTGATTGTTTTTAATATACCGTACATTGATTTCTCCCTGTAAGCAGCAACATAAGTTTGAAACTAACTGTGTATGACTAAGGCTCCATTTGCTGTCTCCAGCCCTCTGCGAGAAGCATGGTTTCACTTCGACCAGAAATGTCTGTGTATAGTTTTCAAAGAGATGCAGACCCTGTTCGATTTCCCAAGGTTTAGACTGGGTCGGGTTGTTATTTCTTTTTTCCCTGAGCTTTCTCCCATTTCTTTGTGCCCATTAAGTGAGCTGTGCATGCAGAATGGGAGAGGCATCCCTGCCAAGGACCTCAAGTGAAAGGCGGTGGGAGAAATTGTTCTGAAAGCATGAAGCCCAGCTGAGGCCAAAATCAAAGTGAATTTGACAGCCTTGGGCCAGCAAAACTCTGTAGCCAGCAGAAAGCAATACATGTGTGACTGTGTCAGGGGCATCCTCACTGGTGTGCTGAAGGTACCTTGGAAGGGCCAGATGAGGAAGGTAGCCAAGGCCACAGGCCCTCTTTGGACTGCCGTATTGCCAGCGCTTCATAGTATCGACTCTTCCGTCTTAGCCAACACACACTTGTTGATTCCTGCCTAAAAATCAGACTCTGCTAGCACCACAAGGTCCCTGTCCTCAAACTCCTATTGTTAATCAGCATTTCTGGTTTCTGTCCTTTGCTCATTTTAATACCTGAGCCTGAGGATAGGAGTGCAGCGTGGTGAAAGAAGCGATAGTTACCACATTTGCAAAGGCACATACCCCAAAGAGAAGTTTTTAATATGTCACACCCATTTTATAGATGGGGCAATGGAAGTCCAGATGGGAGAAGTTATTTCAGGTGAATTATAGAAATTGGATTTTGAGTTTCTGGTATGTGTTGAGATTTGGGAAGATTGTGAACATTCTTAAGTCCTCCTCCCAAGTTCACCTTCAACATCCTAAAGCATGTTGAAGAAGAAGGTGGTTCCAGGTCACTTACAAGAACAGGAACAGCCTCTCCCTCAAAATTTGAGCCCAGAAATGAGAACCTCTGTTACTCTAGAAAACAGTGTGTGTGCTATTGTTTTTTCCATGAGTCACAAAGATCCACAAGATACTGGTGATTTTACATATTATTAGAGCCACTGAAATTTATGATGCAGGATATTAACGTCAAAGAGGCCAAGATGCATCGTTCAGAACACTGGCAGGTCAAGCACAAACCACCGTAGTAAAATCAAAAGCTGGAGTCAGCAAAGTATAGCCCACAGCCAAATCTGGCCCATCCCCGGTTCTTATAAAGTTTTATTGGAATGCAGCCATGCTCATCAGTTTATGTATTATCTATGGCTGTTTCCAACTACAGTGGCAGAGTTGAGTGGTTGCAAAGGACCACAGGGCTCTCAAAGCCCCAAATAGTCATTGTCTGACCCTTCATAGAACAATTTTGCTGACCTCTAGCCTAGCTCCAAGGATTGGTGTATCACCTGTGGTCGTGCCTATTAAGCAATTAACGTCATGTCTAGTACTTGGTAATGACTCAGCGTGTATCAATTACGATGATAAACATCATCATGGCATCCAAACCAAAATACTCATGCCAGCATCTGTCTGTACAGAAACATGGGAAAAACAGCGATGCTATTAAGGAGCAAAATCGACCCAGGAGCAAAACCTAAGGCTCTTTCTGAATTAAAGAGGCCCGAGTAAGGTAGTGAGAGGACCATGGAAAGCCTTCCCAGGAGGATGGAGAGCCACGCTCCCGGCTTTCAGGTTCAGATGTCTCCTCTCAACAGAGGCCAGCTCTGCAGGGAAGCAGGCTGAGCTCGATCTTCCCTGCGTTAGAATTGCTCAACGGGCGAAGCACTCCTGAGCCCTTCACGTTGCGGAACAGCGGGAAGATTATTCCAACGCCTCATTAGGAAAGGTGATAATCTGGTCTGTGGTTTCTTTTTCGGTGGGGCATGGGATGGGGGTGAGTGTCATGCTTTCTAAGGCACAAGGCTGACTAAAGGGTGTCCTATTTATAAAAGTCAGTAAAACACAGCAGCTTCCTATTCTGTGCTTATTACCCAGAAGCCCCTGGCTCTTAGAGTTTCTATTAAGATGTACCCCATAAATATATACGCCTCCTATGTACCCACAAAAATTAAAAATAAAAAAATTGAAATCACTCATTTATGCTTGGTGTTATGATTGCAACTAAGAATCCTGGAGTGAGCTGGTTACAAAGTGAGCCCGACTTTCCATGGATGCACCATCCCAGGGTGCGCCGGGAGCCCCGCTGTCCATGGAGGCACCGTCCCAGGGTGCGCAGTGAGCCCCGCTGTCCATGGAAGCACTGTACTACCATGCGCTCCTCCTTAGAGCTCTCTGCACTCTGCCTTTGCTGCCCACACTCTCCAGGAGCACCTTAGTTGGATCTTTACTTCCTTACTGCCTCTATTGCCACTCGAATCCTTAAGTCACTTGTAAGACACTCCACGTTGATCATTTTCATTTGTTCTGTAACCAGAGTGTTTATGAACACAATTTTACTTGCCAAATTTGGTTTCCATGTTGGACTAGAGGAACTAAAGGGCAGGACTTACTGGATCAAATTTTTACTTCCATTTTATGGCATCCCACAGGACTCAAGACTTCATGTCCCCCAGATTATTTGATCTTCAACAACTGTCAATCCAGCTAACTTTTATCTGACACATAATAGGTGCTCAATAAACATTTGTTAGCTGATTATTTGCTAAAGCAAAATTGATCTGATCTCAGCATCCCCTGCTTTAAGATCTCCTCTAGTTCACCCTTCCCTTTGGGTTTTCCGACCACAGCTTGCAAGACTGTTTGAAATCTTCCCCTACCTCTTACAGTTTCACCTCCCAAAACTTGCTTCTAACCTTTGTTCCAGTTACACCCAATTTTGTACCACATCCTGAGTTGTTTCATGTCACCAGTGCTGTGTAAGGTGAGTTGACCATGATTCCAGTGGAACCTGAGCAGCAGATAAGAGGAGAAAGCTGAGAATGGGCGAAGCTGGGGGGAATTTGGTCAGCGAAGTTAGTGTCTCAAAGCGACACTTAACTGAGGAGGTACCGACATGATAGACAGATGTCTGAGCTGGTGCTTGGGGCAAGGCAGCCAGTGGGGTCTGCAGAAGGTCTTGTTCTGTCTTGATTAAAGGAGTATGAGGAAGCACTCCAAGCAAGGCACTGCAAGGCTATAGTCCAGCTCTCAGAGAGCAAAATCACAGAAGACAAACTGCTTTGGCCAATGGAGGTTGAGGGAACACTGGAAGAACTTGGTGGACATGGACTTGGGGCACTGAACTGACATCAGATCCCACTGTGCTACTAAGATGGTGGAGTCACTTCATAAACCTTTTTTTTTTTTTTTTTTTTTTTAAGACAAAGTCTCACTCTGTCGCCCAGGCTAGAGTGCAGTGACACAATCTCGGATCATTGCAACCTTCGCCTCCTGAGCTCAAGAAGTTCTCCTGCCTCAGCCTCCCTAGTAGCTGGGATTACAGGCACCCACCATGCCTGGCTAATTTTTTGTATTTTTAGTAGAGACAGGGTTTCACCATGTTGGCCAGGCTGGTCTTGAACTCCCAACCTCAAGTGATCCGCCCACCTCGGCCTCCCAAAGTGCTGGGGTTACAGGCATGAGCCACCGCACCTGGCCCCATCGTAAATATTTAACTTACGAATTCAGTTACCTGTGCTCAGCAAACACACACAAAAAGGCAAAAGAGCATAAGGGTTCCATCCCCAAACTGCACTCAGGGATTGCACAGCCTGGAGTGTGGGAAGATGTGAGAACAGAGAATCTCTGTTTTCTCATTTGGGAAGCTACTACGTGGCTTCTAACCCAAGCCAGAGACTTCACGTTGTGCTCAACTGAAGAACGACAATCTGCTCCTGCACCTGACGAAGAACTATCGAGACATTTCACTGAAGAGGATACACAGGTGGCAAATAAGCACATGAAAAGATGATCAACACCCTTAGCCATTAGGGAAATGCGAGTTAAAACCACAATGAGAAATCAACACACACTTCTGAGAATGGCTATAATTTTTCTCTGTTGAGAATGCAGAGATGCTGGATCACTCACACATTGCCGGGGGAGGATGTCAAATGATATCACCACTTGGAATAATCATTTGGCAATTTCTTCTAAAACTAAACATGACCCAGCAACTGTATTCTCAGGCACTGTCCCAGAGAAACGAAACCTGTATCCATGCAAGACCTGTACATGAATGTTCATAGCAGCTTTCAGAAGCGCCCCAAGCTGTAAACAACCCGAATGTCCTTCTGAGTCATTAGTTAAATTTTGGTACATCCATACCCTGAAATACTACTCAGCAATAAAAAAGGATAAACTATTAGATGAATGTCAAGGGAATTAGCTGAGAAAAAGATCCAATCTCAAACAGGTTTATGCTGTATAATTCCATTTACATAACCTTCTCGAAATAACAAAAATCTGGAGCTGGAGAACAGAATCCTGGGTGCCAGGGCTTAGGGAAAGGAGGGAGGGGGTGGGCGTGGCTATAAAGAAGCAGCAGCACAGGCCCCTCGTGATGGTGAAACAGTTTGTATCTTGATTGTAGCAGTGGTTGCATGAATCTATACATAGGATAAAGTCATGTAGAATTGTGCGTATGTGCACACGTGCACACACACATATACACCATGTGTGTGAAACTAGTGAAATCTGAATCAGCTCTATAGATGGTCCCAATGTCAGTTTCCTGGTTTGGATATTGCATTATAGTTATAGAAGATGTTACTGTCTGGGGAAACTGGGTGAAGGATACACGGGACCCCCCATATGTATATTTTTTGCAACTTCCTGTGAATCTATAATTATTCCAACATAAAAAACTGAACAATGAAACTGACCGGGAGAGAGCTTACCGGCTTCCAACCTGGCAGCTCCCTAGGGGATTCTCATGAGTAGTTTCCACTGTACATAACTTCATGCATGGAGCCCTCGTAAGATGGGACTCCTCTCTGGGAGCACAAGTGCACATCCACGCTTTGTTCAAGCAGATTGACTTCCCTGGGCTGCTGCTGCTGTGTCCTCATGCATCCTGCTGGGAAGACACTCATTTCCCCATTCACTGGGAAGAGACTCTTTTGGATGAGGTAGGATGTTTGGTCACAAGGACCTTTGGTAATCTGAAATGTCCTTTTAGTTTATTTTAAAATATTTTTGGGCAAACATGTAGTATTTAATTTTTTTTTTTTTTTTTTTTTTTTTTTTTTTGAGATGGAATCTCGCTCTGTCACCCAGGCTACAGTGCAGTGGTACAATCTCAGCTCACTGCAGACTCCACCTCCTAGGTTCAAGCCATTCTCCTGCCTCAGCCTCCTGAGTAACTGGGACTACAGGCACATGCCACCAAGACTGGCTCATTTTTGTATTTTTAATAGAGACGGGGTTTCACCATGCTAGTCAGGCTGGTCTTGAACTCCCACCTTGCTCTCCCAAAGTGTCATAGGCGTGAGCCACCATGCCCAGCCTTTTTGCAGTTTTAACGTCGCTGACATCAGGATGCAGCTTACAATGATAGCATGTCATAGTCTAACTGGTAGTGTTTTATTTTTTCTTTCTTAGTGATACATAAAATGATGGTGTACCTTACAATTGAAGGAGTCTTTGTATCAATGAAATACGGTATCCAAAGTCTTCATAGTCATTTATTTTCAAGAGCTCCAAGTACAGATTTCAGCTGGAGAGTTAGTAAAGATGTAACGTACATTCTTGAACCTCCATTTGGGGTTAGATGACACTGGGGTGGGGTGTAAGGTATTGAATCTGCAGTTGCATCTAAGTTCATGTGTATTGGATGGTGGGAATTTTTTTCATTAATGTATAATTCTTACTCTTCTTTTTAGAATTACTTCTTTTCTGTTCCTGCTTCTCGAATGCTTGCTGGGGGATTTCTTTTCTTTTGAGAATGTTAAACACAATAATAAGGAAAAAACTTCACAGTGACTCCGTCTTTGAAAACTGATATTAAGGTGAACATCTAGTGGAAATTTGGGGTTTGCTGGGCTGCCACAGGCAGTTTGCATTTAAACGAGCTGCAGCTTTGATTTAAGAATCTGACTTGATGGGTAATATATCTAAAGCAGAAGATAATATATATAGTGTTTCCATCAGAAATATCAAGTTCTTTGTGCAACGTGTTTATTTCTCTGAGTGATTATGTATTTAATAAATAACGTGTTTCAATGGGTATTATTTTCATTTCAGTGTTTAATACTTCTACAATATGTCTCAGATTCGGGGTTGAATGGCACCTGATAAATTACGAGCTGTTATTAGCTGCTTTCTTGTTGCATCTTAATTATTAGGTTGAAAAGAAAGGGCAGACTTTTATAAGCATTCATATTTTCTGTTTACAAGGCTTTTACTGACGTCTAATAAATTTAATTACCTCTAATAAGAAGAGGAAATGAAGTTCTATTTAGCAAATTCATAGCTTTGAAATGCATCTTGTAGCTTTATGAGCATGGCAAGCTCCAGGAAAGTGAAAGCTATTTAAGGAGCTGTTGCTGGGTTAAACTAACTGCAAAACTGTTAAATTATTTTTGTTTCCATTTTATTGCTTAACCTCCAGGGTAAACTTCGGGCTACCTGATAAAGCAGCCACTGCGGAACTTTAAACTTTACATGCTTTACCCCACAGGGCCGAAGCGGGCTCCTGTATTAAAGCTACATTTTTCAAACATAATTTTAAATTTGGAAATTGATTGTGTCTTGACCTACTTATTTCCAAGAGCTGTTCATTCCCGACTCCTTTGTTTTGCTCATATTATAAATCTATTGTTCTTTCAGGAGGGCCCCCAGCTGCTAAGGGGGTGGAGGGAGGAATCAGTGCAGGGAAGATGAGCTCATTCTGCCAGCACCACCATCATTTGAATCAGATCCACCATTAACTGGGACTCCGGCTGTAGGAAAAACACCTCGGGTCCGTGAGCGTCCACTTCCGACAGCGGGGCTAGGACAGAAAGAAGACTGCTGGCTTAGAAGGGTTGTGTTTGGGGAAAGAGGGATCCTACAGAGTATTTAAAGGCTTATTTTATAGGGCATCAGATAGTTAATTTGGATTTATTTTTTGGTCCAATATCTTCCCAGCTAATACTTTATAAGCATCTAGGTTTCCATTTATTGTAGTCTACTGGCAGACAGACCCTTGGCAGAAAAAAACCACGCTACTTTGTGATAGCTCTTTCTTTTCGTGGTCTTTCTTTAAAACCTAAAAACAAGCCAGGTATTAACAGGAAGGTCTTGTGAATCAATGATCATCTCTGAATGTGTCCCCAGCCCTGAGGCCTGCTCTCACTGGGACAGCTGCTCTCCTCTGAGGAGCTGCCTCGGGGTCCATCCTCAGCTCCTTCTTGGTCCTCATCACATGCTCCCCATCCCTCCAGCCGAGGGGTCGCATCCTGCAAGAGTTTAAGACGAGTCTAGGCAACACGGCAAGACCCCCATCTTTAAAGAAAATAAAAATTAGCCCAGTGTGGTGGTCCCTGCCTGGAGTCCTAGCTACCCAGGGGTCTGAGATGGGAGGGTCACTGCAGCCCAGAAAATTGAGGCTGCAGTGAGCTGTGGTCACACCACTGCACTCCAGCCTAGGCAACAGAGTGAGACCTTGAAAAAAAAAAAGGAAAAAGAAAAAAAAAAGAAAGAGAAGAGAAAGAAGGAAAGAAAGAAGGAAAGAAAGAAAGAAAGAAAGAAAGAAAGAAAGAAAGAAAGAAAGAAAGAAAGAAAGAAAGAAAGAAAGAAAAGGAAGGAAGGAAGGAAGGAAAAGACAAGACAGAAAGAAGGAAGAAAGAAGAAAGAAAGAAGACAAGAAGAAGAAAGAAAGAAGAAAGAAGAAAAGAAAGAAAGAAGAAAGAAAGAAAGAAGAAAGAAAAAATATACAGAAAAAAAATTATTTTCTTTAGAAATGGGGTATTGCTTGTTGCCTAGGCTGGTCTTAAACTCCTGGCCTCAAGTAATCCTCCTGCCTTGACCTCCCAAGATGCTGGGAGTGCAGGTGTGAGCCACTGCACCTGGCCTTTGAGCATATGCATGTTTGCCGTTTCAATTTCTTTTTTTGAGAATTGCCTGTTCAGATCTTTCAACATTTAAAAAATCTCAGTCCTTTTTTTATTGATTTGTGGGAGCTCTTTATATATTGTGGAGCCACTGCACCTGGCCTTTGAGCATATTTTATATGCGTATTTGCCATTTCAATTTCTTTTTTTGAGAATTGCCTGTTCAGATCTTTCAACATTTAAAAAAATCTCAGTCCTTTTTTATTGATTTGTGGGAGCTCTTTGTATATTGTGGATGTTATCCCCCTCTCTGTTGTATGTGTCACAAATATTGTTTTCCAGTCTATTATTTATCTTTGAATGCTGTGATTAGATGGCTGAATGAACAGTTGTATAACAGATGGACATTTTCTATTTCAAAGGGAATGGAGCCATCATTTCCCCTGGACTATCCCACTTACTTCTCCAGTAATCATTAGTGCTGTTTGTCAAAGACTTCTGGCTTTCCAACTTCTGAGAACGTGGTAAGATTGCACTTCCCAGCCTTAGGTAGGACACATGATGGGTTCTGGCCCAAGAGTTTTGAGCAGAAGTATCGTGGGTTGCGTTCAAACTAAAGAATTTACTTGCTGGTGCAAGAGCTTTGGACATATTTTTCTCTGTCGTGTGCTGCTCTGTCAGCTGGAGTCCCTGGATGAGTAGGAGGAGCCCTTTTGACAACCCATGATGGATCAGTAGCATGAGTGAGAAACATGGGGGGTGCTTGTTACCTAGTATAACCTAGTCTAGCCCAACTGACACACCTTCTGATCTAATCTGAACTCCAATTATAACTATTCCTGGAGGAAAGGAAAAGGAAGCCTAGTTTTCAGTTACCAAATTTCTTTTCTTTCCTTTGTAAAAAAATGTTTTGTGGCAAAAAAATATGTAATAGAACCTTTATCATTTGTTTAGGCCGGGTGCAGTGGCCCATGCCTGTAATCCCAGCACTTTGGGAGGCCAAGACAGGCAGATCACCTGAGGTCAGGAGTTCAAGACCAGCCTGGCCAACATGGTGAAACCCCGTCTCTACTAAAAAAAAAAAAACAACACCCAAATTAGCCAGGCGTGGTGGTAGGCGCCTGTAATCCCAGCTACTCAGGAGGCTGAGGCAGGAGAATCGCTTGAACCTGGGAGGTGGGGGTTGCAGTGAGCTGAGATCATGCCATTGCATTCCAGCCTGGGAGACAAGAGTGAAACTCCATCTCAGAAAACAATTATCATTATTAATATTTTTAAGTGTACTACTCAATGAAATCAAATACATTCACATGGTTGTGCAACCATCACCACTATACATCTCCAAAACTGTTTTTATCTCCTCATTCTGAACTTTGTACCCATCAAAGAATAATCCCCATTCCCCCATCCCTCCAACCCCTGGTGACCACTGTTCTACTTCCTATCTCTGTGAATTCGTCTATTCTAAGCACCTCATGTAAGTGGAATTGTATCGTATTTGTCCTTTTATGTCTGGCATATTACACTTAGCATAATATCTTTGAGGTTCCTCTCCATTGCAGCATGTATCAAAATTTCATTCCGTTTTAAGGCTGAATCATGTGCGACTGTCTATTTTGTTCCATATTCTACATTTTGTTTGTCCATTCATCCTCAATGGACATTGAGGATTCTTTATACCTTTTGGCTACTGTGAATAATGCTGCTATGAATATGGGTGCACAGAGACTTGTTTGAATCCTGCTTCCAATTCTTTTGTATATGTAACCAGAAATGGAAGTGCTGGGTCCTACGGTGATTCTATGTTTGATTTCTAAGGATTCGCCATACTGTTTCCTACAGCAGCCGTGCACATGGGTTCCAATTTCTCCATCCTCAACAACTCTTGTTTTCTCTTCTGTTTTTTTTTTTTTTTAAATAATAGTCATCCTAGTGGATACGAAGTGATATCTCACTGTGGACCTGATGGTGTCTTCTCAACCCTTTCTTTGCCAAGGAGGAATGAAGCCATAGTTATCCCTGTCTCTACAGGTCGGAAAAATACATTCAGTTTGACTCTAAGTAGAAAAGTACCCCTTGACAAAATTATGACATGGATGAATTCAGGCTCTTCTACCTCTTCTTCCTGTGTCTTACGCCCCTTTCCAAATGCCCCTTTGAACAATCCCTGTTCCTCACTGAGGACCTCATTTACACTAACAAGAGACTGAGACGTCCCAGAAATGTTTGCTGTTTAAACACAGGGAGGGAGGAATCCATTGCGCAAGTTCAAAATTCCGTGAGGAAATATTTTGGGGGTGGGGAATCCCTGAAATTGAATGCCATGGACAATAATGCCTCCCGAGAAGGATGCCCCCACCCCACAAGCCACATCCTGAGTCACAGCTCTACCTATTCATCGCGCTGCTGTTTGATTTACTGTATTTGGAGTTAGGCTCTCCTGGATGTGCTATTTAAGTGACAGCATGATTCTATGACTTTACCCGGAAGTTTCCCTGGGAACCCATAAAGCCCAACTATAACATTCAGCAGCTTTACTGGAGTTGAGCCTATAATAGGACTGAAATGGAGTTCTGACATTCTGGAATGTTCTTAGGCTCTACCAAGCGATGGCCACGTGCAGGATCTCAGAGGCTTGATCTGGGCACCGTGAGGTAAAGGCGTCAGGATATAGACCCACGCTCAGCATGTCTGGTCTGTCAGGCCTTGTCAGATTCCATCTTCAAATAGGACACTCATTAGCCCTGGAAGCACCCCAGAGTGACAGCCAGAGTGGCCCCAGGGCTACTTAGCCATGTGCCTTTGGGCATGGAAGCTGGGGGCTGCCACTTCCTGTCCCCGTAGGAGGTGGGGGTGTGGAGCTGTGGCCGGTGAGACTGAGGCTACAGGAAGGTTGGCCTCCCCAGCTCTGGTCAGTGATTTGGTCCTAAGTAGCTCTGCTTGGCTGTTACAGGAGATAACTAGAGCCGGGTCCAAGGAGTGGAGATTGTGGAGGTGATTTCTGAAGCAGTTGGCAGCTCAGGATAGGCAGTGCCCCCTCCTCTTTCCTCTGGGGTACTGTGGGCAAGAGCCATGCTGACCGTGTGGCCCCACTGTCGCCTGCTTCTCCTCTCTCCGTTCCACCTTGGATGCCTCTCACTTGGCTCCTGGGCACCTACTGAGGCTCCAGGGCTACATCTTTGCCATGAAGAAGAACCATCATGGGGAAAAGACACTTTCTTTTCAGTCCCTGCTCCAAAAGGATACAAGACCCCATCCTATAATTCCTCATAAGAAAGCCGAGACCACACAGCAATGAAGGCTGAAGTTTGAGCAAGGGTTTGATGACAACTACAGGGACCTACAACATCCAAAAAGAAAACCTAATGCTAAAACTCAGACTCTCTCCCTAGAAACCAGGGGTCCTTCCACTTCACAAGGGAGGCTACGTCTGCCACCTCTTTCTTTATCCCCCACTTTGCTACCCAATGCGGGAACCAGACACGAAATCTCTTCCTGATGGTCCTCTCTTTCCTCACTCCTGGTCCGAAGTCCTGACTGTTGAGCTCTTGTAAGAAAATGTTCTTTAAAAAATCTGATAACATCGTTATAGTTTCTGCAGAGATAAGCATTGTTCTTTGTGAGGCCAGCATTTGACATGAAGAAGCAGATGTCTTAGCGTCTCATCTATGACATGTGTCCCTGGATGACTGTACTACCTCAGGACAGTGAGGGAGGGTCTTATCCTAACGTCAGCATGAATTAACTTGCCCCCCACAAGGGTTCCCTCCCACAGTGGGAGTTACCTCAAAGGCCAGCCCAAAGACCTGTCCTTGGAACTGCCAAGAGTTCAGAAACACTGGAGTCGAGTTGCAAGCTACCCTGCTAATACTTCCTATTTTCAACTACAGAATGGCCAGTTGCCCCCACAGCTGCAGGGAGATAGCAACCAGATCGTTAGACTGGATCCCAATGAACAGTCCAATCCACTCTCCAACAGGCTTTCATTGAACATCCTCACCTCCTGCTACGTCCTGGAAGGACCCTGGCCCAGATAAACCCACTTTAGTAGAAAGAAAGAACACAACAGAAATAATACGATGTGATTCATAATCAAAGACCAACTCAGAAAAGGAGACTTCAGTTAGCAAGAAACGTGTCATAGAGCCATATTTTAGAGTACATTTGCTCTGGGAATTTGTAACAGTCTTAGAATTCCAGAGTTGGAAGGATCTTGGAAACCAACTATTCTAATTCCTTCATTTTCAAGGAAGGAGGCAGAGATCTCAAACAGTGATATGACTTGCCCAAGGTCAAACAGAACTGGGCCTGGTGCTTGGGTTTGCTGACTTCTGGTTCTTCATGTGTATCATGGCAAAACTGGTGCTCTCAGTGGCAGTTGGCACCTGAGGCTTTAAAGGATGCAGAAGGATTCATCTTACCTGAACTCACTGGGGCTTAAGTTGGCTGAAAGCAGTGTGAGCTTCCTCTGCTTCTGAAGACCCAGGCCTGACTCATTTGTGACTGGATCATTTGCCTGGTAAGCCAGCAGCATCCTGGCCAATCTCCACCCTCTCCCTCTCCCCTTCAATGCACCAGCCATCTCCCTCACACCCAGCTCTAATCGGTGCCACGCCTCCACTCAGGTCCTCCCAGTGACTCCTACCACCCTCTTGGGATCTGCTAAAGTTAGTGGATGCACTTTTTTCCTTGACTAAGTCTTACATTGATCCTTTTTATCACTGCCAAAGAGGTTACTTTCTAAAAATGGAGATATATTTCATGCACCAAAAAATTCATCCTCTCAAAGTGTTCAAGTCAGTGATTTTTAAAAATTTTTTATGGATACACATTTGTACATATTTGTGAGGCATGTGATATTCTGATACATGCATACAATGTGTAATGATCAAATCAGGGTAATTAGGATATCCATCACCTCTAACATTTTTCGTTCTTTGTTTTGGGAACATTTCAGATCTTCTCTTCTAGCTATTTTGAAATATACAACAAATTGTTGGCAACTGTAGTCACCCTACTGCACTATCAAACCCTAGAACTCATTCCTTCTACCTAATTCTATGTTTGTACCCATTAACTACCCTCTCTTCATCCCACCTTCCACCACTCCCAGCCTCTTGTAACCATCATTCTGCCTCTACCTCCATGAGATCAACATTTTTAGCTCTCACATATGAGTGAGAATATGTGATATTTGTCTTCTGTGCCTGGCTTGTTTCAATTCAGTGATTTTAGCACATTCACAAAGCTGTAACATTATCACCGTTATCTAACTTTAGAATATTTTCATCACCTCCAAAACAAATCCCATACCCATTAGAGGTCACTTCTCACACCCACTACCTTACAGCCCCTGGCAACCATTTATCCATTTTCTGTCTCTCTGGACTTTATTATTCCAAACCTTTCATATAAATGGAATCATACAATATGTGGCCTTTTGCATCTGACTTGTTTCCCTTAGTACAATATTTTTGAGGTTCCTCTGTGCTGTAGCATGTATCAGTACTTCGGTGCCTTTTTATGGCTGAATAATATTCTGTTACATGGCTAGACCACATTTTGTTTATTCACTAACAGATGAACACTTGATTGCTTCCACTTTTTGGCTATTATAAATAATGTTGATATAAATATTTATGTACAAGTTTTTGTGTGGACATATGTTTTAAGTTGCCTTGGATGTACACCTAGAAGTGGAATTCCTGGGTTCTATAGTAGCTGTGTGATTTAACTTGTGGGGGAACTGCCAAACTGTTTTCCAAAGTGGCTGTGCCATTTTGTATTCCCAGTAGAAGTTTATGAGCATTCCAGTTTCTCTGTATTTTCACCAACACTTATTATTGCCCATCCTTTTTATTATAACTGTCCTATAACTGGCACAGGAGTTGTATGACAGGAAATGGGGATGAAGACCAAACATATATTTCACAGCATGTTTTCAGGTACTTATTTGCCATTTGTATATAATCTTTGGAAAAAATGTCTAATTAAATCCTTTGCTTATCATTGTTTTTTTTTTTTTTTTTTTTTTGACAGAGTCTCACTCTGTCACCCAGAGTATAGTGGTGTAATCTTGGCTCACGACAACCTCCATCTCCAGGGTTCAAGCGATTCTCCTGCCTCAGCCTCTTGAGTAGCTGGGATTACAGGTGTGCACCAACACACCCAGCTAATTTTTGTATTTTTAGTAGAGATGGGGTTTCACCATGTTGGCCTGGCTAGTCTTGAACTCTTGACCTCAAGTGATTTGCCCACCTTGGCCTCCCAAAGTGCTGGGATTACAGGCATGAGCCACCACGCCTGGCCCTTTGCCTACCTTTTAATTGAGTTGTTTCTATTTTTATTGTTGAGTTGTAAGAGTTCTTTATATATACGAGATATTAGTCCCTTATCAGCTGTAAATATTTTCTCTCATTCTGTGGGTTGTCTTTTCACTTTCTTTATAGTGTCATTTGAAGCACTAAAGTTTTTAGTTTTGATGAAGTCCAAGGTATATGTTTTGTTTCCTTTGGTTGTGTGTGATTTTGGTGTCCCATTTGTCCAAAGGTTTTTAAGAGCCCCCTTTATTTTATTTATGTCCAAGACAATACTGAGTGACATTGCAATGGTAATGGCACATCTCTGTAGGCATCGCCTCTTTTTGGTTGTGCTGATCAGAGCTCCCAAAACTGTCTTAAGGGAGGACATAGAGGGGTTACACTATGGGGGCATGGCTGAGCAGCTGCTTCCAAGGGGTAGGTGGGAAAGCATTCAAGCAACAAATTGTGGGCCATGATGAGATCCAATTTCAACTCTCCTTTATTTCATTTGAGAGGAGCAAGTACTTCCTATTTGCTTTAAAACATTTAAAGGATAGATAGACAGAGACAGATGTCAAGCTCTCCTCTGGGGGCTTTTTTGCATATTTGGCTGGTCTCTTGGCTTGCATTTGATTGAGGTTTAACCAACTGACATCTTCTTCTCCATGGACAGCAGGCTTTGGGGGTAGAAGCGGCAGAAGGGCCTTCCCACTTGGCCCTTGCCTCTACTCCTGCAGTGGATTCTGCTAATCTTGGTGATTCAGGGATATTTCCTCTGTCCCACTCTCTGCAGGGTAGACTGTCTGAGCCCTTGTGTCAGTGATAGGTTTTGCCCTCCTGATTCTAACAAAGCCCAACTGTAGGTCCTGGTAGATGTCACTCAGAATGACTCAGAGTCCTCACAGGGTCCTTTGGGGAACCTAGTCTGTCTTAGAGCAGGAAGGACCCAACGGGAGCCCCGATGGATCTTAGCACTCTGGAATTTGGGGGATTTCTGTCGCCCGCTCAGGGAAGTCATCTTGCTTTCCCCATTGGACTACGATCCCTGCATTCTGACATTCTGATGTGTAGGGTTTAAAATCAGATGGTTGCTTTCTTCTATCTGTGCTTTTTTTTTTTTTCCCCCCTCTTTTTAGAGTCTCACTCTGTCACCCAGGCTGGAGTGCAGTGGCACAATCTCAACTCACTGCAACCTCCGCCTCCTGAGTTCCAGCAATTCTCGTGCCTCAGCCTCCCGAGTAGCTGGGACTACAGGCATGTGCCACCACGCCCAGCTAATTTTTGTATTTTTAATAGAGACAGGGTTTCACCATGTTGCCCAGGCTGGTCTCAAACTCCTGGCCTCAAGCAGTCCACCCACCTTGGCCTCCCAAAGTGCTAGGATTACAGGGTTTTGGTTCTCTTCCCTCCTGGTCCAAGTCCCTCTGCCAGCTTCCAACCAGCAGCCTGGACACAGCCAAAGTTCCAAATTCGCTATGAAAATAAATGAAGGCCTTCGAAGAGGAAAGCCCTTGTTGTTTTTGAGTGAAGCCTTTAAGTCCACTACCTTGTGGCTTGGCCAGTGGGACGTGCCATTGAGTAGATCTTAGAAAGAGGAGAGCTAAGCAGGGGTTGGCCAAGAAGGCACTTCGAATGGAGAAGGAGGATTTGATGGATTTGCCGCCTAATGTGATGGATCTGTCATGTTCCCAAGCCTCATGCCCACATCCCTAGGATGGATCATGCCATTGAAAAGTGAGAGATGAAGCACCCTGCCTCCTTCTCATTTATTAGGACTTAGAGAAAATGAATCTGATCTGGAGCTCTCTAGGGTCAGCACTGGACTCATTCCTTTTTAGCTGGGAGGTGGTGGATTTGGAAAGGTTAGCATCCATCTAGTTCCCCAAAGCTGTTAGCCAGCAAGCTCGGAGGCCCAGGAAGTGGGGGAGGGGAGGTTATGGGGGAGGGACGCAAGGAACCACAACATTAGGGAATGAAGTTTGCTGTTTGACCCTCCTGGCCATGAAGGTTAAGGGGCTCGTGACAACTGATGATTTCTCAAGGGCATTTTGTTTGCAGATGGCTTTCTAGTGATTTAGGCAGGTTGTTAGTGGATCAATACTTTTCTTAGGAGTTCCTGAAATCCCTGACTGCTTAGTAGTTGAACCTAAGCAGTTATTTCTAGCAATTGTGCCCAATGGTAGAGAAGCCACCTTGCTATTTATAGCTGCCATCTGACAGCCCGCTATGTGACAGACACTACACTAGATGTTTTGTGAATTTGTATCATTAGTTTGTATCATTTTGTAGATGAGTCAACTGAAACTCAGAGGAATTAAGTCTCTTGAGCACTGTCCTATGATCAAACTGCCCGAGCCGGAATAGTCCCCCTGCTTGTGAGGTTATATAGGGCACCCAAACCTGCTAAGCCTCCGTTTCCTTATGAGTTAAATGAGATAAGACATGCTAAGTCCTTGGCCCTATGCCTGGCATGTAGTCAGCTCTCAATAAATGACAGCTGAGGTGTAGTGCAGACTACCCCAGAGTCTGCTCGCTTGCTTGCTTTCTCTTTTCTCTTTTTCTTTTCTTTTTTGTTCCTTTCTTTCTTTCTTTCTTTCTTTCTTTTCTTTCTTTCTTTTTCTTTCTTTCTTTTTCTTTCTTTCTTTTTCTTTCTTTCTCTTTCTTCTTTCTCTCCTTCCTTCCTTCCCCTTCCTTCTTTCCTTCCTTCTTTCCTTCCTTCCTTTCCTTCCTTCCTTCCTTCCTCCCTTCCTTCCTCCCTTCCTTCTCCTTCCTTCTCCTTCCTTCCCTCCCTCCCTCCCTCCCTCCCTTCTTTCTTTCTTTCTTTCTTTCTTTCTTTCTTTCTTTCTTTCTTTCTTTCTTTCTTTCTTTCTTTCTTTCTTTCTTTCTTTCTTTCTTTCTTTCTTTCTTCTCTTCGATACAAGGTCTTGCTTTGTCACCCAGGCTGGAGTGCATCAGCACAATCACGACTCACTGCAGCACTGAACTCCTGGACTCAAGCCACCCTCCTGCCTCACCCTCCCAACTAACTGGGACCACAGATATGCACCACCATGCCTGGCTAATTTTTTCTTTTTTTGTAGAGACAGGGTCTCTTTATATTGTCCAGGTCAGTCTCAAACTCCTGGGCTCAAGTGATCCTCCTGCCTCAGCCTCCCGAAGTGTTGGGATTATATGCATGAACCACTGCACCCAGCTAGACTCTATGTTCTTTTCATAATATCACAGGAACCTTGAGATAAGAAGGAAGATGTGGGTTGGATTTTGCAAATGTGTATACTTCTAAGTCACAGTCAACCAGAAATACACAACACTAAGCCACTGACCTGCTCAGCAGAACACAGCGTGCTCAGGCTCTAGATGCAGGCCAGGCACCCATCCCGGGTCCACCACTCCCCAGCTGTGTGACCTTGGCAAGTTAAAGAACCATCCTGTGTCTCTGATGCTTCACCTATAAAATGAAGATAATAACGGTACCTACTTCATAGATTGCTGAGAAGACTAAATGAGTTAACATGCAGAAACACTCAATGAACATTAGCTGTTGTTTTTACCATACTTTTACAGGCAAGGAATGGAATCATAGCCATGTGCTGTGCAAGATTTCTGGTAGGTCAATGGTTGAGTTCATGGGAGTATAAGCTGCTGCTTCAAGGCTATAGAGTAGACATCGGGAAGAAGCTTCTGATATCGCTGGATGTTAAGCACAGGAATAAGTCATGAAAGGAGACTGAAGATCTTTAGAAAGAAGGCAGCAGGTGGGAGGCAGTGGAGGAAAGTGTTGGGTGGAGTCAGAAGACCTGGGTTCCTGTCCAGGCTCTGCCAGGGGGCCAGGAGGAGGAGGTCCTGGCTGGGTATAAACTCATTGGGAGTTAATTCCTTCATCCATAAAATGAGAAAGTTAACATGAATACATTTATTTGGACATTTATTCAACAAATATTCATCAACCACCAATGTGCAAGGCACTGGGGATACATTAGAGAAGACTTCTCTCCTGGGGCTTACCTTCCTGTATGGAGTGCAGCAGGAGGACAGAAAGCAAATAGACCGGGCACGGTGGCTCATGCCTGTAATCCCGGCACTTCAAGAGGCTGAGGCAGTTGGAATGCTTGAGCCCAGGAGTTCCAGACCAGCCTGGGCAACATAGTGAAACCCCGGCTCTACCAAAAATACAAAAAACAAAAGAACTTAGCAGGGCATGGTGGCACACACCTATAGTCCCAGCTACTCAGGAGGCTGAGGTGGGAAGGTCACCCGAGCCTGGGGAGATTGAGGCTGCAGTGACCTGTGATTGAGCCATGGCACTCCAGCCTGGGTGACAGAGCAAGACTCTGTCAAAAACAAAACAAAACAAAACAAAAACCGAAGCAAATAAACCACCAAACAAGATAATTATGAATGGTGATATGTGCCTCTACTGCACTTAAAACAGATAGTTGGAGGAGGTGGGGTTGGCAGGGAAGGCCTCCTGGAGGAGGTGGTGTTTATACTGATCCTGGAAAAATGGTCAGATCTGAGGAAGAACATTCTAGGCATAGACTTGGGGGTGGCAAACAAATTGGTGTATTAGGGTAATAAAAAGGTGGCCGGGTAGCAGAGACTAGTGAGCGTCGTGGGGAGAAGTGCAAGCTGCAGAGATGAGACGTGCAGGAGAACTTGGTCAATGGAGGCCGTGCACGGGGCGAGGGGCTGAGATTTTCTCTTAACAACTATGGGGAGTCTTGGGGGCTTAAGCTGGGGAGTAGCATCATCAGATTTTCCCTGTTTGCAACCCAGTCCAGCTGCTGAGTGGAGAAAAGATGGAAAGTGAACTCGGAGCAGAGTACAGAAGTGGTCCAGGAGCTGGCGGGACAGCAGGGATGGGAAAGTGGATGGATTTAGATAAAGTTTGGTGCTAGAGATGGCAGGATAGTCTAGATTGGTGTGGAAGCTGAAGGAAAGAAGGTGTGAGGGATGAGCCCCCACTGTGGCGCCCAAATTCTTCAGATTTGGTTAAGTTCTGCTGCGGTAACAAAACCCTGAGTAGCTTGTAACACAAAGCTTCATTTCTCACTGAGATCACATGTCAGCTACCGCTCGCTGTGGGCTGCATGTGGCACCTGCTCCACGTCTTTTTCATTCCAGGATTCAGCCAGAAGGAGCAGCTTCTATTCTGGGTAGACTGAAAGACAGGAAGAGAACTGGCAGAAACATGCAATGGCTCGGAAAGCTTCTGCCAGCTGGGCGTGATGGCTTGTACCTGTAATCCCAGCACTTTGGGAGGCTGAAGTGGGAAGATTACTTGAGCCCAGGAGTTTGAGAACAGCCTGAGTGACATAGCAGGACCCCATCTCTACAATAATAATAATAATAATAATAATAATAATAATAATAATAAAATTAGTCTGGCTTAGTGGTGCATGCCTGCAGTCCCAGCTACTTGGGAGGTTGAGATGAGGGTATTGTTTGAGTCCAGGAGTTCAAAGCTGCAGTGAGCTATTGTATTGATTGTGCCACTGCATTCCAGCCTGAGCAACAGAGTGAGACAAAAGAAAAAAAGATGAAAGAAAGAAAAAAGAAGAAAGAAAGAGAAAGAAAGAGAAAGAAAGAAAAAGAAGAAATAAATAAATAAGAAAGAAAGAGAAAGAAGAGAGAAAGAAAGAGAAAGAAAAGAAAGAAAGAAAGAAAAAGAAAGAAAGAAAGAAAGAAAGAAAAAGAAAGAGAAAGAAAGAAAAAGAAAGGAAGGAAGGAAGGAAGGAAGGAAGGAAGGAAGGAAGGAAGGAAGGAAGGAAGGAAGGAAGGAAGGAAGGAAGGAGGGAGAGAGAAAAAGAAAAAGCTTCTGCCTACATCACGTCCATTCATATGCCTTTGGCTAAAGCAGATGTCAAGGGGAAGGACTGCAAACTCTTCCCACAGGATGCATGGCAAGCCGCAGGGCAGTGAGCAGAGACGTGGGATCCTCCCACAGGGAGGGCAGTGATTATTTAGGAGCAGCAACAAAATTTACCGCAGGGCCCAGGCCACCAGGTGAACAGCGGTAGGGGGAGGGGCTTAATACAGGGCTCATACGGACCTGGGTGGGAGGTAGAGACAGGAGGTTTGGAGCAGCAAGTTTGGGGGCGATGTCCATGTCCGTAATCATCCTTTCACCTTTTGTCATCTGAGTTCCCAGCAGCGTTTGGATCAAATGTTAATTGAATGCATCAGGCCTGGGCCCGCCTGAGAACAGTGTGCCCCAGAGGGGCGATCCTATGCGGTTAAACTGTTTCAGAGAACACAGACCAGGCGTTCTTGAGACCGGAGGGTGTCCAGGTTAACTTCCCTCAAGAAAAAGGCAGTTAACCCAAGCCCTTCTGTTTTGTCCATCCACTCATTTCAGTCCAACCACCAAGTTCTTGGCAGGAGAACAGGGGCCCCCTTCTTTGTTTTCTCTTCTCGACTCCAGGCTCAGGATCTCAAGGGCCTCTGGGAAGGTCAAGCGCTAGTCCCCCGCCTTCCTTTTCAGAGATCAGAAAATGGTTCCCTGATTGAACAATGGCCCGGCCATCTGCGAGATGTTAACTGCATAATGGAATGTAACTCGAAGGGCTTTTAAAAACACGAAGAGAGATTTTATTGTAACTAATCGTGATGGATGGTGAGTGTGGTCACACTAGGAACATAAATCTTGGTGCCAAGCCTGGGACTGAAAAAGCCAACTAACTCCGGAGTTCAGAGAGCCTTGTCCTCAGCCACGGGCATGTCACATGGGAAAGGTTCTGAGACCTCATCCGGAGTAGAGGGGCAGATGCCCTCGCTTTCGGTGGCCTTTGCCTGCCTGGCTCTCGGCTCCTCCGCCTGTGAAGTCACTCTGGCGGCCCCTGCTTGAGGGATAGGCTGCCTGGTGCACCCCCTCTCAGCTCCCATGAGTGGACAGGGAGGCAGGCTCCCTGGGAAGGGGCTGGACAGAGCTGTGGAAGCTCGGAATCCTCTTGCATTTACTAAAAGAGAAGAATGAGTCAAAGATCAGGGCATGCTCTCAGCAGAAAAGTTCATGTGTAATAGCTGCTCCTATTAGTGATGTTCACTCTTTTAGAACCATCTCAGCTCCCATGAACATGGTCAGGACTCTTCCTTCAAAAAGTTTGTCAATTAATCAGGTCAAGGTTTTGTGGCTGTTGGTGAAGAGCAAGAACACGGGACCTGGACTCGGAGGTTCTGAACCTGTTTTCCCCTCCGTCATCTGTTAAATGGGTATAATAATACTCAGGTTACCTGATTAAAAGGGTTCGTTTGAGGCGATTATGAGATGTATGTCTCAAAGTATTTTGTAAAACATTAGAATATATTATTTTTGTTCAATTTGAATTTGGAAAACAACTAAAAGAACATCCCCAGATTTCATGATTTTTTTTTTTCCTGAAAAAACATAGAGCAACAAAACACAACAAAACAAAAAAGCCAAAAAGGAGATGAGAATACTGGATTAGCCTCTTTTTCAAACTGGAGATGTGACTTGGCTTCCAGTTCCCACCTCCCACCTCCAACTTTTAAAGAAAAAATTTCTGAAACTGAGCACTTCGGAATCTGATAATGCTGTGGTCTGAAAGTTTGTGTCCTGCTCCTCCCTATCAAATGCATATGTTGAAAACCGAATCACCAAGGTGAGCTTTGGGAGGTGACTAAATCATGGGGACCCCACCCTCCTGAATGGGATTTGTCTCCTTATAATAGAGGCCACAGAGAGCTGCCTTGACCCTCCACCTTGTGAGGACTGTATTAGAAGGCCCTGTCTATGAGGAAACGAGCTCTTTACCAGATGCCAAATCCGTGTTCATCTTGGACTTCCCAGCCTCCAGAGCTGTGAGAAACAAATATCTCTTGTGTATACATTTATGGCATTTTTGTGACAGCAACTGGAATGGACTAAGACAGATAATATGTTGCATTTTTCATATGGAGACTGTGGCA
Source organism: Macaca fascicularis (assembly GCF_037993035.2). Taxonomy (NCBI): domain Eukaryota; kingdom Metazoa; phylum Chordata; class Mammalia; order Primates; family Cercopithecidae; genus Macaca; species Macaca fascicularis. The sequence goes on from NC_088394.1 coordinate 50,127,391, forward strand.
AAATCTTGCTCTGAAAAAAATCTCTTTCTGGATAACTTTTCTGTGGGTCTTTGCCAGATGACATTCTAATTTGTATAATACTGTGCTGAGACTAGCCCAGCACTTTCTGATGCTGAGTAATGCACCATCTTCAGGGCAAGGGACCAGTGTCCAGGGGCCACCGAAAGCATCACAGGCCAGGAAGAGCACATGGCTTTCACCCAGGTGACTGTTCCCATCCACTCGTAGTAGCTGGTTTGTCATCTGGAAGAGCCAGGATCAAAGCCAAAGAGGATTATGCCTGAGCACCCTATGAGCTGCCCAGGCCATCTGCATACTAAACCCTGCCCTTCTGGGATTGGGGGTTCTCCTAGGTTCCTTGAGTTTCCAGATCCTTCTCAGGGTTCCTCTATGTCTGGCATTGAAAATGGACTCTTTGTCACTCCTTGGATTATTTTTCATTTCTACTTCTTCAGCTTCCAGAAGTACTTTAAAATTTGGGGTCCATTAGTTGTAGTCTTTTCAGTTTTCAAGGATAGTTACAGACTGCTTTTTATTCTTAGATGTCTTTTCTATATAATTTTGGAAATTAGGGGGCGATAACTGTCGGACTCAATTCTCCATGTTAAAACCACCTCTCTGGAGTTATATAGTTCTTTCTGAATGTATTAAGGTCATCCTTAGAACGTAAAAGATAATTTTTTGGGTAAATAGTCTATGAATAATTTTTAAAATATAGTCTTCTTTGTATGGGATATAATTTGATACATAAATATTATTATATTATTACCTAATATGATAGCATATTATTATATAATATTTTATTATCACAAATTATATAACATATATCATCACAAATATATATTATATGATCACAAATTATATAATATATAATAGCATATTATATAATAATATTATATATAATATATAAACATATGACCTTATATTATCCAAATAGTCTATATTCTTACTCTTGAATCCTTTTGTTTTAGGGTTATCTACCTAAATAGCGGTGTTTTTTTTTTACTTTATTTGAGACTCTCTGAATTTAACAGGGTTAACTCATTTGTATGGGTTTGTATTTAATAGTTAATCCATGTATGGTGACAGTAATGCTTGGTTTTCTATGGTTTTGTTTTGATTTTTAGGCTTATTTGATTTCCCTTCATTCCTTTTTAAAAAATATGAACTATGTTTTCTTCCTTCCTTTTATTAAAAAATAATTTAGAGTGACAGACCCCATTTTTGTTCTGCTAAAGACAACCTTTACGTTTTTCACGTGTCTTTGATCATTTTTCTCTATCACTATAAATCAGTATCTATCAAACTTTCCCATGTGTATAATGGAAAATGTCTTGAATTTGTCTTTTACCTCATTAAATTGGTTTTCTGCAGTCTCCAACCTGCTGTTCATATGAGGGTTTTTAATTAATCAATTGTGTTTTCTCTCCATTCACTCTCCCCTTATCTCAGATGGTTTCTTTCTTACCCTGCTTGCTCTAGTTTCTGGATTCAATGTCTTCTTGAATATTGTTGAAAAGGCAAATCAGAAGTTTCCTAAGGCTGTGTCTATTTCCTGCTGTAAGTCTGTATGGCAAGAGAATGTTTTCTACCGCCAATCAGGCAACCTCCTTCTGCAGATCTGTGGGCCCTCCTAAGGTGTAGGGAGCTTTTTCTGTCCATGTAGCAGGAGCCCTGGCTCTTCCTGCCATCTCCCTCTGAGCAAGGATAGTCCTGTGGGTTTTTGTCAAGGTCTTCTCCACTTGCTTCTGGGTAGGCTGCTCTGAAATTGACAGGGATCTTGATCTGCTCTTCTGCACCCCTCTCTGCCACGCTCAGATCACTCTTAAGAAGAGCAGTGGTATTTGACCGATAGGATGACAACAACCAACCCTTACTGGGTTTTCATTGCCTTGTGGGAGACACAAAATAAAACTTATAATGTCACTCAATCGATGCTGGGCCTGTCCCTAGATTACAGGTAGTCTCTGATCTCATACAAAGATATTCATAACCAGTTTCTTTCCACGAAAAGTTTAATCTTTTTTAAAAAAGTACATTAACAGATACAGCAACTCCTGTTCTTGCAACTGATCCATCAGCAGTAATTGCGACTGTGTACAGTTGATCCGTGATGCTGGAGGCAGAGTTGTCTTACATTAACATAAAACTGTAAATAGACAAGGACCCCAAAAAACTGTAAATAGACAAGGAGAATGATTGATTGAGTGATCGATTGCTCAGATAAGGCTTGGTCTTGCAGCCCCTAAAAATAATGTAGGAATATTTAATGAAATGGTAATATTTTCATTGTTTAGCAAATAGAGTCACAAAACCTTGTTTGATCCCATTGAAAAAAAATAATATTCATGGCCAGGCGCGGTGGCTCACACCTGTAATCCCAGCACTTTGGGAGGCCGAGGTGGGCGGATCATCTGAGATCAGGAGTTCAAGACCAGCCTGGCCAACATGGTGAAACCCTGTCTCTACTAAAAATACAAAAATTAGCTGGGTGTGGTGGTGAGTGCCTCTCATCCCAGCTACTCAGGTGGCTGAGGCAGGAGAATTGCTTGAACCCGGGAGGCGGAGGTTGCAGTGAACTGAGATGGTGCTATTGCATTCCAGCCTGGGTGACAGAGTGAGACTATGTCTCAAAAACAAAAACAAAAAAACCCCAAAACAAAACAAAAACAAAACAAGCAAAAAAATTCATAAGAGTGTATGAGTGTGTGTGTGTGCATGAAAGACAGAGAGAGGGAAAGAGAGAAAGAGAGGAGAGAGAAATAACTGTACAACAATATGCCAATACGTTAATTTCTGGATGAGGTAATTACAGAGATTTAGACGTTTTCCTTTATATTAGTTTTCCGAATTTGCCTGCATTATCTTCAATACACATGCAGTACTTTAATAGTAAGAAAAAAAGTGATAATTTTTGAAAAAGCAGTTCATTGGAGGACTTCTGGAAACACTTAGAGACATTATCTCCGTATTAGATGATTTTCCTATTGCTTTTTTTTAAGAAACAAAATGAGAAAAATCTGGATATTCTGGACTTGGTATTGATGAGAAATCGTATTAATATTCATTTTTATAATCCTGTTACATTGGAAGGTTCTAAAATAACTTCTGAATTACAAAAAAGAGGTGTAATTCTCTTCTCTGTATGTGCATTTAAACTTAAATTTAAATTACATTTATAAACCCATGCAACTCTTGAACCTTGGAGGATCTTAGAGGCAGTGGTCAGCTGGGGCTGGTTCGAGGTGGCTTGCAGCATCTCTTCCCAACTATGCATTCAGTAATGTCAGATTGGTAGCTTGAAATCAGTTACAGTCACAGTATTTACACCACGGCAATTAGCAGATGCTACAAATCAGGACTCCCCTCTCTAGAGCTGGTTGCTAAACATTCGCCAGCACACCATTACTTTAGGGGTGATCTAAACCGTGAAGAAACTGGGGATGGGGGAAATGATCTGCCCAAGGTCACTTGACAGCTTGGGGACAGAGCTGGCTTGACAGTCAGGCCTCCCTACTCATTCCAGCTTCCAAGGGCTCTGCTAAAAACAGCATAACTCAATTTTTGCCAGTGCTGAAGACAAGTGTGTTTATTGCTTTGAGGAGGAGGGAAAAACCTCACTTCTCATGGCTCAAGAAAAATGAGCAGGGTGCTCATAACCATTATTTTGTTTTATGTGAATTCACAGAGAGACTTAGAGTGATAAGTAAAGACAATTAATCTACATGTGAAGCTAAGCATTTCCCAGATAATTGTTTTTTTTTAAAGCTTAAATCCCTGTATTAGACAACACAATATTCTTAGCATTTGTGCAATGATTTGTTAATTAAATTGCTGCTAAAACAATCTTTATTTCTCACCTTAAAATCAGCGGAATATCAATCTACAATCAATACAATGTTGCCTGGAGCCATCTCTTGCTTCAAATTTGCTTCACAAATCTGCTGCAGGTAATTTATACCCAGTCAATAAGACATGTTTCAAAAGCCACTTTTCCCTCCCAACAGGCAACCCTGGTCTAATTTACAACTGGATAAGAACTGGCAAACTATACACACCTGAGTTAAATGTAATTTGTAATAGGATTTTTTTTTTTTAAGCAGTAGTGAAAGATTTGATTTCGTCTGTTCGGTATGCAAGTAATCTTTGGCTATTTCCAGGATGATAACCAGAAAACATAAATTGCTTTGTTTCCCTTTCAGGCATAATTTTTTGTTGTTGTTCTTTAGGTGGGGAGTCAGGGGGAGAACTTCAGGGACACGGAACGTAATGATTGCTGTCTGCGGTTCACGTTTTCCGAGTCCACGGGTAATAAGTGGAAAAGGCATCATGATTGTTTAGGTTTTTGTTTTAAGGAAAGGAATTTTTTAATTCTAAGGCAGTTCTTTCCCTTGTTCCTTTATATTTTAGAGGCAGCAAGAGCTGTCAAGTTTCAGCTGAATGAATGACTTACAAATTAATCCCAGGGCTTGAAATCTCAACAAAGGTTGAAGTCTATAATTAGTGTTAGAAACTGTAATTAACTTATTAGGAAGCCCCGTGCAGTTTGGGTACCTCGTCCCCCACGGGTGGGTACCATCATTAGCAACATTCTCCAGAAAGTGGGTCTCTTAGCTCTCACCCCTCCATTTCATTCTGCCAGCTGCCAATTTGATTGGTTAAGTAGTTTGAACTGCTCAATCCTCTCCTTTTCTTTTGGATTGATGTGTTTATTACTTTTTGTGACAGTGGCTCCCAAGGCAGATGTTCAATAAAGAAAAGAAAAAAATCTGATACAGACCCAAGTCAAGAGAGAAGCGGTGGAGATTGCAGAAAATTGGGAAAGTTATCATAAGCATGGAGCTGTTATTGGAGATTTTGCTTCCAGCGTTTGTAGCAGTTGTGTTATTTACTCTTCAGCAGACGGAAACCTAGCGGGGAATTATTGAAAGCCGAGTTTCCTGAGTTTTAAATTGCACTCGTTTTGTGCACACCGTGGCGGCAGCTCATCAAAGGGAGGGCTAAATTGAAGCTCGGAGAAACTGGAGCTCTTCAGCCTCTGTCTCTGCCTCTGTTTTCCAGAATGAGAGGAATGGACTTAGCTGCTTGATGATTAGGTGGTGTCTATTTAGTGGCATCGGGGAGCAGGGTCGCACTTGGACATGACTGAATATGTACCACTGTCTCTGGGAACCCCCGACTCCTCACTCCTCACCCACCTTTGTGGCTTTGCCGGGCCTCAGTGCTCAGTTCTGCTGGCTCCTCTCCTGTTTGTCCTCTGTCCCCATGACCCTGGACATCTGCTGCTCTGCTGGGGACCTGGTGACAAACCCGTGCAACTCGACTTCCTCTGGAGCATCTCCTTTGTCTTTACACACCTTTGTCTTTTCCATCCCTGATGTAACCAAAATGCCTTGACTCGGGTACCTTCTAGAGGCAGGTCCTTCAATCAGCATTTCCCTCCAGTGGGCTTCAAGATGTCCGGGTTTCCAAAACCTCCAGGTTTCATGTCTGGACAGCTGCTCCTCCAGTCACCCCAAAGGCCATTTATATCGGGTTTATGCTCCTTCAATTCCCCTTTAGTGTCCTTCAGCACAGTGGATGAAGCTCTTGAATCTATTAAACTACTCTACCATAGAACAAGATGACCTCAAGCTGCTGGTTAACTGCATTTCAGAATTTTAGATCCAAACAAATACATTCGCAGAGCAGTTCCTTTTCTCGACATTTCGTAAAGTATGTTCATTGACTAAAGCTCTGAGAAAGCCCAAAGTAAGAAAGCTGACTTAATTTTGGCTTTTATCTGGTGTTTCCCAAGCATATCTGGCCATGTAAACCATCATTCTATGTAGATTCATTGAATAGACTATGCGGCAGGCTTCGTGCTAGGATCTGGGAAAACAAGGCATAAAAGAAAGATGTAACTCCTTCCTTGTCTTAAAGAACTCTTCCTACTGCCCCCAAGATATTGATTTATGTGAACCTAGTGTTCCTTTGAGCCCACTTTGAGAAATAGTTCCTTAAGTCAAAGGAGTGGCTTTAATGGCACCTTTAAAGTCACACAGAGCAAACGTCAGCTTTCTTTTTTTTTTTTTCAGAGATTCTTGCTCTGTCACCCAGTCTGGAGTGCAGTGGTGTGATCATAGCTCACTGCAGCCTCAAACTCCTGGGCTCCAGTGATCCTCCTGCCTCAGCCTCCTGACTAGCTGGGACTGCAGGCACGTGCCACCATGCCCAGCTTATTTATATATATATTTATATATATATATATACACACACACACACATATATATATTTTTTCTTTGATTTTTAAAATTTTTAGTTATTTTAATAATTTATTCTATTTTATTTTTGTAGAGATGAAGTCTCATTATGTTTCCCAGGCTGGTCTTGAATTCCTGGCCTCAAGCCATCCTCCTTCCTTGGCCTCCCAAAGCACTGGGATTACAGGTGTGAGCCAATGCACTCAGTTCTGAGATCAACTTTCTTTTTTTCCTTTTTGTGTTTTTTTTGAGACGGAGTCTCGCTCTGTCACCCAGGCTGGAATGCAGTGGCGTGGAGATCAGCTTTCTTGACTTACAAAAAGACCTATCCCTGAGAGAAAAAAAGCTTACAATGGTAAGAATTTGAAACACTGGAAAATATATGTTGTAGGAACACAGAAACCCACTTTCCTCCAAGCCACCTGTCCTGACAAGGCTACTCTAATCTTTTCATTGAATCCTTCAGAAGGCCGGGAGATGAGTGCCTGGGAGAGAGTTTGCTGACATTACTACCCGCATTCTCTCCAGGTGAGCTGAGACACGTGCAGCCCAGGTCGGGCCGTCTGGCTGGCTTTGGTTATTCATCGCAGGCTGGAGTGGCCTTGGAATTTCAGAGTAGAGACTAATGGCTTTTCTCCTGAGAACACGCAGTGATGTGACATTTTAGAGAGGTCAAAACACCACAAACCATGGGGACTATCAGTGTTTCCACCACTCATAAGTGGCAGATGAAAATCACAGTTAATCCCGTTACTTCTTTTTCTGCCCAAAGTGGCTTCGTAGGTAGAGAAAGGTGATCCAAGAGAGGTGATGTTTGTGGACTTGTGCACACAAATAAAATAGGAAATGCATCTCTGAGATAGCAGGGATGATAGGCACGTCTTTTAAACATGATTCACGCATCCTTGGCCCTCTTGTTGAGGTTTAAGGACCCAAGTCCTCGTGGATCCACTTCTCCACTTAGCAACATTCCAAACACAGTGAGAGGCATAAAAACCCCCCGAAGACACACCCCCCTCATTAGCAGAAAGCGTAGCATCCAGCCTGGGACGATGTTAGGGGCTGAACTGTGTCCCCTCCCAAATTTCTATATCGAAGCCCTAACCTCCAGTGCCTCCGAATGACTATGAATGAGACTGTATTTGGAAATAAGGTCTTTAAAGAGGTGATCAATTTAAAATGAGCTCTTTAGCGTAGGTGCTCATCCAGTCACCCTGGAGTCTTTATGAGAAGAGAAAAATTAGATGCCAGGCGTGTGCATGCACTAAGATAAAAAAAAAAAATAGCCACATGAAAACACATTGGGAAAGTGGCCGCCTGCAAGCCAGGAGAGAGGCCTCAGAAGAAACCAGCCTCGTGGACACCTTGATCTTGGACTTCTGGCCTCCAGAACTGTGAAAAAATAAATTTCTGTTGTTTAAGCCACGCAGTCTGTGGTCCTTTGTTCAGCCTGAGCAAACGAATACAGAAAGGAGGCTGGGTTCAGGTGTGGAAAATGATGATAATTCAATGTCAAACTGTTGCGACAGAAAATAAATGTTTGGACAAAGAGGAAGGAGAGAGAAAAGAGGGAGTGGGCTTAAGCAAGGATCCTGGAGTTGGGAAGGACCTTCACTGATGTCTCCCCACAATCTCTCCTCCACGGATCCTTGCGTGACCGATGCCCCCTCATCCTCATGAGAGGCCCTGGCTGAGCAGAACCGGCCCGGGGACCTCGAGGCAGAACGTGTGGGGAGCACAGTTTGTTTCTTAAGAGATGACAGTGGGTTCATTTGATCCTACACTGCTGAGGTTGGTTTTTGTTTTTTGGGTTTTTTTTTTTTTAGATGAAAAGTGAATTTTTGAACTTGCCGTTAGCATTGCCCATGAACTGTTTCCAGCTATTTCCAGCCTCCATGCTTGGCTACTTTAGGACCTGAAATGGTGATGCTGCTTCCTGTGGAGATGAAATGATGGAAGGGAGATGGGGTAACGTCCATGTACTTATTTCAAAAATTTTTATTTTAAATCAAGAAACTGCCATGCAACTGGATGATCGGCAATGGAATGGCTGTTTGGTTGAGGCTCGGAAGAAATGCTCTAAACAGCACTGGAAAATGACCATTAAAAAAACAACCAAAACAAAAAAAAAAAGCCAAACCTCTCTCGGAGTCTGCATCATATAAATCTAATAAGACAGAGCGAAAAATATTGGATTTATTTTTACAAGTTAGCTGTGACCTTTCCAACCTTCTGAATGGATTCACTTTGCACGGTTCCTCTTCAGGGCCTTAGGGTTATGAGTAACTCATAAAAATAAATCCAATATTTTCCCCTTAGCCATGTCATAGCCAATGTAGGAATTCAGATGATGGGGCAAGCGAGGTGGGTTTTCATTTCGTTTGACCTCCCATTATGAGAGGTGCTGAGTCCTCAGCCCTGGCCGGGCCTCCCCAGAACCTGTGTACAAAGAAACAAAAACAAGGCATTTGTGTTGGGGCCAAGCCCAGGGCAGGGCATGGTGGGGAGGTGCTGGCCAGATGAGACGGCCCATGTCCAGCTGGATAGAGACACGGGATTCCTGGCCTGAGAGGCATGGGGAAGAGGGTTGTTAAAGTGGCATGTTTTCAGTGAGAAGAAAAATCTCACCTTTGAAGAAGGGTCTTCCCCACAAGAGGGATTCGGTCTCCATGGGGATGCTATCTGAGAGAGCAGGGATGACAGGCATGTCTCTTAAACATGATTCACACATCCTTGGCCCTCTTGTTGAGGTTTAATGACACAAGTCTTCGTGGATCCACTTCTCCACTTAGCAGCATTCCAAACAGGGTGAGAGGCATAAAAACCATCTGAAGACACACCTTCCTTGTTAGCAGGAAGCTTAGCATCTTGCCTAGGAGGATGTTAGGGACTGAACTATGTCACCTCCCAAATTCCTATATTGAAGCACTAACCTCCAGCGCCTTCATTGAACCTTCATTGGTCAGGAATTACCACCTGAGTCAGAGCCTCACCCTTGTCACCTGCAGGGACCTTGTTCGTGGGACAGATGTCTCCTGATTACCTACTGCATGCCAGGCAGTGAGGGCCCTGAGGATATGGGGTGAACAAAACTAGCACTGTTTCTGTCCCAGAGGAGCCTGTAGGCTAACGCAGGATTCAGACACTTAACAAATAAACAACAATCCATGTGTAATCATAAGGTAAGTCCTAGGGAGAATACACAGGAGTCTTATGGAAGTGAATTGTGACGGGACGGTGGCTGAATGGGAAGGAGGAACAGTCCCAGGGGATTTCCTGGAAAAAGTGGCGATTGAGCTGATTGATGACTGGATTCTAACAGGTGGAGGAAGGGGTGGAGGAGAGATTTCCGGAAAGAGGCATTGGCATTCCTGTAGCAGGCTGGGCTCCCTGGGAGTGACTCTGAGGCAAGAGAGGTTTATCAGGCAGTTCACTGGTGATCAGTGCTTGAGGAAGGAAGGAAGGAAGGAAGAAGGAAGGAAGGAAGGAAGGAAGGAAGGAAGGAAGGAAGGAAGGAAGGAAGGAAGGAAGGAAGGAAGGAGGGAAGGAAGGAAGGAAAAAGGAAGGAAGGAAGGAAGGAAGGGAGAGAGAGCTGGGCAGAGGGAGAGGTTGAATATGAGTGGATCAAAGGAGGCCTCAGCCAATCCTGGAGAGCTGAGAAGCTGGGATGACCCCTGGTGTATTAGTCCACTGTCCCGCTGTTATAAAGAACTGCCCGAGACTGGGCAATTTATAAAGGAAAGAGGTTTGACTGACTCATAGTTCAGCATGGTTGGGGAGGCCTCAGGAAACTTACAATCGTAGGGGAAGCAAACATGTCCTCCTTTACATGGCTGCAGGAAAGAGAATGAGGGCCGAGTGAAGGGGGAAGCCCCTTATAAAACCATCAGATCTTGTGAAAACCCGCTCACTATCATGAGAACAACATGGGGGAACCATCCCTATGATTCAATTATGTCTGCCTGGTCCCACCCTTGACACATGGGGATTTTTACAATTTGAGATGAGACTTTGGGTGGGGACACAGCAAAACCATATCACCTGGGACGACCACAGTGACTGGTCCCTGAATGCAGGCCACTCTGGGGAGGGTGTGGGAGCTTGAACAAGGCAACTCTCTTTCATTGACACAATCTTTGAAGAGGGTTGACTGTGGATGGCTGTCAGCTGCTAGATCAGAGGCGCATTCCAGGATCCACTACAATGTACAAAGGTCTTCCAGCAGAAAGAAACATGAGACCTTCTAAAAACTGGAAAGAGGTCACTGGGGAAGAGAATGAGAGGGGCTCAGAGTAAGGTGGGCCTGGAACATGCAGGTCTTGGGGCACCACCAGGATGTCAGCTGCAGAAAACTGGAAAGGAGCCCCACAGCACGTGGCTTCCCAGAATGCAAGCATCATATTGAGCCCACGTGATTGACGAGTACTAATTTTAGGGCTTCTTCTATGTGCTGAGGACGAGGGAGAAAACTAAGAGAAAGATCCCAGCCCTTCAGCAGCTTGCACTCTTATGGGTGAGAAAAGACATATGTGCATACATACACACGTACACACAGGCACACACACATGCATGCACACACACACGTGCACACACATGCATGCACGCACATGTGCACACACAGACACACATGCACACACACGTGCATGCACACAGACATGCATGCACATACACACGTATACACACAGGCACACACATGCACACACACGCACACACAGGCACACAGACACATGCAAACACACAAGCCTAGAAAGATAAGTCAAGAGAGGAGCATGCCACACATTTAGAAGTGGGTAAATTTCTGTCTGTACTCTCAATGTCTACAAATTCCTCCCCTCCCACTCTTCCTAAATCCATTCCAGTTGTGCCAGTCCACAGCAACTATGGTCACCAAAGACCCAGTGACCAGTATGTTGCTCAATCCAATTCTCAGTCCCCAGTGTCCTTGACCTATCACACCCCATTGGACACATGGGGTCACTTCCTCCTCTGCAGAACCCCTGCCCCTGGCTTCCAGGACCCCGCACTCCTGGTTCTCTTCCTACCTCCAGGCCCACTCTTTCTCAGCACCCTTCATGGACCCTGCTTCTCCCAATCTCTTCACTTTGTAGGACCCCAGGACTCAATCCTTGCACCCTTTCTCTCTTCCATCCTCATTCTTTCCCTGGGTCATTGAATGCCTTCCCGTGACTTTAAATTCTTTTTTGTTTGTTTTACAGATGGAGTCTCCCTCTGTCGCCCAGGCAGTAGAGCAATCTCGGCTCACTGTAACCTCCACCTCCTGGGTTCAAGCTATTCTCCTGTCTCAGCCTCCTGAGTAGCTGGGATTAAGGGTGCCCACCATCATGCCCACCTATTTTTTTTTTCTTTTTGTATTTTTAGTAGAGACAGGGTTTCACCAAGTTGGTCAGGCTGGTCTCAAACTCCTGACCTCAAGTGATCTGCCCACCTCGGCCTCCCAAAATGCTGGGATTACAGGCATGAGCCACTGCGCCAGGCCTGTGGCTTTAAATTCTATTAGCAGATGACTCACCCATCTGTGTCTTCTACCCAAACCTCTCTGCCAGTCTGCAGAGCCACCTACCCAACGGCCTCCTCAATGTCCCCATTTAGCTGTCTAATAAACCTTCAGGTCCCACACGGAACTGCAGAGCTCCCCGGTCTGCCAAACTCAGACTTCTCCGTCTCAGTGGGGGCAGCCCCATCCTTCCAGTTGCTTAGTCTATGAACCTTAGCATTGTCTCCAACTTCTTCCTGTCTCTCCTCTCCCATTTCCAACTCATCAGCAAATCCTGCTGGCTCTCAGCTTCACACATGCTCACCAGCCAGCCACTCCTCACAGCTCCCTTGCGGCCATCCCCGTCTGAACTGTGGCCATCGCACTCTTTGGTACCTCGGTAGCTTCAGCAGCCTTGTCTTGGGTCTCCCTGCTCCAACCTTTGACCCCACCAGATGGTCTGATCTTAACACTAATGCCTGACCATGATTCTCTGCTTAAGACCCTCAGTGGCTCCTGTTTCACTCAGAGTCAAGGCTGAGCTTGCAGAGTGGCCCTCGAGGTACACTGTGACCTGCCTTGGTTCCTCTCTGAGCTTTTCTAGTCTCCTCATCACTCATTCTGCTTCCACCACTAGGGCCTCCCTACAGCTCCTCGCAACACCCAGGCTCACCCCATCCCAGGGCCTCTGCACCTCCTTCCACTATGCCTGCTGCTCCTTTCTCAACATTGTCTCATGGGTGAGGCTCCTGTCACCTCTAAGACCTTCGTCCAATCCCACCTTCCCTAGGAGACTCAACCACCACCCTCCACACTGCAGGCTGCTCTCCCTCCCCGTGCGCCTGGTCCCTTTGCCTCTATCCACTCATCCTCTCTCCTAGCACTTAGCACTTTTCTAACATACTTTTGCTGGGTGCAGTGGCCCACACCTGTAATCCCAGCTACTCAGGAGGCCAAGGTGGGAGGACCACTTGAGGCCAGTGGTTTGAGACCAGACTGGGCAACACAGTGAGACCCTATCTCTACCCTACCAAAAATTTAAAAAAATTAGCTGGGTGTGGTGGTGCACACCTGTAGTCCCAGCTAATCGAGGGACTGAGCCCAGTAGTTCAAGCCTGCAATGAGCTATGATTGCATCACTGCACCCCAACCTGGGTGACAGAGCAAGATTCTGTCTCTTAAAAACAATAACAAAAACCAACCAAACAAAGAAACAAAATCCCCACACTGTATGATGTTCATATTTGCTGTCTGTGCTGGTCACTGTCAGTATCATACTAGAGGGTAGGCTGCGGGGGGCAAGGATCTTTATTCACGGATGTACCAAGTGCCTAGAATGCCTCTGGGTTCTCAACAAATACTCGCTGAATGAATGAATGCTAAAAACCAGCTTGAACTCTTTCCAATCTATCTTCCCCTTGTAGTCAGCAGCCTTCAAGAAAGTTCTCAATGGTATCTGCTGCAGTTATTCTCACCCTTGTGCAATTCCCTCCACCAGGCTGAACCTAGTGACTCACTTTTTATGTATTGTAGTAAAATATGCATAATATAAAATTTACTATTTTAATCATTTTTAAAGTATACAATTCAGTAGCATTAAACACATTCACAATATTGTGTAATCATCACCACTCTCCATTGCCAAAATATTTTCGTCGTCCCAAATAGAGACCCTGCACCCATTAAACACTGACTCCTATTCTTGAGGCAGAGTCTCACTCTGTTGTCCAGGCTCATTGCAGCCTCAAAGTCCTGGCTTCAAGCAATCCTCCTGCCTCAACCTCCCAAGTAGCTGAGGCTACAAGTGAGCACCACCATGCTCAGCTAATTTTGTACTTTTTATTTTTGTAGAGGCAGAGTCTTGCTCCATCACCCAGGCTGGAATGCAGTGGTAGGATCATAGCTCCACTGCAGCCTCAAACTCCTGGGTTCAAGTGATCCTCTTGCCTCAGCCTCCTGAGTGGCTAGGTCTACAGGCATGCACCACCATGCCCAACTAAGTTTTACATTTTTTTGTAGAAGTGAGATCTTGCTGTGTTGCCCAGGCTGGTCCCGAACTCCTGACCTCAAGTGATCCTCCCATATCAGCCTCCCGAAGCACTGGGCATGGTAAACTCACTTCTAATGAATACACAATGTAAGTGGTGGATGTCACATCTGACATTAGGTCATAAAAGATGGTGACTCCCATCTTGCTGGCTCTCCCTTGCTTCTCTCCTGACTCGCTCCGAGGGAAACCAGCAGACCCCCGTGGCAAGCTGCTGTGTGGAGCAGTCAACAGCGGGTGAGGTTCTGAAAGCTGTCAGCAGCCACATGAGTGAGCCTGAAAGTGGATCCTCCTCGCGTCGAGCCTTGAGATGGGATCACAGCCCTGGCCAACACCTGAGTGTAGCCTGTGAGATGCTGAGCCATTGCACCCAGCTAAGCCCTGCCAAGAATCCCGACCTGCAAAAACTTGAGATCCCACGGGTGTGTTGTTTTAAGTCGCCAGGCTGTGGGGTAATCTGTTTCACAGCAATAAATAACGACTACATCTTTGCTCCTGGAATTGATATAAAGTAGAGGACTCCGATGCTCAGACTCCATCCTACTTAAGGCTACATGACCTCCAATGACCTGGAACGCCTTCTCATGGGACAGCATGAGGCTCCTCTGAGCCTAAAGTCACATCCAGACAGAGTCCGGCTTCCTGCAAAGCTGTGTATGGTTCTGGCATTTGGAATCATGCCCATGTCCTCCTTGTACCCATTTATTTTTTCTTCTAACACCACCCTGAACTTGGGGAGCATTGGAAGTGTAGGTGCTACCTTGTGAAGGAGTGTTTATTTCTTCTTTGGACTAACCTCTTTCCTTATTCACTTCCAGTAACCTGTTACTGGAAGAAGTTACAGGTTACTTCTTCTTTGGACTAACGTTTCCTTATTCACCAAGTCCTTGGAGGACTGAGGATGGATTGTGCTCTCTGTCTAAGCGGGGCCTGTTGCGTCCCTCTCAACAAGCTCTGGGATGATTGCTGCCGGGCTGGAGGCTACTAGAGCATCCCTACCACTGCCTCTTGGCCACCAATAAAGTCTGGGATAGTGACCTTTAACTCCCCAGGGACCTCTTCAGAGTTCTCCGCATAACCAGGGCTCCCTTTACAACCTACGCCTTTTCAACACAGCTGGGACATATAACAATGCCTTTATTTGGAGAGGTTGTGGCAAAACTCCCCAACATTATCTTGTGCAGGTAATGCTTGCTTTTATTTGTCCGCAAACAACCTCTTTCAAGCTTCTGGGGGAGCCCTTCCTGTGGTGTTGGCGAGCAGAGTGACTTAGTATTCACACCGCCACGTGCTTTCGGATGTTGCATCCTTTGATCACGTCTGCTCTCAGACGCATCTCCTGACTGATGACACCTGCTTTTGGGTCTTTCATCCAACAGAAGCCCTTTGACTTCTGGGCCTTCGCTGCATCTTCTCTTGTTTGGCTGTTGTTTTCCTTTTTCTTTTAAAAAATATCGACCCTTTTACTAATTAGAAAAATAAACCACTTTTTTTTTGGTCTTGGCAAATCTTTAAATAATTCAGGATTGTATGAACAACAAAAACGAAAGTTGGTGTCTCTCTTAGGATGAATAATAAGAATTGCATGCAGCCTCCATCTAGGGTGGAAACAAATAAGGTTTCCTTCAAGGTGAGGTTGATGAGAGGTGGCGTGGTGCAGTGGTCGGCATCTCAGATCTGTGTGTTCGAATGCTGGCTGTTTCACTGTTCTAGCTCTTTCCATCCTCTCTGAGCTCCACTTAGAGGGTGTGTTCGGCCATTTGTGCATTGCTACAAAGAAATACCTGAGACTGGGTACCTTTTTTTTTTTTTTTTTTGAGACGGAATCTCTCTCTGTCGCCGGGTTGGAGTGCAGTGGCATGATCTCAGCTCACTGCAACCTCTGCCTCCTGGGTTCAAGTGATCCTTCTTCCTTAGCCTCCCGAGTAGCTGGGACTACAGGCATGCACCACCATACCCAGCTAATTTTTGTGTTTTTAGTAGAGACAGGGTTTCACCATGTTGGCTAGGATGGTCTCGAACTCCTGACCTCAGGCAATTCACCCACTTCGGCTTCTCAGAGTGCTGGGATTACAGGCGTGAGCCACCACATCTGGCTGAGACTGGGTAATTTATGGAAGAACAATGGGTTTCATTGGCTCACAACTCTGCAGGCTGTACAGGAAGCATAGCGGCATCTGCTTCTGGGGAAGCCTCAGGAAGCTTCCAATCATGGTGAAGGTGAAGGGGGAGCAGACATCTCACATGGCAGAGTGGGAGCAAGACAGAGAGGGGGAGATGCCACACAGTTTTAATCCACCAGATATCAAGAGATCTCCCTCGTTATCACAAGGACAGAACGAGGAGGATGATGCTAAAACATTTGTGAGAAATCCACTCTCATCATTCAGTGGCCTCCCACCAGGCCCCACCTCCAACATTGGGGATTACAGTTCAACATGAGTTCTGGGCGGAGACGCACATTCAGACCAAATCAGATGGCTCGGTGAGGACTAAATGACATAACGGGCTGGTGCAGTAGCTCACGCCTGTAATCCCAGCACTTTGGAAGGCTGAGGTGGGCAGATCATTTGAGGTTAGGAGTGCAAGACCAGCCTGGTCAACAAGGTGAAACCCCGTCTCTACTAAAAATACAAAAATTAGCTGGGTGTAGTAGTGGGTGCCTATAATCTTAGCTGCTAGGGAGGCTGAGGCAGGAAAATTGCTTGAACCCAGGAGGTGGAAGTTGCAGTGAGCTGAGATCACTCCACCGCACTCCAGCCTGGGCGACGAGCAAAACTCCATCTCAGAAAAAAAGAAAGAATGGAGGTCAACCCTGGAGAATGGCGCTTGGGACAGGGAGCGCTCTCTGTAAATACTACCATGGCCAGCACCCAACTCATGGGCCACCCGCAAGCACTGTCCTCTGCAGAATGTCTGCCTCAGCGACTGGTACCACTCTCCGCCCAGAAAGCCAGGCATGTCCTTGACACAGCTTTATCCCTCGCTCCCCAGGGTCAATGCATCGGCAAGTCACAGTGATGTCACTGTCTGCTGTGGAAATTTTACCTTTATCTCCTTAGATCTCTATCTTGCTGCCCCCTGTAGGGTTACTGGAATGCTGATCCATTGGCGGTCACAATGAAAATCAAAAAGTTTAAAGGTGGGACCCCATCTCTACAACAAATTAAAAATTCGCCAGGCATGGTGGTGTGCACAGCTACTTGGGAGGCTGAGGCAGGAGGATCATTTGAGCCCAGGAGGTTGAGGCTGCAGTGGGCCATGATTGTGCCACTGCACTTCAGCCTGGGTGACAGAGCTAGACCCTGTCTTTAAAAAAACAAAGTTAACCGTAGAATTACCATAAGATCCAGCAATTTCACTCCTAGGTATATACTCAAATGTATCGAAGGCAGGTATTCAAACAAAAACTTATGTACAATGTTGATAGCTGCTCTATTCACAATAGCTGAAAGGTGAAAACAACATAATATTCATTAATGGATGATCAATAAACATAGTATGGTTATCCATACAATAAGCAAAATATGGTTATCCCAAAGACCTCTTGGACAGAAGAACTGTGGTGCTGACATTGACCACTGCACCGCCATACCAAGGAACAAAGCACCGATGCAAGCTTCAACATAGATGAACCTCGGAGACATGATACCAAGTGAAAGAAGCCAGATACCAAAGGCCACGTACCGTATGATTCCATCGGTGCGAAATGTCCAGAATAGGCCAATCCATTCAGACAGAAAGTAGACTCAGAGGAGGGGCAATGGGAAGTGACTGTCTAACGGGTCACTGTTTAAGGTGATAAGAAATGTTCCGGCTGGACGCGGTGGCTCACGCCTGTAATCCCAACACTTTGGGAGGCTGAGGCAGGCAGATCACGAGGTCAGGAGATCGAGACCATCCTGCCTAACACGGTGAAACCCCATCTCTACTAAAAATACAAAAAATTAGTTGGGCGGGGTGGCGGGCGCCTGTAGTCCCAGCTACTCGGGAGGCTGAGGCAGGAGAATGGCGTGAACCTGGGAGGCAGAGCTTGCAGTGAGCCGAGATCGCGCCACTGCACTCCAGCCTGGGTGACAGAGCGAGACTCCATCTCAAAAAAAAGAAAGAAAGGAAGTTCTAAAACCAGTTGGTGGTGATGGTTATGCAACATTGTGAATATACCTAATGCCACTGAATTGTATATTTTAAAATGATTAAAATGATAAATTTTCTAGTACGTGTAAACACATACTACTACAAAAGAATTGTGCTGTTTCTCTGCAATTGAAATTTAACTGAATCTCATGTGTTTTATCAGGCAACCCTGTCCCCAGCACGGCATGGCCCACAGGACTGTTTGAAGGAGCTCTGATATCTTCTGGCAGGGCCATTTGCGTGGGTCCCCTGTTTCCTGGAGGTCCCCCCAGGGCAGGGTGTCCCCTCCTGCTCTACCTCTCCCTGTACCAGCAGCCTGGATAGCATGGGGTGAATGCCTGAGACTCTGCCTAGCTCTTCCTCTTCTGTTTTTGCCCCACCCTTAGCAGTGGCCTTGTTGCATGGTGGCCCAGGCTTTGCCTGCAAGGAGAGCGCCAACATGACTGAGAACCTCAAGCAATGTCTTTTGGACTGGTTAAGTGGTTCATCTTGGTGCAAGCGGTTGGGGGAAATTTTGACCTTCCAGAAACCACGGCCCCTCCCTCCACCTCCTGTGTGTTCTTCCAGATGTTCAATCATGGGCTCATCTTTCCTGGAGCTCTCTGATCCAGGCGGTCGTCTCTGGCTGTACCGCTGCAGGTCAAAGCTGGTTTCTCCCTCCATTCTGATCTTTAATATAAGCAATATCCTCCCAGCCGGGGCTCCTACGACAGCAGTTTGCTTCAAGAGCACAAATTAAAGTGATGCCACCAAGGGCATGAATGGTCTTAGCAGAGTCAACATGGGGAGCATTGCGCATTCCCTGTGTAATATTAAGAATGACTAAGCGGAGGCACTGCCCTTCCAGCCAAGCCTGGTCTGAATACCAAAGAGTCGGGCTGAGAGAAGGGAGGAGGGGGGATCCCAGGGCTGCCACTCAACTGCAGAGGCCCAGCTCATCTGCTGGCCCTGCGGGGCTGAGGGACAGAAGGTAAAGGTCAGGAACTCTCAGCAAATATTTAGAGGGCTGTTCTCATGCCCAGTGGGTTTGGACACAAGGTAATCCTCTCTTGGAAGGGCCCAGTAATCCCTGAGCAAATGCACGGGCTAACTGGTAACTATGGCTGAGCCAGCCCAGCTCCTCTGGGACAGTCATTGAGGGAGATGGTGGGCCCAGCACCCAGGCTCAGGTTTATATGGGAGGGGAGGAAGCCTCAGCTCCAAGAAAGAGCCCACCTCCTGGCGAATGCTTCTGTGTGAGACCTGTTGCATTGAGGTGTACAATATTTTGTTATGTAGGTTGGGTGCTGTGGCTCCTGCCTGTAATACCGGTGTTTTGGGAGGCTGAAATGGGAGGATTGCTTGTGGCCAGGAGTTAGAGACCAGGCTGGGCAAAATAGCAAGACCCTATCTCTACAAAAAATACAAATAAAAAAATAGCCAGGCATGGTGGTGCATGCCTGTAGTCTCTGCAACTCAGGAGGTTGAGGGAGAAGTATCACTTGAGCCCAGGAGTTCCAGGCTGTAGTGAACTATGATCGAGCCATTGCACCCCAGCCTGGGAAACACAGAGAGACCCTGTCTCTTAAAAAAAAAAAAAAGGAATTATGGAGCATGTATTGTATACCAGGCTCTGAGCTAGGGATGAGGCTTCAGAGATGAAAGACATGGTCGCTGTAAGGAGCGCAGAGTCTGACTGGGGAGCCAGTCCAGCTCTCTGAGGACACTCTTGGATCCCCGGCAGTTAACATCATGAATAAATGAATAAATAAATGAATGAGTGACTTGTAATACGCTGGAGCCCTTTACTTCTCCCATACGACTCAAGGATGGCTTCCTGGAAATGAACTTAAAGGGAGGTCAAAGAGTTGTGCAGAAAAGTGAAGGAAGGGTGGGTCTAGGCAGAAGAAACAGCATGTGTCAATACATGAAGGTGCAGGGGGTCCTGGCACAGCTGGGAGCTGCCAGTGTCTGTATGTAGAGCCCATTGGGTGCAAGACCTAAAGCTGGAGCCACCTGCAGGATCCAGATCTGGAAGAACCGGCTCTGGTGAGGAGCTGGGATTCCTTCTTGAAGCTCCTGAGGGATTTTAACTAGCAAAGCAACAAGATCTGACTTGCATTTTCCATCGTCTATACGGAGAATGAGTTTGCTCATTCTATCTATTAATGCATCTTAAAAACAAACTCCCGCTACTTACCAGTGTTGTGCTGGGTCTAGACTGATGTAGTCCAACAAAAACATAATGTGGGCCATGTGCGTAATTTTATATATTTTATTTTATGTTTTTCTTGAGACAGAGTCTTGCTGTGTCACCCAGGCTGGAGTGCAGTGGTGCGATCTCAGTTTACTGCAACCTCCACCTTCTGGGTTCAAGCAATTCTCCTTCTTCAGCCTTCCGGGTAGCTGGGACCATGGGCATGTGCCACCATGCCTGCCTAATTTTCGTATTTTTTTTTTAGTAGAGATGGGGTTTCACCATGTTGGCCAGGCTGGTCTTGAACTCCTGACCTCAAGTGATCCACCCACCTCAGCCCCCCAAAGTGCTGGGATTACATTCTGGAGCCACCGTGCCTGGTGTGTAATTTTAAATTTTCTAGTAGCCACATTTAAAGAAGTAAGAAAACCCAGGTAATATGCTTTCATATATTTTATTTAACCCAATATATCTGAAATATCACAATACATTTTACATTATTTTTTTCATTTGAAGTTTTTGAAATCCAGGTGTATTTTACCTTCATAGCACATCTCAATTCATGGCTGCCTCACTTAAGTACCCAGTTGCCACACATGGCTCATGGCTGCCATTCTGAACAGTGGGTGCAGGTCTAGACAGTGGTGCATGAGGCCAGCAGGACCTCTGTCCTCACAGCACTTAGAGCGTAGAAGAGAAGAACCTCAATTAAACAAGCAAACAAAATAGTGCAACAGAAGTCACAGTGGAGAGAAGAGATGGAAGGGAGAATCATGACACCCAGGGGACATGGCAGAGGGACCTAATTTAGGGTAAATTTAAGTTGAGTCTTTAAGGATGCATGGGAGGGGTCAGTGAAGTGAGGGGCAGGCATTCCTGGCAGCAGAACTGAGTGTATGAACGGCCGTGGCCACGCTTGATGAATGGCCCTAAGCCCAGGAGAGTTGGCCTGACACATCTGGCAAGGCTAGCAGGGCCAGATCATGCATGCCTGTAGCCATGGTGGACAAGTTTGGCTTCATTCTAAGAGCAATTGGAAACCACCAGAGGGTCATAAGTGACCACGGTCAGGTCATTACAAATCTATCACCGTGGGTGGGTGTTGTGTACAGGTGGATCAGAGTGGGCAGGATGGAACAGAACAGCCAGTTGTCTAGAACAGTTGTTCTAGCACAAGATGCTGATGGTTTGGACAAGGGTGGTGGCCATGGAAATGGGAAGAAGTGAGTGGTTGCAGGTTAATGAAATTACAACCAATAGGCCTTAGTAACGGATTGGAGGGGTGTGCTTGTATGCGTGTGGATAGGGCTGAGGTTCAGTTTTTTTTGTTGTTGTTTTTTTTTTCCTTTGAGACGGAGTCTCGCTCTGTCACCCAGGCTGGAACGCAGTGGCAGAGTGGCAGGATCTCGGCTCACTGCAACCTCCTCCTCCCGGGTTCAAGTGATTCTCATCCCTCAGCCTCCCAAGCAGCTGGAATTACAGGTGCTTGCCACCATACCTGGCAAATTTTTGCATTTTTAGAGACAGGGTTTCACCATGTTGGCCAGGCTGGTCGCGAACTCCTGACCTCAAGCGATCTGCCCACCTTAGCCTCCCAAAGTGATAAGATTCCAGGCATTGGGGTGCAGTTTGAAAGAAAGGAAGCAATAAAGAATGACTCCCAGGTTTCTGCTGCTGTTTCTGGGATGGGGAATGTGAAAGAGAAATCGTAGCTTTAAAGATCTGGGGAGATGGTGGGTTCAGTTTTGAACCTGTTGAATTTGAGGTGATAGATCTTCAAGGTTGAATTTTTAAATGACAATATATACATTCAAACTTGGGAGAGAGGTCTGGGCTGGACAAGCAGGCTGGGAAAAGGGTTGGTATCTGGATGTGTAGCTGGTAGCTAAATACATGGAAATTGATAAAATCATCTAGAGCAGTGGCTCCCAACAGGGGGCCAATTTTGCACACACATTCCCGCACCATCAAGGGGCATCTGGCAATGCCTGGAGACATTTTTGCTTGTGACAATTTTGGGAGCAAGCTGGCATCAAGTGAGTGAAGGCCAGGGATGTGCTAAACACTGTGCAATAAACAGGACAGCCCCTGTGGCAAAGAGTGATCACCCCCAAAATATCAGCAGTGCTGAGGTTGAGAAATCCAGACGGAGAGACAGAGCCCTGAGAAGCTCTGGCGTTTAAGGTGAAACAAGTAGTTGTGGAAGGAATGATTAGTGAAGTAGGAAGAAATGCAGATGAGAAAGGAGGAAGACGTGAACAAACAGGGCGCAGCGGCTCTGGTTAGGAGACTGTGAATTCAGTGATAGAGAACAATCACATCGTTGTATCTTTTAGTTGAAATTTTTTCCATTTTCATTTTCTTTCTGCAGGTGAGACCTATGGATGCCTCAGATTTCAAGCACCTGGAATATAGAACCGCACATGAAACAAGCCCATGGCAGGGTGGGAAGAGCCCATGGCAGGTTGGGAAGAGCCCAGGCTCCTTGCTTACTTGTTAGCTGTGTTTGCTTGGACAAGTGGCTCACTCCTCCCAGCCTCGGTTTCCTCATCTGGAAAATGGGTTTGTGGGACGGTGATCAAGGGAGAAGATAAATTTCATACATGGTAAGTGCTCAGTTAGCGGTACTTTTCTTCCTTTCATTTTGCATCTTCTGGCAAGGCTTGCCGATAGGTTATTCTTCTCTCAACTCTGCCAAAATCCTACTGAAAACAGGACTGGTTTTGGGATGAAGCCTCTGGCTGCTCCCTTTCCTTACAGATACAGTTTGGCTGGTTGTTTCCTAGGCTGTCGTGTATGCTATTGGTGAAGAACAACTTCTTCCACCCTCTCCCCACGCCCCAGCCTTTGCTTCCCCCTCATTAAGGTCCTTCGTATTAAAGATGACCTGATTGGCAGACGAGGTCTGCTGCTGCAACATGATTTGGTTCATTATTTATCAGAGTAGGAAGCAGGAAATGATGTACCAGACTGGAAACTCTTTGAGGGCCATTAGGATCCCAGATCTTTTTAAACTTTCTCACTACTATTATCCAGTAAAGGACACTAAACCTGAACCACCTTTCACCCAGCTTTCTAGGGTTTGGGGTGTGATGGGGATGAGGATTTGGCAATGTACTCCAAGAATGTATTTTCTTTGAAGTCTCCTGGCTTATCTTAAAATTTTAATAAATATAAAGTCCTAGTAATGTATCACTTTTCATTTTAATATAATAATACCATTTTGGCCAGGTGCAGTGGCTCATACCTGTAATCCCACTGCTTTGGGGGGCCTAGGCAGGTGGATTGCTTGAGCCCAGGGGTTCGAGACCAGCCTGGCCAACATGGCGAAATCCTGTCTCTACTAAAAACACAAAAATTAGCTGGGCATGGTGGCAAACGCCGGTAATCCCAGCATTTTGGAAGACTGAGGCGGGCGGATCACCTGAGGTCAGGAGTTCAAAACCAGCCTGGTCAAAATGGTGAAACCCTGTCTCTACTAAAAATACAAAAATTAGCTGGGCATGGTGGTGGGTGCCTGTAATCCCAGCTACTTGGGAGGCTGAGGCAGGAGAATCACTTGAACCTGGGATGCAGAGGTTGCAATGAGCACAGATCGTGCCACTGCACTTCAGCCTGGGTGACAGAGTGGGATTCAGTCTCAAAAAAAAGAAAAGCAAAAAGAAAATCATAATACCATTTTATTCTCTTCTAGCTAAATTGTATAGTCTGCCCCTCCCCCATTGGTTTTCCCAAGGATCCTGTCACACCACCCCCAGGAGATGGGAGTATCTCAGCTTGAGATCAAATCCAACTTGAATGTCATAAACACCCAAATGCTCTTCTTGGGTACCATGGACCCCTTGGACATCTGACAAATTTCTAATGAGGTAGGGGATGATAAGCTATGAAGGCAACCACAGAGAACCCAATTGTGGAATAAAGAATTCTCTTGGGAAACGAGAAGATTCCTGAATTCTCCACAGCTTGGAAGATAATTAGATTTTATTTTTCCAGTGTAGAAAAAACGTTTCCAACTGATTTGGGGAATCTACGGAAGGCACTTGATGATATTTATGTTTGGTAATTGCTTGGTCCTCGAAGGTATTGAAGTTGGAGGTGTTGGTTTGCTTACTGTGAAGACATTCATTATAGACATTCTCTGTGTTAGCAGGCATGGTCTAGCAAACTGGCTGTCAGAGCCTCCCAAGAATGATGCGGAGAGAAACGGAATGTCAAAGACAATGTCCTGTTCTTTGTCTCTTGAGAAAGAAGTCGTCCCAAGACCCTCAGGGAGGGGTGTAGTTGACTCTTCTCTGACATATCACACGTATTGCACTTAAGTTTGCAGAGATCCCAAATGGATGAATGCTCCCTCTAAGAAAAACACTGCTTATTTTTTGCTCCTGTGAACAAAATGGCTCTGAATTTACATAATTAAAATTCTAGTGTCTTTTCAGATCATAACAATGGGTAATTAACATTGTTACTTGTCAGCTGGGAAATACCTTGAGAG
This sequence comes from Macaca fascicularis, assembly GCF_037993035.2. Taxonomy (NCBI): domain Eukaryota; kingdom Metazoa; phylum Chordata; class Mammalia; order Primates; family Cercopithecidae; genus Macaca; species Macaca fascicularis. The sequence continues at coordinate 50,151,982 of NC_088394.1, forward strand.
GAGGCGATCAGAGCCCAGCCGTTTTATTTTGGACCACATCTCGTGGACAATCAGGGCTAATTGAATCCCTCCCCATCTCATCGAAAATGAATGAAAGAACATTGAAGGCTGCTGGCCGGGCTCACAATCAACCCAGAAAGGCCATGTGTTCACACAAGCCAGCTCGAGATCAGAACCTCAACTCTGCATTGAGGATGGCTGCCTGACAGTCTAATTCAGAAGCGTTGCTTAAAATCTTAATCAGCGCAGTAAAATGAACACAGGCGAGTTTCGACACCATGTTTGTTGTTTATGGTTATCATTTTTAATAAACGTTAAAATGCTTTCACAGGTGTGGAAAAAGGCACGTCCCTGGGACATCGCTCTTTTGGGTCTGTACTCTCTATCAAGAAAAAAAAAATGTCATCGTCGAGAATGAAGATGTAACGTATTCATCAGGGCCTGCCTGCTTTTTATTTTGCGATTCCCTGAAAGCTATCTGCACTCCTAAGCCTGAGTCCATCTTCCCTGCACAAGTGATATCTTGATTGACACATCTCCAAATAAGCTTCTGAATAGCTTTCCGTATTAGCCTCAGAATAATTCAGATGTCAAATTACGGCTCGCAGACTCCCTGACTCCACTCAAGCCCCAGAATGAATTTTTTAAATATTTGGGAGAAAATATTAAATTTTGTTCAGGTTGGGTCAAAGTTCATATCACTTGGTAATAACGAGCCACAGAGGGTGTTTGCCCGGGGTGGGCTGCGTTGATTTTATTTTGTGCAACAGCTGCAGGTTGAGCTGACCCTTGGTAGGCGGTTTGGAGTTGGCTTGCGTGCCTGCGGCATCTATGCAGTTTGCTGTGGGTTTCCTTTGGACAGAAAAGGGAACGGGGAAGGGAAGAAAGAAAAAAACGCAACGAGATTTTCTCTCTGTGCAGGACTCCTGGCTGATGTCATCTCTAAATATGCAGCCTTAATTGCTGTTCTGCAGCAATAAGGGAAGAAGAGATCTTAGTTACTTGTTTTCATCACCATTGAAACTGCACTGCTGATTCAGCCTGGATTCCTGTCTTGAAACCCATGCAGCAGCATTCCTCACAAGCAAGACGGCAGAGCAGTGTTTGCCGGGCTGATAATGACCACTTTTCATAGTATTCGTTGGGTGCTTTGTAACGTGAGGCTGAGAAAACTCTCATTATTACCGGCTGTTTGTGCAGCTGTAAATATTTAACCAGGAATGCTACCTGCTTTGTGGAAAGACTTGCTAATTACACCTGCTTCTCTCTATAATTACATATTGTTGTAGTATTCTATGATAATGACACAACTGTGTCTTCCTCTTGCAAAGGGTAAATTTATACCAAGCGCGGTACCTGAATTTCCATAAGCAATTAGCCTACACATTTACATCCCTGTGTTTTCCTGTGATTTTATTGAAATGAAAGATAATGAATTAAATCCAATTATAGCAGGAAGACAGCTAGTAACTTGATGTTTGTTTTGAACCGCAGCTTCACTTCATAAGCAAAGTGAGGAGAATCAGGCTGCTGCTTAATATAGTTGAAGCATCCCGATAAATTAAAAATATCACTCTGGTAGCAGGGACCCTGACGAGTAGCCCTTATTGGAGACTGGGGTTCCCTTGACAAAATGCTTCTAGAGAAGCTGCATATTTCTAGTCTGATGAACGTGAAGTACTGCTTTTGGCTTGCAGCCTGATTATTGGCGGGACATCACTATAAAAAATAAGTTTCACTAGATGCCGTAATAAAACCCAGGGCTATCATCCATAGTTCACAGGGTTTGCTGAGAGGCGGGTGGGAGGTAGGGCCTTGGAATTCTGGAACTAGGAGACTAATAATATCTGTATTTTGTTATTTTAAAACATGGGCATTCCTATTCTTTTGGAAAGCTTGGCTCTCTGGGAGATGCAGAGAAATATAGCCCCTATCTAGGCTACAAAAAAGGTTCATTTGCTTTAATCAGGAAACTGCATGTTCAAAAGACGTGGGCCCAAAATTCTTGAAAAACAAAAACAAAACGAGTGGCACATCCGTACATGTTTCCAAAATGAATATGTCTCTAACGTCTTTATTGTTTTTCCTTTCTGCTCTCCTTGCAGTCTTCTCCCTCTGTACAGGTGCAAGCATCTCAAAATGTCACATGCAGAGGGGTGACCCATCTTTTCACGGCACAGGGGATGATTTTGCTCTGATCTCTGTGTCATTTCAGACACAAACACGATTCCCAGATTATAGGCTCTCGAGCACAGTTTTCAACCTGATGATGAATTTACTTACTTTTTAGCGGTCATGGCTATTCCAACATTTTGGTAACTATGAGGGTGATGGCGTTGTCATGCCATGCAGGGAGAGGAGCCGCAGCCTGGGCTGGGATGACCAGTGACAGCGACTGGGAGCTGATACGTTGTCCTGCCTGGCCCAGCCGGGGAACTGTTCTCTTCGATTTCCTCTCAGTGGCTGGGCTGGAGTGTGGCTGCCTAATGGCTCGCTGTCGATACAGTAAAAATGCTAACCTGTCTTTACATTTAATCCATTCTGAGAGGGCTCTTTACATAAATGGCCTATTCCATTTCTTCATTTTCAGTAAAGGCAATCAAATAAGATTGAACTGCACAGGCTGTTGGTACAGAATTTGTGTGTGTGTTTAAAAAGCACGTTGATTGATTTGGAGGCACAGCATTTTGTGTTGTCTCTGACTATTTCCTTCCTTTTTTTTTTTTTAAGGGCTCTGAAAATCAATGCTATGCTTCACTCCCATCCATCTTCATATAGTAATAAATTAAGTGGGAGGTATTGATATTTTTGACTGAGCTTTTAAAATTTACATACTAATGACAATTAGACCCTTGTGACAGTTGATTTCTGTGGCTGTGTACTGTTTGTGACTTGGGAAAAGTCTCGCCTGTTTCGCCTGCTCTTCCTGAGTGTCTCAGATCCTAGACTAGTTGGGACTGTAATTCTAACAAGGGATGAGCTCAGAGAAGCTGGTCCATCTGCTGTCTTTCTTACTCCCAGGAAGAGGCACTGCAGAGGGTCACAGCATGAGAACCCAGGACAGGCCAAATGACATCATCAGGCTGGGGCGTCCATGAGGATGTGAGCTAGGGGTAGAGTCAAAATATGGGCACTGACCACCCCCCACCCCCACCAGTCAGCACTGGGGTCTGGGTGCTGGGAGTTCCTGCTGCCTTAGATGTTAACCCTTTAGGTGCTGAATTAAGGGAAGCGAGGAAGTTTTGAGGAAAGGCCAGAGCTGTGGGCAGCAGAGGGCTTGGGGAGGGGGGTGATGACTATGTTTCAACTGGTACAAAGCAGACCAATATTTGATAGTGGTGCAGACTGGGTGAGTTTTACCTCCAGATATGAACACCCCTCCCCCAATTCCTCCACACAAATTTAGGGATCTTGGGGAAGTCACAGGACTATATGCGCCCTTTATATTCCTTAAGAAAAACTAGAATTTTGCAATCTTGACATTGAGTGCCTTTCTTACCCCAAGCTTCCAAACTATTTCTGATAAACTTCAGGGTTTGGGCAGCAAGGTAGACAATCACTGCCCACTTCTCTCTTGCCTCCTGCCTCCCTCAAGATAGGTGACGGGCAGGCATCTTCTCAGCATTTGGCAAGAGTGTTTGTTCTGAAGCCGGGACAGAGCTCTAGCACTGAGGGAGCTAATGGAGCAAGGTCAGGGCCACTGTATGATTTTATTTTATAAAACCAAGTCCCTCTGGACAACCTGAGTGCTACCCACAGGTAGACAACCAGAAAAAAATAGCTGTAAACTGGTGAAAAGGCCTCAACTTCATTTAAGCAATTATTCCGGGGACGGGGACAGCCTTGAAGGTAACAACAGTTTATGTGCCGAGATTAATTTGTCAGTAATATTGATTGTCGGGGGCCTGTTTCATCCTAGTTAAGATTCCATAAGGCACAGACAGCAGCAACTCGTGCGTGATTTTTCCGTCTAGAATTTCCAGGATGTCGAGGAGACGCTGTGCAGCAAGTTCTGTCAAACTACATCTTGCCAGGCCGATCCCCAGGGCAAGGTGCGTGGGTTCTGTTTACATTTTGCCAAGGCAGCAAGAAATTGTTTGTTTACATAGAGGGATCTTCCCCCCACCCTCGCTTTTTCTCCCCCAAAGCAGGTCACCCAGCAGTCCCGGCACCTAGCGTGCATAGAGAAGCTGCTAGAGCATTCTGTGACTTAACTCTGAAATCATTATGCAGGATTATCCAAATATTAAGGCTGCTGAAAGTTGGGCTTCTCCGGTTTCCCATTGCATGGAGATTGCTCAGTTATATCCAACTGTCCAGGAAGTGCCTGAGCAAGAGTGTCTGCAAAGAAAGGACAGAACAGAGGAGAGGTGTGGAGGAGAACTCACTTTCATCAGAGGATCGACTTTCAGGATGGCCGGGGAGCCCAGAGCATTATTGTATTACACATTGCACTGAAATGCGCCTTGTTCTGCCCCCCTCCGCCCCGCCCCCTCCTTCTTTCTTTTCTTTGAGTGTTTTCGAAATGAAAGAGTTTCTTCTTCCAAATTGCGCTGGGAGGCAAATTCTTGAACGGTGTAATAGAAAATGTTAGACAATATTCCTTACCGGAGCTATTGACATTTTGGATAGTTGTGACACTTTGATTTTTCTCAAAACATATGGATCAAGCCTGGCTGCATTATTGGACAGGAAGTCCTGATGAAAGGCCTGCCTTTATCTTTCTTTGTATTCCCCCCTCTCTGTTTGCTCATGGCTTTCTCTCTGAATATAATCGTGGTTTTCTTAAGCTGTCCGGGGAGTCGTTATTGCCTTACTAAATATTTCATGGTGCACAGCACACCGTACCTGCCAAATGCCTCTTATTTGTTGTCAAAAATAAAGGGTTCGTCCTTCGGAGGGGGAAAGAAAAAAGATAGAAGGTTTCTTCTATTGTTTTTATTTTCAAGTTTCTCGTATGCGCCAAATGCACGGAAACGCTGGAAGCCTAGGAGGGTGCGCCTTTTTATTTGCCGGGGACAAGGCTGGCCACTTGTTTATTTGTGGTTTATTTATTTATTTGCTGCACGCTTTTTTCTATGATTCCCAGCACTTGTTTCCTTGCAGTTTCCCTTCCTATTTGTTCAGAAGGGAAAAGTTCAAAGCGGCTCTGTCAGCAGAGGGAAAAGCTTTGCTGAATACTAACCCTCCAGCGGCCGCCTGCGCTGACCTTGAGCAGCGGTAAACGGTCCCATCGCAAACAGGCATGTGTGTTTGGTTAGGCCAGGTCGGCAGGGGTCAGGGCTCACCTGAGGCCAGCGGTGCGGGGCCGACCTGCCTGAGCGAGGAGTAATGCATTTTTAAAAGGGACATTCTCGCCTTCGAATGGGCCTAATATGGTCTCTGTTTAAAAACCTGTCAGAATCCCAAGCACACACTCCATAAAATATAAATAAGTACTTACTGTTTGCAGATGTTGCTTGTTTTTCATAATGTTTGTATTTGAAGTTTCGAATCCTCACTTCCTGTCAGCCTCCCTCATGCCCCCCCCTCCTGTGTCTCTAGGAACAAGGGGGAGCTTCAGATGGCAATTTCTCAATGAAGACACCTTCTGTCAAATCTGTCAGCATCCCTGGCACAATTAGCATTCTCTTTTTCTTTCTTTTTCTTCTCTCCCTCTCTCTCACTCTAACGCAGAGGCTTATTTCTCACCACGGCTTTACCTGTGTGCCGGGGGAGAGCCGCCTCTCCTGTTAGTGGCATTTGAAAGAGGCTTAAGTCTCAGCGAGGTGTGATTTTCTAGGCCCTGAACAGCGACGCTGTAACTCGAGAGGCCTGTGATCTGCACACTTAGATTAATTGGAAAGAATTAGGAAGGGGACCACGGGGAGCCTCCGTCACCATTCCTGGGGACATTCATAGATGGGGTCTCATACATCTCTGCCACCTCCACCCTGGGAGCCCTGTTGATAATCCATGGTGTAGGTGTCTGATTAATTTCCATGTGCCTTTGGCTGCATCGGGCCATTGGGCCCCTGTCTCTGACCTAGGATTCCTAGCTTTGGCAGTGGTCTTCCCTGCGTCTCCAGCACACGGCCTGTGACTCACTCCACAGCTCCAATCCCGCTCCAAAGAGGATCGTCTGGGGACCTGGTGGAGAGCCTCATCTCTTTCGGTGTGTCTGGTTTAAGACACTTCTTCCGCCACTGCCTGGCTTCCTTCTTGGTTACTATCTTCTGTCTCGATGGGGACGGTGTGGGATGGCTGGACGGGGCCACATCTTTTTGCATGACAAAGTCAGCAGGTCATTTATTCCAGCGTTCCCGTTGGGCGGTGCGTGGAGAGGACTGTGGAAGTTGGTATTTGTTCCGCAGCCCTCCCACATTTTAATAAGGCACTCTCTTAGAGCACCCACCACACGATGCGTGAGCTCTCCCTGCAAACCTGTGTACTTGCTGAAATCGGCAGTTTATGCTTGTTTTTTTTTAAAGATGCTTATTTCGTACTGCTTATGCAGTCCTCCAGCTAAAAAGGCCAGCACAGCCCTTGTTTCTTAGCCCTTGCCACTTCGAAAGTGGTGGGTGATGCTATTCAGGTGCTGGGTTCGCTAGACGCCCAAACTCCAGCATTACACAATACACCCATGCAATGAACCTGCCCATGCACCCCCTGAATCTATTTTTTAAAAGTGGTGGATTACAGGGACCCATGTGAGGTCCCCGCTCTGCCTGTGAAGCTCTTATTACTTAGTCGTCCTGTTTTGAAGCCAGTGGTCACCAAGAACCTCAAGAACTTAAACGGCCGCCAAGAATCGAAGACTCCCATTCACCCACTGTAGCCAGCAGATTCAGGACAAATGTTATTCTCTTGCAATTTGCCATAATACCTATTGTTTTAACAAAAAGAAAAAGAGACACACACCAAGCCCTCCCTCGTTTCTAGGCGGTTTGGGGAGGATCTGATTATAAACACATGCCCAGGACGGCATATCTGCGTGCCTGAATCAGGTCAGTGCAGTTTGCTTCTTCTTTAAAGCACAGAAACCATAAATCAAGATGAAAATCCGTCAGCCCAAAAGCCTTACCAATTGATACAATTTGAAAATGGGCAGCTGGAGAGGCTGGGGAGAAAGCTGACATGATGACTTTTATAATAGCAGAACGTTTAAGGTTATAGAAATAAAAGGAAGAGGATGAAATCAGGCCCGTTGATCTCTGCCTGCAGGCTCTCTCAGCTCACTGGAAGCTCCAGCAATTATTTCTGCTCTGGCTTTCCCCTCCTTTTTTTCCAGCAGACTGTTTGAAATGAAGCAGAACCAGGCATGGCAGGCTTATCAGTGTCGTTAGCTGACAGGGCGCCCAGCACACCTGCTTTTACTTGCTGCCGTTTCAGGCACTAATGCCACAGAGAATGTTGCTTCGGCCCTTATAATGTGTAAAGATTCATTTATTTCACCTTTTGAACCTGCCTGACCCCCTGGGCTTGTGTTGGGGAGGGGGTGGAGGGCTGCAGAGGGCTTTTTTCCTGGCACTTAGAAGAAGCTGGCAATTAGGGGTCTGGCCCTGGGGCTGTTGCTATGATAGAGGCTTAAAAGAGAGGTAGGAGCTCAGCCAGGGAGGCGCTGGGAGCTGGGACTGGGGGCTGGTGCGGGGCAGAACTCCCTTGGCCGCTGCTTCCCTGACTCCACCGTGTCCCATGTGCAGAGCTGTTTAGAGACCCAGGCAGCCTGACTCTTGGAGACCCTACCCCACATCAACACATCATCACAGGAGTTAAAGTGCATCCACCTCTCACTTTCACTGCGATTGATGAAAAGATTTTTAAAAACCATTTTATCTTTGAAGCGATTTGGCTGTGAGTAACTTATCTCATTGATGATGGCTGAGTTTTCTTGGCAATCATTGTGTGAACTTCAGAATTTCTGCAAAGGGAACACTATCTACCCTTCCAATTGTTTTTAATATAATGAGATTTTTATAAATATTAAATTTAGCCACTAATAAAGTAGACACTGTATTAAGTTTTGCACACATTTAGACATTCAATTACACACCAATTGATTTCAAGTTTATAGTTTGGAACCAAAACAATATATATATTTTGGTCTCAAACATTTTTAATAGGCCGCTGGAAAGGAACTATAGCCGGATATCTGATACCTCAGGTGTCTAATGATACCTTTTTTTCCCCTTGCCTTATTTTGGTATGGGTTTGCTTCAAATATTTTCCCTTCTATATAAGTCTTAGTTTCCTTGGAATATAAAAAGTGGTTTTTATTGGTGGACGTTAAACTCTTTCAAGCCTTTGGTTTTAGTTCCTTCAATTTCTTTTCTTTTCTTTCTTTTTTTGAGACAGGGTCTTACTCTGTCACCCAATCTCCCAGGCTCAAGTGATTCTCCAGCCTCAGTTTCTCAAGTGGCTGGGACTACAGATGCACACCACCATGCCCAGCTAATTTTTGTATTTTTTGTAGAGATGGGGTTTCACAACATTGCCCAGGCTGGTCTTGAACTCCTGAGCTCAAGTGATCTGCTTGCCTCAGCCTCCCAAATTGCTGGGACTACAGGCATGAACCACTGCACCTAGACAGTTTCTTCAATTTCATATGTCATGACTAGTACTGGAAAGAGGGGGTCATATTCCTCAACCTTAGCCTGGAAATCGGGAACTTCCTTCATTTCTTAATTTTCCTTCTTTCAAAGAGGTTTACTCTATTGGGCTTCTGTTGTTTATGCCTCATTAGCATGTTCTTCTGTTCTTCCGCGAATAGAACTCAGATTTCCCTTGGGAAAGCCATCCTACCTCACTGGTTCAGTCCCTTCATCTCTAGGAATGGGCACATGACTCAGGCCTGGCCAAAGGGAGCATCCTATTGCCCTGGTCACAGTTATTGGTTCAGTGACTTCTATACTTATTTGGGAAAAGGAGCTTGCTTTTTATACAGAGATTATTAGCTTATAGAGCTTCTAAGAGAACCACCAGGTAGAAAGACCCTGCCTGACAAGAAAGTCAATGCAGAGAAAAACAAAGTGGTTGAGCGAGGGAAGCTAAATCTTAATAAATATCATGAGGGCCCCTGGATTCAGCCATATCCAAAGCCAGAAACTCATACCACTTCTAATATACTCAGTTACATGAATACTTTGCTTAAGCCAGCTTGACTTGGGTTGCTGTCACTTGCAACCAAAAGCATCCTGACAAACACATACTCTGGTATCACTAAGGGGCAAGTCCTGCTAGAGAGATTTCATTTCAGCTGCTCTGTTAGGAAATGATTTGAATTAGAATGTGGAACTGGTGGGTGTAGGAGTGATGGGAAGGAGACCAAGGTTAATAGCAAGGAGGATAACGTCATGGAGAGCGTCCCATGCACCAACCACTGACACCTAGAACAAAAGTTTGGGGTTCACATCTTAATCCTTAGGGCACAAGGACCTGGAGACTCAGGGCCTGATGTTGGTTCCTATGGTCTTGGGTTAAATGTTTCATAAAGTTATTTGTTTCCATTATCTCACTTTCTTCTCTCTGCAACCCGTATGGACTTCCAACCATGAAAAATTCCATTCCTTTGAGTTCTGAACAATTTTACACCACAGTAGTTAGAATCTCTTACTACAATGTAAATTCTAGTTAATATTTAGGTAATCAGACTACCTGGAAGGTGTGAAGGGAGGCTGGGGAGGATCGGGGGTGGACATAACTATCAAAGGAAAACAAACTTGTGTCTGTCACAATTATTTCAAGATTTGGACCTGTCAAAGAAAAACAGGCCTATGTGTGATACAAAAGAGGTAAGGGTCTGGAATAAGTGGGTTTTGGATTATTTCTGCCAGTTTTGGGTCTTGATGTGAGTAATTTTTATGTACATCCCTCCCCTTTCTCTCCATCATTCCAGCTGTCCTTCTGCTGGGTCTCATGCCTCCTCAAAGTGAAAGGATCTCAAAACCTATCTCAGGAGGTACTTTATTAAAACAGATGGATTGGATTTCTGGGTTCCTCTCTTGCCAAGGAGAACCCCACCAAATCTTTGATCTTGCAGCGTGGACAGGTGTATGTGCGATTAACTCCTGTTTTCCAGGCTACCCAAATGAGGTAGGTACTAAAAGGAGGGTCCCAATAAGAGTAACAACAATCCCCTGCCCTAAGTCTGCTTCTACTGGTTCTGTGGACTCTTGAGCCTGTCTTATTGTTTCTGAGACAAGGTCTTGCTCTGTTGTGCAGGCTGGAGTGCAGTGGTATGCTCATGGCTCACTGCAGCCTTGATTTCCTGGGCTCAAGTGATCCTCCTGCCTCGGCCTTCTGAGTAGCTGGGACTAAAGACACGAGCCGCCATGCTTAGCTAATTTTTTACTTTTTGTAGAGACAGGGTCTTGCTATGTTGCCCAGGCTGGTCTCAAACTCCTGAATTCAAATGATCCTCCTGCCTCAGCCCCACAAAGCACTGGGATTACACGCAGGAGCCATGATGCCCGGCCAAAAATTCCCTCCAACTTTTTTTTGGGGGGGGAGGGGGGATGGAGTCTCACTCTGTTGCCAGACTGGAGTGCAGTGGCGCGATCTGAGCTCACTGCAACCTCCACCTCCCGGGTTCGAGCAATTCTCCTGTCTCAGCCTCCTGAGTAGCTGGGACTACAGGCGCATGCCACCACTCCCGGCTAATTTTTGTATTTTTAGTAGAGACGGAGTTTCACCATATTGGCCAGGATGGTCTCGATCTCTTGATCTCGTGATCCGCCCACCTCGGCCTCCCAAAGTGCTGGGATTACAGGCGTGAGCCACTGCACCTGGCCATTCTCTCCAACTTCTTAAACTCGCTCCAACTCATTCTGGGAGGTGTCTCCTCTGCATATACTCTCCAGTCTTCTCAGCTACCATCAAGAGGCCATCATTTTTCTTATTTCCCACCCTCAATGTTTTGCAGCCATTGCTGCTGCTGAAGCCGCCCCATGAAGTCCTCTCCCATTTCTCCACCTGGTACGTGGCCTCTTCTGTCTTCTGAGTCCATTCACCACTCTAATATTAGCTCCTTCCTGTACCCCCTCACTCTGTGCATCAATTATAGAACAGGTCTGACTTGTGCTCTCAGTATTTCACAGAGATACCAGTGAACCAGCTCTTCACATTTTAATTGCTCTTTCTTTTGGCTTCTTCTTCCTAGAAGAAGAAGATTCCTGGGCTGGGCAGGCTGGCAATCTGAGCAGTGGACCGTCCTCCTCTCTCACACTGGCTCACTGTCCTAGCACTGCAGGTCTGCAGCTGACTTGTCACTTCCTATAGGATGTATTCTTTCCCAGGAAATCTTAGGGCTCAGGGTAAATTACCCTCCTTGCTTTGCTGGACTCATGTTGGGTTTCCTTCCTTCCTTCCTTCCTTCCTTCCTTCCTTCCTTCCTTCCTTCCTTCCTTCCCTCCCTCCCTCCCTCCCTCCCTCCCTCCCTCCCTCCCTCCCTGCTTGCTTGCTTGCTTGCTTGCTTGCTTGCTTGCTTTCTTTCTTTCTTTCTTTCTTTCTTTCTTTCTTTCTTTCTTTCTTTCTTTCTTTCTTTCTTTCTTTCTTTCGAGACTGAGTTTCCCTCTTGTTGCCCAGGCTGGAGTGCAATGGCGTGATCTTGGCTCACTGCAACCTCCACCTCCCAGATTCAAGCGATTCTCCTTTCTCAGTCTCCCAAGTAGCTAGGATTACAGGTGCACACCACCACGCCTGGCTACTTTTTTGTATTTGTAGTAGAGACGGGGTTTCACCATGTTGACCAGGCTGGTTTCAAACTCCTGACCTCAGATGATCCACCCACCTTGGCCTCCCAAAGTGCTGGGATTATAGGCATGAGTCACCATGCCAAGCTCATGTTGGGTTTTCTGCCCGAGGGCATCAGTATTCCAGATATTAGAGCCCCCTTGAAACTCCAAAGAGTCTATGCCAGAAAAGAGCCTGTTTCTCAAACATGAAATGAACTCCTTTGTCATTTCCCAAGCTAATGATTTTAAGGGTTTAGCATCTTTTGTGAATGCGTGACTTTCCAATGGTTCTGTTTTTCTACTCTTGATGGCAAAATATTTCTGGATTTGTGATAAGATTTGTTTTACTGTTTAAAGTAGCAAATGCCAAGTGGAACCATTATATCAGTTGACTTCTCTCAGAATACCTTCCCCGGTGGAATTTCATTCTTGCAGACATTGCACAGTTCAAAGTTTATAGACTTGAATTGGGAAGTTTCTTCTAGATGGAAATATCTCAGCTCATAGTCCTCGAAAGTGAGTAGAGCTTCATAGAGTCTGGGTATGTATGTGGCTGCACTGAGAATTAATACGTGTCAGGCCTTGCTATTGTGAAATAGCTGTGGCGGGTAATGACCATCATTCATTCTATTTTATTACTTTTTAAATGCGATTCCATTTTGGCTTTGGCAGAGGTGAGGGAACTGACTTGTATTTTCTGTTTATACTTGATATCTAAAAGCCCCTTGGGGGAAATGACGCTAGCTAAAAACATGTAAATTAAAGAGGAAATTTACTAAGACACCTTGACAAACTCAAAAATGAAAATACTGAGCTTTAACTGTTTGGTCAACCTGATTCTTGACTCTTACACTCATAATTAGTGAAGGAGGTGTGGACAGGGCATGGAGCCAGAGTATTTTTTGTATGAGTGGCTTTTTTACAAGCAAGTGAAATGATGGTTAAGGTTTAGTGTCCATAAGCAGAGAAGCTAAGCCTGACATAGCAGATACTTTAGAATAAGAAGCAACTGAATGATGAAACTTCAACGGAACCTAATCCTCCTTAGATCTGTTAAAGTACCTACAATCATTACCTAGGGCACTCAGTGAGGTCCAGTAGTGGGGGGGCGTTCCCAGCCCAGGGAAAGAGCCTATTCGTTTTCTTTTTTTGTTTTTTGTTTTTGTTTGTTTGTTTTTAAGACGGAGTCTCGTTTGTCGCCAGGCTGGACTGCAGTAGTGCAATCTTGGCTCACTGCAACCTCTGCTTCCTGGGTTTAAGTGATTCTCCTGCCTCAGCCTCCCGAGTAGCTAGAATTACAGGTGCACGCCACCACGCCCGGCTAATTTTTTGTATTTGTAGTAGAGATGGGGTTTCACCATGTTGGCCAGGCTGGTCTCGAACTCCTGACCTCAGGTGATCCACCTGCCTCAGCCTCCCAAAGTGCTGGGATTACAGGCGTGAGCCACTGCGCACGGCCGGAAAGAGCCCATTCTAAGTGAGGACTTAAGAGCAGACATTTGGTGCTGAGACAGGAGAAAGCGCGGATTAATGGGAAGCACTATGAGTTCAGATCTCATCTGACACTTACTAGATATGTGACTAATTTTAAAATAGATAGTTTTATCTTTTATTACAAAAGTTTTGTAGTTTTTTATAAAAACAAAAGAAGAGAAAAACACTCTCAATCTCATTCAGAAAACAAGGTACTCTTAATTCTTTCATGGTTTTATTTCTAAATCCTCTTTCATGTACGAACATACCTACTCATCACAAAAATAAGATTGTTCATGGCATTTAGTAATCCTTTCTTTTATCTTACATATTTTGTACAATGCTGACATCATTTTTGATAGCTGCATAATGTCCCATCTTATATATGTGTTTTAATTTGCATAATGTCCCATCTTATATATGTGTTTTAATTTGTTGAGCAAGTGTTCTATTGTTGGACACATAGGTTGTTCTAACTCTTCACAATTACAAAATGGCTGTGATAAATAATTGTAGGTAACTGTTCACCCAAGTTCAAGATTGTAGTGTTTTCTTAAGAAAAAAATTCCCCAGAAGTCATATTTCTAGATGAATGAGCACGTTATAATTTTCCTACTTGGAGTTTGTTGAGATTTTTGAATGCATACATTCATGTTTTTCATCACATTTGGGAAGATTTTGGCCATTATTTCCTCAGATAATCTCTCTGCCTCTTTCTCCCTCTCTCTTTCCTTTCTCTCTAGGGCTCCCATAATGCATATATTAGTCTGCTAAATGGTGAATCACAGTCCCTTAGGCTCGTTCACCTTTCTTCATTCTTTTTTCTTGTCAGACTTGATAATTTTAAATGACTTCTCATTAAGGTCATGGATTCTTTCTTCTGCCTGTTTGAGTCTGCCCTTGAGTGAATTTTTCAACTCAGTTATTGTTTGTCAGCTTGACAATTTATTTGGTTGTTTTTGTTATTTATAATTTATATGTCTTTGTTGATATTCTGAATTTGTTCATATATTGTTTTCCAGATTTTCTTTAGTTCTTTGTGTTTTCTTTAAGCTCTTTGAGCATGTTTAAGATACTTGTTTTAACGTCTTCACCTGGTAAGTCTGATGCCTGTGTTTCTCAAGGACTGTTCCTGAAGATTTACTTTGTTCTTTTGAATGGGCCATGTTTTCCTGTTTCTTTGTATGCTCTGTATCTTTTGTTGAAAATCGGGCATTTAAAAAAATCAGCTACCTCTCTTAGTCTTTGGAGATTTGTGGATAAGCCCTTCACTAATTAGCAGGACGTGTTCTGAGCTTTGGAATCAGCCTAGCATAAAGGCTTAAAGTCTTCTAAGGCCTTTTCTGAATATATGTCTTACCTGGGCCTGCATGTGTGATTTTTTTCCCGCAATTCTCCTGTATACACAGTTGCTTTTAAATATCTTAATTTTCCCAAGAGTCTCACCCATTTGTTCTCTGAACCTTAGCTATTTTATTAAACTTACCCATCAGTCATCTTTGTCTCAGGTGTCTGCAGGCTGCTTGCTCCCTTGCTGTTTTCATGAGACATTCTGGCTACTTCCTGCAGCCCCTTCTAGCCTGAGGTCCAGGTTGCACTGTTGTTGGCTTTCTGAGCTCCAAATTAGGTGACACAGACACTGATCCCTCAGGCAGCCCCCAGATGGGTTAGACCATTGCAAATTAGATCCACTCTGCTCTCTCTGGTTTAAAGACAGGAACTGGGGATTAAGGTGTCATTTCTTTCAAACCATGGCATGCCACACTAGAGAGGGGGTAAGGAAAGGATGAGTAAAAACACCATGACATTGCCTTCCATCTGAATGTAAATTTTTCTTGATTCAGCGTTTGATTGGTTGTTGTAGATTTTTGATTCATTTCCAGAACTCCTATAAAGTTCTTGTAGCCAATCTCTAATTGTTTAATGTTTCCATGTAAGAATAAGTGCCTGGAGCTTTCAAGTCCGCCATCTTGCCAATGTCATTCCTGAGCATATGTATTTTTTTTTTTTTTTTTTTTTTTTTTTTTTTTTTTTGAGACGGAGTCTCGCTCTGTCGCCCAGGCTGGAGTGCGGTGGAACGATCTTGGCTCACTGCAAGCTCCGCCTCCCGGGTTTATGCCATTCTCCTGCCTCAGCCTCCCGAGTAGCTGGGACTACAGGCGCCGCCACCTCGCCCGGCTAGTTTTTCGTTTTTTTTAGTAGAGACGGGGTTTCACCGTGTTAGCCAGGATGGTCTCGATCTCCTGACCTCGTGATCCGCCCGTCTCGGCCTCCCAAAGTGCTGGGATTACAGGCTTGAGCCACCGCGCCCGGCCGAGCATATGTATTTTTAAGGTTGTTGATGAAACAAGAAGTTTTGAGGACTGTAAGAATCCTGTATCCGTTGAACTAGCATTTGCCAAAATTTGGAACACCAATTTCTCAAGATGCTCTGGAAAAGAGGTAGGGAGGAAGAGGATTTCCTAGTAAAACAAGCTTGGGATTTACAGCAGACTATGTTCCTCTCTGTGATATTGCCTGTGGACAGAGGCATATCGAAAGCTCTGGAAAGTCCTGCAATAAAGAAACCCATTCGATTCTATTAAAGCCAGTACTCCCAGACTTGATTGATCACAAAATACTTTTGTTTTCCAAAGGATCAATCTCCTCCAGAACTCATGTTTCTGAACAAAATTTGGGAAACGCTGCTTAAAGCTTACTGAGAACTCATGAGGGCTCCTAATTTTCATGTAGCCAAGCTGAAACAAATTTCGTGATGTTTTCCCAAATAGTCAAGGGGCTAGAGCAAAGCCATAGAAACCCAGGTCTAAAATCCTCATGAGTGTGGCTTGCAGCCCTGCTTCATCCATTTCACCTGTTTCTAGAAGCCCCTAACCCCCAGTCTCCAGGAGAGGAAGATGTTTCATACAAGGCAGGATTAAACAACACCAGGCTTATAACAGTGACTTCTTCTGGAACGTGTAAAGAGATTGTCTCAAATGTAACATCTGTGTTCTTAGAAAACATTACACTATTTTCTCATTGACTTTTGTGTTTTGATACCAAAAAAAGGATTCTCAGGCCATTGTTTTTGGTTTTTTGATTGTGTGTGTGTGTGTGTGTATGTGTGTATGTGTGTGTGTGTTTTAGGCATTAGCTTGCTTCGTGGCCTGCACAAATCAGATTGCATGGGTCAGTTTCAGTCCCTAGCATGGGCTCATCATCTTCAACATCTGCCACCAAGATCTGTTTGTCTTCTACTTTGAACTCTCATGAGACTTGGCATGTTGTGTGAATTTCACTTTCTTAATTTTGATGAGAGCCAATGATACTTTCTTTCATTGTTTGATGTATCTGTGTCTTTTCTCCTCAACTAAGGGAATAGAATGCTCAAAGACAGATTACTTAGCCAGGAAAACAGAAGCCATTCTAGGTACTCAAGGTATGGAGGCTTTAATGTTGGGATTCGAGGGGTGCACAACCATCGGAAGAGCTGGGAGAATGAAAGTGAAATCCTCAGCCGGAAGCACTTAAGTGAGTTGTTCTCCAATAACTTGCTAGGAAGGCTGGATAATTCTCAAGAAAGTCTGGGAAGCTCCTAACACCTCCTTCTACAGTACCAAAGTGAGTTGTTCTCAAAGTTCCTCAGAAAGCTGCTGAAAACCTCCTGTCATCTTATGCACTTGGCTATAACTGCCTCCAAAGAAAAATGGCACCTTCTCTTTCACTTTCCTAAGTGTAGTGTGTACTACAGAGGTGTAGTGTGTGAGTCACCTGGCATGGAGACGAACAGGCAGGTGATGGAGCTGGTGCTGGCTGGCACATTGAAATCTGCCTTTGCATACACGAAGGAGTCTTTGCTTCTAGAGCCCATGACTGGCCTTCAGTGTCCTTTCCCCTCAGTGATATTGTTATTTGAGCTGAAGCTTTAAGTAATGAAAGTGACAAACATAAATGAGGAGGCTACCGTGTCCCAGATACAAGAATAGGGGCATCAGTATGTATTTCTTTGGCCAGTGGTGATAACAGCCATAAGAGGATAAGAGTAATTCAATTCACACCCATTAAGATGGTTATTATCCAAACAAAACAAAACACAACAGAAATTAAAAAGTGTTGGCAAGGATGTGGAGAAATGGGAACTCTTGTCCATTGCTAGTGGGAATGCAAAATGTGGTGGCCACTGTCGAAAACATTATGGGCATTCCTCAAAAAATTAAACATGGAATTACCATATGATCCAGCAATTCCACTTTTAGGTGTATCCCTAGAAGAATTGACAGCAGGGACAGAAACCTGTATTTGCACGCCAATATTTATAGCAGCATTATTCACAATAGCCAATAGGTAGAAGCAACCCAAATGGCCATCAATGAAAGAATAAACAATATGTGATATATACATATAATGAAATATAATTCAGCCTTAAAGGGAATGCTTAAAGGGAATGAAATTCTGATACATGCTACAACATGGATTAACCTTGGAAACTTTGCGCTAAGTGAAATGAGCCAGACATAAAAGGACAAATATTATATGATTCCACTTATACAAGGTACGCAGGACAGTCAAATTCAGAGAGAAAGACAGCAGCATGGTAGTCCCCATGCACTGGGGGTGGGGAAATGGGGAGTTGTTGTTTGGTGGGTATACATTTTCAATATGGGAAAATAAAAGTTTTAGAGTTACTTTTGGAGCTAGATCATGTTGCACAACAACGTGAATGCGTTTAATGCTACTGAATCATACACTCAGAAAGGATGAAAATGGTAAATTTTACATTATGTATATTTTACCACTATTTTTAAAAGTTATTTACCCTTTTTATAATTGAGAAAACAGGCTCTGAGAAAGGGAGATGGCATAAAAGTTTAACCTTTTGAAGTTTTGGACATGTCTTCCTTGTCTCTGCTTGCTCCCTTATCTAAGAACTTCTTCAACAAGCATTTACGGAGTATCTTATAAATGCAAAGCACAGTCACCCACACTGTGTGCTGGGGAGAGCCTCGAGGACTCACATTTAGCAGGGGGTGTGTTAGAGAGTAGGGGAGAATGGGGAATGAAGACCTGGGTATGATGGTACCTCGAAAGGCAGAATGTCGTCAGGGCTGAGGAAGGCGGAAAGAGGGGTTGGGAAAGGCAGGGAAGTGGAGAATAACTTCTTGGTGGGGAGGCAAAGAGATCCAGAAGGGCTTTACAGAAAGAGTGGGTAGGATGTTCTAAGAGGAGTTAGGGATTCCTGGAGGAGGATACAGTATTAACATGGCAACAAGAATGAGAATATGAACAGTGCTTACTCCGTGCCTAGTGGTGTTCTTAGCACTTGATACGCATTATCTCATTTTATCCTCATAACCTCTCAGAGAGGCAGGCATTCTTATTATTTATTATCATTTTACAAAGGAGGAAAGAGAAGCCCAGAAATGTTAAGACACCTGTCAAAGGCCACACAGCTAGTTTTAGCAAACATGTAGTTGGGTGGGTGGTGTTCAGGGATCTTTAAGTCACTGAGTTCAGCAGGAACATGAGATGATAGAAGGGAAGTGGTAGAAACAATATAGGAAGTTATTGGAGTCATGTCCTCTCAAATCTTCAATGCAGAATGATAGGGTGGACACTGTTTTAATAATTGAATGAACCAGCCAGATGCGGTGGCTCATGCCTGTAATCCCAGCATTTTGGGAGGCTGGGGCAGGAGGATCACTTGAGGCCAGGAGTTGGAGATGCATCTGGGCAAAATAGTGAGATGCCATCTCTACAAAAAATTGAGAAAAAAATTAGCTGGGTGTGGTGGCACGCGCCTGAGGTCCCAGCTATTCAGGAGGCTGAGGCAAGATGGTTGCTTGAGCCTGGGAGGATGAGGCTGCAGTACGCTGTGACTGCGCCACTGCACTCCAGCCTGGGCAACAAAGCAAAACCCTGTCTCAAAAAAGGAAACTGTCAGAGGTCACACAACTGGTTTTGACAAACATGCTGCTGGGGTGGGGGCTGACCTCCATTTTCAGGGGTCTTTAGATCACTGAGCTTAGAAGGAACATAGGATGATGGAAGGGAAGTGGTAGAAACAAGACAAGAAGGTATTAGAGCCAGATTCTCTTGGATCTTCAATGCAGGATGATAGGTTAGACACTATTTTAATAACTTTAATGAATAAATTACACTCTCTTCTGTTCCAAAAGGAGTTAGGGAAGGAGTAGCAAGTGGGAATCTTTGTGGAACAGGTGAGGGATTGGGAGGCCAGTGGCTAGGAGAATGAGGGTTTAGAGTCAGGAGTGGTGGTGTTCAGTGCTACTGATTATGAATATTCACCACATAATATCAGGAGGTGGGGCTCACTGGGGCCATCTTGAATGTGGTAGCCAGCTTTCAAGATGGCCCCAGTGAGTACCACCTCCTGATATTCATGCCTTTAAGGACATCCCTCTCATACTGAACAGAGATGTTCTGTGTAACCAGTAGGATATGGGGCAAATGATGGCATATAACTTCCAAGACTAGGGCATACAAGACATTCTTGTGTGGCTTTTATCTTACCTCCACTTGCATCACTTGCTCTGGAGGCAGCTGGCTGCCATGTTGTAAGGACACTCAAGCAGCCCTATGTAGAATTCCACCTGGTGAGGAATTGAGGCATCCTGCCCACAAACATAGGAGTTAGCCATCTTGGAAATGGATTCTCCATCCCCAGTTGAGCCTTCAGGTGACTGCAATCCCACTGACATCATGACTGCAACCTCATGAGAAAGCCCTGGACTTAACGTCACTCCAAATTCCTGCTCTCAAATTCCTGACCTAGAGAAATTGTGTGAGATAGTAAGTGTTGATTGTTTGTTTAAGCGACTACATTTTGGGCTTAAAAATTACCCCAACGTAATTTTTTATATAAGGCAGATGAAATAAATAGCTACTGTAATAGCCAAAATGATTCATTCTTTGGCCTCTGTCTAGACAATAATGTTTCTTTCAGAATGAAAAAAATGCATGGGTCATTGGTAGCTGAACTTTAAGCTTAAGGAATATTTCATTCCAGCAAGGAGTAGAGGAAGCTCGCAGAATAATTCCTACATGCTGACACTCCTGATACTGTACTCTACACTTCTTCAACTCATGGTTTCTCACTCTGGGCTGCCAGCTGCCTCACACAGATGTGGCTGTGTCCTCTGGGTGAAGGGAACCTTCAAGGATCAGAGGAAGGCATCCACGGAGAAAGGATGACATATAATGCTGGATAGATATGGGATAGCAAAGTAATTCCTTTCTTTTCCAGAGCTGCAGGTGCATTCCCACCAGGATCCCTTGGCCGGCCTGCCTGCCTGGCCGCCCCCCAACACTGGCCAGCCCATGAGCTCCTTGAGGGTAGGGACCCAGCCTCATTTTCTTTATGGCTGTAAACCCTGCTGTGTTGCTTAATCTTGGGTGGTGCATGACCCTGGACTCAACCAGACCCTGGTGATGGATGATACGGTAGTTTCCAGTTGTTTTGCTGTTATGAAGAATGCTGCCAAGAACATCTACTGAAAAGTTTTGTCTAGTGTATTCACAGTGTAAAACTCTTGTAATAGACATCTACATAGGGTGCTTTAGTTCTTCACTTTCTGAATTTGGGGAGATACCCCTCACAGCAGGAGATGCAGGAGTCGTAAGGGGAGGGCAGCAGAAGGTAGACACCTCCTCCAGAGGAGACCAATCGTGCCCTGAGGCAGGCGGATGGCAGAGAGGCTTCCTGGAGTTCCTTCCTCATTGCCAGCCCCCAACTCTGGGTCATGTTTTAAGTAAACAAAGGTTGTTGGGAGGGGGTGGAGCCAGGTGGAGGGGCCCATGCGACTTGGGCAAGACTGCCAGTCGCACGCCATTGCCAATCCTGGCTCTAGGGAGCGTGCGGTGGATGCCAGCTTTGAGCCCTCCTCTTCGTCCTCTGCTTCCGGCCTTTCCCTCTGCATTGCCCCCGAGCGGCCTGATGGTGTCACCAGAGCGCACTCCTTCCTGGAAGCGGCCTGGGCCCTGGAGAAGCGGCCACGGAATACCTGCGTGAACCGGGCGCCCATGGCACCTGGAAAGGAATCGGAGGCAAGGACACAACGGCGGTGTTCTGAGCCGAGAACACAGGAAGGAGTTCCGGACGTCATGAGACGTCCTTGTCCCCTTTTTTCTCTGTTGGGTTGAGTTTTGAGAAGCCATTCATTGTCAGGCGAGTAACATGAGACTCTGAGGCCAAACGTGTAACGATTTGCGGCTGAGTGTTCTCTCTGCCCACTCCCTCCCTCGCACTCTGCCTGTGCTCACGCCCCTTTCAGAAGGTGCCTTTGGCCCAGCGATTTGGCCTCCCCAGTAGTCTTCTGGGCGCTGCTGGGCACTGCTGGAGGAATAGGAAGAGGACTTGGGCAGGCGCCAGCCCCATGCAGTAACGCGCGAATGTGACCCCAAGGCACACAGTATGTGCCCCGACAGCCCAGACGGGTGTGGGCAGCCCCGGGCCACACGGGCCACAGCAGAGAGTTGCTGCGCCTCCCTACCCAGCAATTAAGCCGAGGCTGTGAGAGCGACGTGGGCCGGTTGTGTGCCCAGGGCCCCCGGGAATCTGGGATAAGACGCTGGGGGTGCTGCCGTGGGAAAGGCCAAGGGACACCGTCTGGACGGGTTCCCCGAGACCACGTGCTCTAAGCCCCGAATCTGATCCCAGGCAGGGTGCCCCGCCTCTCCCAGCTCTGTCTCTGCTCCCCAGGGGACCTGCTGTCTCCAGCAGACCTGGAGGTGAGCCCAGCCCCTGGCCGCGGAACTGGGAGAGAAAGGCCTTCCTGGGGCCTGGGAGGAGTGTTGCCAGTCAAAGCCTCTGCACAGGCGCTGGCCTCCTTCCGCTGCCTTTGTGTGGCTGCGATGGGAATGGTATCCTGGGAGAGCTGCGAGTGCGAGTGCGTTTTCAGATGGAATGACAAGGAGGAGGAGGAAGAATGGGAGAAGGAGGAGGGAGAAGAGGAGGGACGGGAAACAAAAGGGAGGAAGAGGCAGCTTTGGTCAGCGTGGGCGTAGGCAGAGGAAATGCAGCTCCACGCAAGATGACCTTCTGGAAACCATAATATAATACACAGTGTAAAAATGCCTCAGCGCAATGGCAATGGGAGAGAAAGAATGATCCCTGGGACAGGCCACAGGGAGGCCTGCTGGGGTCTCAGTGGCCAGAGCTCAGCTGGAGACACCCTGCCTGAGAAGCCACGCCTCTCTGTCTGGCAAGGGAAGAAGAAAAGACTCTCCATGATTGTCGTGCGGGCAGAAACATTTGCAGCACATGTAATCCGTAACTCACACTGGTCTGCCCTGCCTACACCAGGCTCCCCATCCACCCTTACTGCCCATCCAGAGATGTGGGACGAGCTATAGGGCAGCCAGCAGGAGCGGTCCTTCCGTGTTCTTCAGCTGGAAAGGTCTCTCGCGCTGCTTGGAGTGTGCTCAGAGAAGAGGATTTGTTCCCTTAATTGATAATGAATATCAGAAAGGTCATCTTTACATTATGAGCTGGGTGGGAATTGTGTGTGTGCCAAGGGTGAGGAAAAAATCACAAAAATAAATGACATCCAGCTCTCTGTGTTTGCATCTCCAGAAGGGGCGGGGAGATGATGAATCCAGGGGGACTGAGAAGCTGGAAGAGGCAGAAATGAAGGGGAGATGACAGAGGGAGAGTGAGAGAGGCAGAGGAAGAGGGGAAAGTGATAAGAGAGGGAGGGAGGAAAGACAGGCCTAGGAGAGGAGGTCCAGAGAGGGAGATAGGCAGGATGGAGGGGAGGGGTGGCCAGGTGGGCTGTTCCCACCCCAGAAGTCCATCCTACCTCCTGGGGCATAAGGGATCATTTTTCAAATACTACACGTGGCCAAAGTGGAGTGCACATAGGATGGTGCCCCTCTCCCTCATTCAACAGTTCCATGGATCCCCATTGACCTCAGTAGTCCAAAACACAGTTCCTCAACATGATTCACCCGACCCTGGATCGTCCAGCACACCAGGACCTACCCCGGCATTTTCCTTGACTAAGCTCCTCCTCCAAAAAGTCTTACCAGATTCCTAAGAGCTTTCTCTATGTGCCGGCCTCCCTGTCTGAGACATCTCACTGTGCTGTAAGTGCCTGTTGAGGTGTCTGTGTCTCCCAGGAGACTCTGTGCTGCCCGAGGGTGGGGACCCATCTTAGTTACCATCACATGCATGCACAGAGTCACCTTTGCATGTGTGTTAGTCCATTTTTCGTTGCTATAAAGGAACGCCTGAGGCTGCGTAGTTTATAAAGAAAAGAGGTTTATTTTGCTTATGGTTCTGCAGGCTGTACAAGAAGCATGGTGTCTGCATCTACTTCTGGTGAGGGCCTCTGAGAGCTTTTACTCATGGTGGAAGGTAAAGGGGGAGTAGGTGTGTCACATGGAGAGAGAGGAAGCAAGAGAGAGAAATCAAGAGAGAGAAAGGAGGTCCTAACTTCTTTAACAACCAGATCTCATGTGAACTAACAGAGTGCGTGAGAACTCACTCATCACTAAGGGGATGGCGCCAAGCCGTGTGTGAAGGATCCACCCCCATGACCCAAACACCTCCCACTACACCCTACTCCAACATTGGGGATCACATTTCAGCAGGAGATTTAAAGAGGACAAACATCCAAACCATATCAGTGTGTATCTGGGATTGGCATGTAGGACATGTTTGTTGAATTGTGTGGAACCATTTAACCTCTTCTAGTAGCGTCGCCATGAAAGGGTGTTCTTCCTTTTTCTTATATTTGGGGAAAAGACCTTAAGGAACAGAGCATCTAGTTCCTGCTGGAGGTTCAATATGGGGAGGGGATAAATCAGCTGAGCCTCAGTTTCCCTTCGGCCATATTTTGGATGGAAAAGTAAAGCATCCGCAGGAGAGGTTCCCTGTGCCCCAGGGCATCAGCAATGGGAGAGTCCCAGGGGCTCCCTCTTCTCTCCCACTGACCTTGCTCTTGACCCTGGGCAGGACGGGAGGGCAGGCAGCTGCACACGGGGATCAGCCTGTCATGCGACCATCACAGAGAGGGCCCTCCAATGAGGCTGACCTGGACACATGTCACCTCAAACAATTTGATGCTTCTTGATGTCTCTGATGACAAAAGGCAAGAGCCAGTGACTTGGGGACATTGCTTCCAGCTGGCCCCCTGACTGGGAAGCCTGGCATGGCATCAGTGGTAGGGGACTGATGAATAGCAGGGGTAACCCAGTTTCCCTCCATATGAGAAGGTGGGAAATTATCAGTGCAGGAAGACAGCTGTGTATGTGCGGGTGTGGGTGTGTGTATGTACATCTATGTAAGTTTGAGTGTGTGTATGAGTGTGTGGTGTGTGTACGCACATATGTGTGTGTATGCGTGGGTGTATGAGTGTGTGTATGTATGTGTATATGTGTATACGCGTGTGTGTGTGAATATGTGTGTATGAGTGTGCATGTGTGTGCGCGCATGAGAGAGAGAGAGAGAGAAATGAAAACCTGGGGATGGTGATGGAGGAATATGGGGTTCTCAGACTTTATTGTTCTCCAGACAGAAAAGGGGAATTATTTTTGTTTCTATGAATATTTTTATCACTTTTCTTACAAAAAAATAATAATCTAAAAATTATTTTTGTGTGTATTTCTTTCCATAAATGGTATCATATGATAGCCATTTGTTCCCGTCAAAATGGATTTGGCAGTGGGCGAGGGAGAGAGAGCCACCTCTCTAGCCGTGCTGATTAAGTGGGCCAGTTGAAGGCAAGGTGACGCACAGCCTGCTCTGCAGGGTGGCTTGGGAGGCAGAGGCTCTTCTGAGACCCCGGACAGGGTGGTGGAGAGGAGGGTGTGGGAGATTTGAACCTGCATGTAAGTGACCATGTTTATTCTATGTTTTCATTGCAGAGTCAGGTGGGGAAGGTGCAGTGTTCAGAACATTCACTGTGCCATTCTCTGTGCCCATCATAGCAATTCCTTCTCTATATTCATGGAACACCTCCTATGGGCAGCACAGTTCCAGGCACTGGGGAGACAGGGATGTATAAAGGAGACAGTCTGCTTATTATATTTTATAACAATATTCTAAAATTATAAACATATATGGATACAGTTTGGCTCTGTGTCCCCACCCAAATCTCACCTTGATTTGCAATAATCCCCACAGGTAATGCGGAGGGACCCAGTGGAAGGTAATTGAAGCATAGGGGTGGGTTTTTCCCATGCTGTTCTCATAATAGTGAATAAGTCTCATGAGATCTGATGGTTTTATAATGGGGATTTCCCCTGTACCAGCTCTCTTGCCTGCCACCATGTAAGACGTCCAGTTGCTCTTCCTTTGTCTTCCGCCATGATTTTGAGGCCTCCCCAGCCATGTAGAATTGTGAGTCCATTAAATCTCTTTCCTTTATAAATTACCCAGTCTTGAGTATGTCTTTATTAGCCACATGAGAACTGACAAATACATGTACTGAGTAGTATATTTTATAATAAAATACGATATTGTCTATCATAAGCATTTGTTTATTGTTTTATTTAATGGTAATAATAATAATGACTTTCATTAATGAACCTCTCATTATGTTCAAGGCTTTGCCTCCATCATTTGCTTTAATCCCCACAGTAGTCTTTTATGGGGATATTCAATATCTTCATTTTACACACATGAAAACTGAGGCTCCTGGAAAGCAAGTGGCCCGGGCTGAGACTGAGTGTAGGACCAGACTTTCAATCTCAAGAAGTCTAACCACCATGTTTATTATGCGTCAGAGGGTCTCAGAGTATAAACCCTAGGCCCCTCTCTGAGCGTGCTGGCATTCAGGGGCTGACTGCTCTAAAATGCCTAAGTCCCAGGGAGGGTCGGCACACACATCAGGGAAGCCCGGTTTCATGCAAGACGCCCTGCAATTAGTCAGTCCCTGCTTTTTGATTTAATTCTTCCCCTAATGTGTGTTCATCATGTAACTCAGGAAAGATTGGTATTCAGGGAAGGAGCATCAAAGATGGTAATTAACTGTCTCTGCTGATGTGCTCAGTCTCTGGGAACAGACCTGTTTGATTCCGCAAAGGAAATCATTGGTATTTTAACAGGAGGCAGGAAACTTTTGATTAGCGAGTGATAGATAAACAGATCGATGTCTCTGCTGGCGACATTTTCAGCTTCATTATTGTCACTGGAAAAGAGATGGGGGTGGAGGGAAGATGAGAAGAGGTCCTGGTGGGTCCTCCAGGGTCTGAAGGTGGGGAGGGGCTTGCAGGGGAGGGGGCAGTGCCAGGCTGGGCACGGGGCCTGGGGCTGGCAGGCTTGGGGCCTTAGGAAATCAAGGCTGGGCCCCTGTCCCTGAATGGGGGTGGTGGGAGGGGAAGACTCCAAAGGCCACTGCTGCGCCGCTTTAGAGCTGCTACAGACAGGGGCCTGAGGAGATTCTGCTGGCAGCGGAGCTTTTCCGTGATCGTCTAAACCTGTGTTCCCAGCCTCTGCAGCACCCCCCGCTTGATTGCTGCTCTCTCAAGGTCAGGGGGAGTTAAGACCAGAGATTATGCAGTGTCAGTCGCGCCTTTTTGAAATATGACTCAGTGTAATCTCTTTCCACACCAGAGGAGAGATGCCAAAATCGCACTTCAATCTCTAGCTCGCAATGGGCTTATTGGGATTTTAGCAGGGCTCTGGCTAGATAAGACCGTTTCTTCTCCCAGGGTGCCCTTTTACAAACTTTAGATAAGTGAGGCCATAACTTAGCGAGGGCACATTTCCAGGTGTCGGGGACCCTGTGCCCAAGCTGACAGAGCAGGGGCCGGGCCACCCAGTACCATTAGTCCCGGCACCAGGACAGGAGGGACAAGTGGGCTCTTGCAGTATGTGTCTCCCCCTGACAGCCACACACGCGCAAAAATCCCAGCTCATCTTCATCTTTCTGACCCTCAGTGTCCTCATGTGCAAGATAGAAATCAGCAGGTTCCCCTCTCAAGGTCATGCTGACGTTTAGCAATGACATAGAAAAAGCCTCTGGCCCCTTAATAGGTGCTGATCAGTGGGAAGTCCATTCTGTTTTCCCGGGTTTGACCTTTGTGTTTTTAGATACGTCGTGGAGGGTGGGGGAAAAGTAAAAGGCAGCCAGAAAGTTCCATGATGGTTACCTGGGACACATAGATAGCTGGCAATCTGCCAACCCCTACCTTCCCCAAGCACATTAGAGACATCCACCTGCAATGCAATCCTCCCCAGAGACATCGAGTCTCTGTGGTTCAGTCACTATATGGTGCATGTGTCTGCTACCTTGACTCATTGGCTAAGCTTGACTCGCTGCCCAACTCCTTGGCCAGGAGAGACGGTGTTCAAACAATTGGAGAATCTCATTGACTAAGCCTGACTCACTGCTCCACTCATTGGCCAGGAGAGACAGTATTCAAACAATTAGAGAATCTCATTGGCTAAGCTTGACTCACTGCCCCACCCATTGGCAGAGCCCTTGGTTGGTGAAAGGAAAGGGGTTGAGGGGAGCGGATGGTGAGGAGGTGCTTGCTGGCAGCGAAAGAGACAATGAGTATGTTGTTCTGGAGCCAAGATTCCAGGCTTTGGGTTCCTGCTTCCTCATGTTGGTGCCTTGAGTTTTCCCCTAAACTCTCTCCTTCTCTTGCTTTTTTCCCTCCTCCCGTGTGTGCTTCCACTCTGCCTTAAGAATCCGTGTTATGGAGAGTTTGACTGCACAGACCTTGGGGTCCAACAGCTCTACAGTCACATCCTGGCTCTGGGAGTCGTGAGCTCAGTGCAGATCCCTTAGCTGAGCCTCACCTACGAAGTCCATCGCCTTGTATGGCTGTTAGGAGGTTGAAATGAGATCATGCGTACAACATGCTTAGTTCACTGCTCAGCACAAGGTGAGGGCTCCATAAATGTAGGTATAGCAGCAGCTGTTCCTACCGACCCATTTCCCTCCTTAGGGCTTGGAGAGATACTTCCTAGTCACTTGATAGGGCATAAGCAGATACAGAGTAAAGTGGGATTCTTAGGAAAATCATCTTTCCTGAGCTCATTGATGACCCTTGTCATGGCCAGTTATTGTTTGTTGCCTAACATCCATCCCTTCTGTCTCCCCACTCCATTTATGGTGAGAACAATGAATGGCCTTTCCACATTCCTCTGGTTGGTAGGACTGTCAATCAAGTGCTCTGCCAATGGGTGGGGCAGGGAGTTAAGCTTAGTCAATGGGATTCTCCTTTTGTTTGAATGCTGTCTCTTCTGGCCAGTGGGTGGGACCATGAGTTAATCTTAGCCAATAAGATTCTTCTATTGTTTGAACCTGTCTTTCCTGGCCAATGGATAGGGCAGCAAGTCAAGCTTAGCCAATGAGATTCTCCTATTCTTTGAACGTCTCTCTCCTGGCCAATGGGTGGGATAGTGAGTCAAGCTCAGCCAATGAGATTCTCCTATTGTTTGAGCCTCTCTCTCCTGGCCAATGGGTGGGTACCTGGTCAGAGCTCAGCCATTAAGATCCACAATCTCAGCCAGGCCGGTGGCTTAAGCCTCTAATCCCAGCACTTTGGGAGACCAAGGCAGGCAGATTGCCTGAGGTCAGGAGTGTGAGACCAGTCTGGCCAACATGGTGAAACCCCCGTCTCTAGTAAAAATACAAAAATTAGCCGGGCGTGGTGGCGGGCACCTATAATCCCAGCTACTTGGGAGGCTGAGGCCAGAGAATCACTTGAACCTAGGAGGTGGAGGTTGCAGTGAGCCAAGATCCTGCCGCTGCACTCCAGCCTGGGCAACAAAGCAAGGCTCTATCTCAAAAAAAAAAAAAAAAAAAA
Organism: Macaca fascicularis; assembly: GCF_037993035.2. Taxonomy (NCBI): domain Eukaryota; kingdom Metazoa; phylum Chordata; class Mammalia; order Primates; family Cercopithecidae; genus Macaca; species Macaca fascicularis. The sequence goes on from NC_088394.1 coordinate 50,180,931, forward strand.
AAAAAAAAAAAAAAAAATTTCACTGTCTCAAGATGTAAAATGAATGGTTAGTGCTTGGTTCCAATCTCATCTCAGCAGACTTTGTATAGGCTCTTGCTGCCCAGGTCCCTCACAGCTGCCCCTTTTGAGCCTAGCACTTTGGCTGATTCTGAGAGCTACTCCACACCTTTCAAGAGGGGTCCCCTCTGTGCCTAGGCCAGCCAGGGTCAGTTTCTGTTGCTTGTCTCCAAAGAGCCCTGACAAGGCCCAGCCTGTCTCCCTCAGGTATTAAAAGAAGGAGGTGGAACCAAGGGCGAAGAGCACTCCTTGGGTTATCCGTGATGAAGAGAGGAAGAACAATCCCCTGACTTCCTCCCCGTCCCCTCAGTCACCCTCTTCTCCCTCATCCTACAGTGAGGGGTGACCCACAGGAAGTCATCATGGGAAGGGGTCAGGAACACTGTGTGAGCAACCTCAGACCCCTGAAAGGCTCTTCTAAGAGGGTCCTTAGCTTTGCCCTCTTAACGAATCCCCAATCCGTTACTCAAAGCTCTGGTGCTAAGATTCATCTTGGATCTCCTCCTGCCTTCACTTATATTTTGTTATTGTTCTGTTCTCTGTCTTATCTCCCAGTAGCTATTTCCCAAGATTCACTGAATTCAGACATTGGCAACTTCCTGGCAGGAGCTGCCTCTGGTAGGAGGAGGGGAGCTGCCACGGCCAAGGGGATTTGCTGCGACTTTCGTCTTCTCCAAAAGTTCCCCCAAACCCTCAGTGGCAAGCAGAGTGTATGTAGGTGGGCGGGGCCTCCCACTCCTTTTCCCTTTGGTCTCTGAAGGCTTCCAGATCCTCATGGCACCCAGACCTACTTAGGGCAGCTGCACTAGCCCTGACCCTGGCTCAGAGTGAGGCTTGGGGGTGAGAGGGGGCTGGTCTCCCTTCTGATTGCCTATTGACCCTGAATCATTAGCTGCTTGGAATCAAATGTTCCTGACCGGCCGGCTCTGGTGGGCACACAGCCATGGGATCAGTCAGGCCTGCCTGATATATCTGTGGCCCAGCTCATTCAAAATCAATGCCATGATCCTCTCAAATGGAGCCTCCCTGGGAGAATGCATTGATTTCTGGGCCATAAAGAAACGAGTGCCTCCAAACTGCAATGCTGAAATTCCCATTGTCTTTTTGGCACCTGCTGGGGGCCAGATGCGATATTTCTCCCCACTTCTTTGGGGAGCACGCCACTGTTTTTAGAATATGGTGATGGCTAACACTAGACTACCCCATGAAGGAGAGGGAGAAGGCCATGACTCTCTCATCCCCTGCACATGGGACAGGCTGGGCTCTTAAACATCCCCCAACCCTGTTTCAGAATTGCTATTATAATTTTTTTCTCCTTCTCTCTGTTGTAAAAACCATTTTCAAGTCACCAAACCCAAATCAAGTAGCAAGAAAGGAAACATTTTAGCTTAGGTAACTTGGAATTCTGGCTTTAGGAGCAGCTACATTCTGGAGCTAACATAATGTTGTTGGCCAATGGGTGGGGCAGCAAGTCAATCTTAGCCAATGAGATTCTTTTATTGTTTGGACCTCTTTCTACTGGCCAGTGGGTGGGCACCTGATCAGAGTTCAGCCATTAAGATCTGCTGACCCCCTCTCTCACAGCCTCTCAGCTCTGCTCTCCTTTGCTTGGTGCCATTCTCATAGTAGCATGATGGTGGCCAGCTGCCCCAGGCTGATCTGTGCCCTCAGGTTTAAGTTCAGTGAAGATAATGTCTCTTCCCTGATAATGCTAATGATAATCCTGGAACAGACTCTGTTTTTCTCTGATTTGCCAAGATTTGGACTCATACCCATCCTTAAATCAACTCTAATACCTGGGAAGATGTGATGCTCAGATCGGTCAGACCAAGGTCGCATGATTGTTGAGAGTCAGCCCCACTCAAACCGTGTGGACCCAGTGTGTGTGGGGTGGTTCCTTAAAGCAGCATCTGTTGCTTTAAGAATAATGGGATGGGTGCCGGGCAGGCAGAAATGTCTGCTGCGTGCCTTAACTCCAAAGCCTAGCTGTGGGGCACAGGGTGTTTCCGGCCCTTTCTGATACCTTTAGGGCTAGAAGAACCTCATTCAACTCTTGAGGGGACAGGTGGAGCTCCACTGACAAGGAGCGGTGGCTGTATCTGAGTCCAGCTGGGCTGTGTGCTTTCCTTTTTCCTCACCTGACCCCGTCCTGGCCTCACCTTGCAGGCAGCCAATAATGACAGTTTCTCTCATGCCTGGGGTCGGAGGGTGGCCATTGGTCAAAGAGCACTTGGGGCACTTGGCAGAAAATGGAAAATGCCTTTGATCTGGTGGGAAGAGTCAAACATTTAGCATCAAGTTACAGCCAAGGGCTTTGAAGTTAGGCTAGTCCTGAGTTCAGATCTCACCTCAGCCACTTCCGTGGGCAAATGTTGTAGCTTCTCTGTGGCTCAACATTCTCACACGCAAGGGGGTAATGATGGTAATAATGATGGGTGACATAGAATACGCTGTGTGCCTTAAATAACGTGTGTGTGTGTGTGTGTGTGTGTGTGTGACCTTATTGAAACTTCACAGTAATCCTATGGTCCAAGGTACTGTTCTTTGCATTTTACAGATAAGTTATAGGAATTTGAGGCACAGAAAGACTAAGTCACTTGCCCAAGGCCACACAGCTTGAAAGTGGCAGAGCTGAGATTTGAAACCAGGCAGTCTAGCTCTAGAATCCAAGCTCCTACTACTAAACTATACCCACTTGACCAGCCTAGTGTGCAGAATAAATGAGGCACTGCACACAAACAGCTTATCATGGTGCCTGGCGTTTGAAAGTGCTCAGGGGATGTCTGCAATCCCTCCCTCTCTCTGCTGACCTGCAACCTCACAGGCAGGGTTGGCCATCACGCCCCAAGTCCACGTGAGCTGGATTCGCAGCATTGTAGGGTTTCCATGGCAGGCTGGGCAGAGCAGGCAGCACACTGCCCTGCAGCTCCCAGCTCCCGGCCACACACACCAAAGACTCATTGTTGGAGGCTCCTGTTTGCCCATTTTGCCCATCACCAAGCAACAGGGGTGCTTCGGGGAGGTTAAGTGAAGGGAAAATGGAAATGGCTTTGGAAACAAAGAGTCGACTTGAGAGAGGTGTTTATCTATAGGATCTGTGATTTGTAGGTACCTGGCAGGGTTGGGATAGTTGGCTCTTTGTAGCTCTAGTGGGGAGTTAGCATCAGACTGGGTATGGAGGCCTCAGGAGGCAATGTCAGAGGTCCAGAAGCTGATGACTGCCTCACCGGCTTGCAGTGGCTGCAACTCTAATGGGGTTGAAGACCATGAAGCCCATCTTTAAGCACATCCAGATCATGAACTCTCAAAAGGGACAGTCCGATTTCTGAGACCATCTTCCATGACCTGGGGAGGCTCCGAGCTGCAGAAAGACCCTTCTAAGGCCCCCACTCTCTTTTTCCAAGGTGACCCTGGCCTTGAATGGAAAGCTCTGTCTCCTTCTACCCATGATGGAAGGTGCTTATTAACAAAAGTGGGACTCACTGCTGATTACCTTCCCCACCCCATTAATTTTCATTTTTCCTGAATCCTTTGAGGCAGGCTGTGGGCCGAGGCAGTGGGGACCGGCGTGTACACGTTACACTGAAATGCACCGTGGTGACTTGCTTCTGATTTCTAAGTTAGAACATCTTACCATTTGGCCAGGGATTTTTCTGCTCAGTGTTCTGGCCACACACCCACCCTTATTTCTCATCAGCTACTTTTCCTCTTTCCCCCATATAACCAGAGCCCTTAGCTCCAGCCCCTCTGACAGCCGCACTGAGAAAGCACAGGTTAGAGTACCTTCTCAAACCAGGCAGAGAGAGCTCAGCCGTGGGAGAAACCAGCACAGCCCCCAGTCTGAACAGCAGCTGACTTCTCCTTTGGGCAGTTTGCTGTGGGGAACTGATCAGCAGGGTGTCTCCTGGAACAATATTTCAGCAGGTAAAGGTGTGTCCATGGAAATTCTCAGCACTCACATCGCATCGGAGAGCATTTACTGACTTCAGATCCCTGGGTCCAGTCTTCAGGGGCTAGTTTCCATTATTCTAGACTCTAGAATCTAGAATATGGTCCAGATATTGGGTGTCTTCTAAAAGTATCTCAGATGATTCTAATATGCAGCCAGGCTTGAGAACTCTTTGTCCGTAGCCTCTTTTCCCTTAAGTGGGTGAGTGCATGACTTACTCATCTTCTCCCAGGGAAGCTTTTAGTACTGTACCTGGACGTCACAAAGGAATAAATCCCTAATGGTGAAATACAGGGAAAGTCAAAGCAGTATATTGGACAGAGTGGTGATGGTTTGCTTATCTCTTGAGTGGTATACATTCCCCTGCAACTCACGAGGCAAGCCCTTGTTGCCATAATTTGCATTTCTGCCTGTCTTTAGAAGGCATGTGCCCTGATAGGGAGGGATTAGACTGTGCTTTTTTCCTTTTCTTCACTGGGAAGAGTTCTCAGGTACATGGACAGACAATCTCCTTGAATTTGTTGAGAGTATCCTTTACCCTATCTTTCCAAAAGATGTCTAGAATAGAGTCTAGAAAAGAAGAAATTAAGCCAGAGTCTTGTGGTCAGCATGGGGGAAGAAGGGGGAAAGTGGGTCTGTGAGGGTGGACGGGGGAACTGGCCCAGCCTGGGGATCATGGAGCCACATTCCAATTCTGGAGAAGCCAAGTGCTCAGATGGCTGGGTGGACACATGGGAACCTGAGCGTCTCCTGATAGGCCTAAGATGGGTACTTCTCCTGCTTTGCTTTCTTCTGCATGGAGGCTGAGAAAAGGTCTCTGATTCTGTTTTGAGCCCCTCATCTTTGACGCCTTATTCTCAAGATCTGGTGGCTGTGAATCTTTGTTTCTGTTTCCTGTGCTTGCTGAGGGCACGCTCTCACCCATTCTCTCTCTTCTCTCCGCCCCTCAACCTGTGATTGGAAATCAGGACCATACATCACCTCCTGGGGCCTTCAGAGGGTCTGCAGTGAGCTGTGAAGATTTAGGGACCTGGGCATGCCTGGATGTCAGGGGATGGTCCTTGGGCTGATGGACCCCAGAGGACATATTTGCTCCTTTGTCCTTTCAGCAAGCTGGGTGCTAGAGAATGTCCAGAAGCAAGAAGACATGGTCCCCATGCTTATGACCCTGCAGTCCAGTTTCCCTCCCCATGGAGGCTCTTCCCAGTTCCTCAGGCACCCCTGGTTCCCGTTGGGGTGTTCTCACCACGATTCCCTCTGCTGGCTGGAACACTTTTTCCTCTGCCTTTCTCTTGGTTGAGATTCCTTCACTCCCTTCTTGCTTTGACACACCCCACCTGGGGACCCACCCTGAAGGCTCTAGCTAAGCACCGACCCCCTCCTGACCCAGTGCCTCAGTTTCCCTTGTCTCTGTACCCTGCATGTTTCCTTCATGACACACATTCCATTTGTTATCTATTTACTTGTGTGTTTCCTTCTCTAGGGTCTGTTTCCCCCACTGGACTGGAAGCTCCAAGAGGGCAAGACCCATACCTGACCCATACCAGATTGTGTCCTTACTATCTAGCACAAGGCCCACATAAGAAAGGCCCTCGGAAGATAACTATGATATTAAATAAACAGACGAATAGTTAGATCCTCTCAAGAAAAATTCAAAGATTAAAATGCTATAATGCTGAAAGATTGAGAATTTGTAGCTGTGGGGAAGCAGAAGAGTTCTGCTGATACGGGGACACCAAATATCACAAATCAATGCTAACAAGAGATAATAATAGAAATCTAGTGTGTGTGTGTGTGTGTATGTGTGAGTGCGAATGTGTGTGTGTGTGTGTCTTCCTTTATACTGAGCAGTATATTGGGTCATTATTTTAGAAACATCATGAAAACGAACTTCATTTAAGTGTTAATTATCCCCATTTTAGAGATGGAGAAGTTGAGGCTCAGAATGGTTAAGTAATTTGACCCAAGTCACATGACTAGTAAGTGGGAGCATTACCTGGGCAGTCCTGGAGAAACAGCTGGGACAACAGAACAGCTGCAAGAGCTCATTATTTTCTTAAGCAGAAGATAGCTGAGAAAGCTTAATATTGTCTTACAAACAGTTTCATTTAGCCTCTTTATCTCTATGTGGGTGTGCTAGCTTACAAGGACTGCAGATGGCCCAGGAACCTCAGGACCCCCTGCCAATTATCAGAGGAAGATAAGGCCTGTTCAAAACCAGAGCTAACAGGAGCCAGTGACTCCTCGTTACCTTTAAATCATTAACATATCATCATAATTCGAAAATCCCTGCCCATAGAAGAAAATCGCTGTTGTTTTCTGAACATGAATCATAAGAAGGGACATGTTAATGATTTGCGCCTGCAAATCTGAAGTTCCTTCTTGCACAAACTTACAAAACTCCCCACCCCATATCTGACTCCTTAAAATCCTCCAGCTTCCCACGGCGTGGGGAGGAGGAGGTGTCTTGGGAGCAAGAGCCCACTTGCTTTCTCTGGCCAAATAGCAAATCCTGCTTGCCTTTCCCTGCCATCAACTGGGTGTTCTTTCTTTCTGGCTGATACAAAAGTAGGGAAAGAACTGAGTCTACCAATGACTGAAGGGCTGTAATTTGAATTCTGCTTTTTCTCTGATTCCGGAGTCCATGCTCTTAACTGTCATACAATTTAGAAACCAAACGCAGAAAACTGATGCTGGAGAAGTGGCTCTCATCCCTTGGGGCCATTTTTGGTTGTTTTGTTATCAGCAGTGGGGACCAGAGATGCACATGTGCAGGACGGCCGGAGAGAGCTGAGGATGCCAGAGAGGCTCCCACGCACGGGGGCGGTGGGCAGTAGACTCTCTATGCAGTGATGACTATGTAAGTAAAGGCAGTGTAAGGCCTATACACTACTCTGGAAGCTTTGGGTCCAGGCTTTCTGAAATAGACCAGACACCTCAGTGGTGCAAGTGATATAGGAGGCTGCATAGGTCTCAAGTTCGCCTCCAAAGAGCATCAGAATGAAGGCAGCAGAATAGAGGTGCGAGGAGGCTGGGTAAGACAAAGCAGAGGCGCAGGCCTGGAGGTGAGTGTTCAACACTACTGACATCTTTGCTCAGGATCGAGGTGCACAGCTCGGGGGTTCCGTAGTAGGACTGACAGTCCCATGGATGGAGTCAGGACCTAGACAAAGCAGATGGGTGCCCAGTCACAGAGCATCCGTCTTGGAGTTCATTCATTCATTCATTCACCACATATTTTTTGAGCACGTACTTCGTGCCCTGTGCTGCTCTAGATGAGTGGGTAGAGCACTGAGCAAGGGAGATGCATCCCTGCCCTCATGGAGCCAACGTTCTGGTGGGAAGAGGGCAATAGCATAAACACAAATGAGATCACGCCATGAAGAAATAAGTCACAGTGATGTGGTAGAGAAGGGCTGGGGTGGGATGGAGAGAGAGGCTGGGAAGCAACTTTGGTGGGAAGTCAGGAAGGCTTCTCTGAAGAGGTGACATTTGAGCTAAGGCAGGCATAAGATAAGATATCTTTAGCTGTAGCTATAAATGTAGATAGAGATAGAGATATACCTAGCAGTGCAACCGTACATGGGACCCACAAAGAGCAGTCCAGTCAGAGGAACAGACTTGGCAAACTCTCGGAGGTTAAAACAAGCTTGGTGTGCAGGGAACAAAAGGAACACCCGCTCTAGAGCACATGTGGGTATGAGAATAGCCTAGGGGACCAAGTCCTGTAGAGGCTTGCAATTCCAAGTGCAACGGAAGGGTTTTAAACACAGGTGCAAGAAGACCTGATTTATCACTTGTTTTCTTTTTTGTAGAGACAGGGGTCTCACTGTGTTGTCCAGGTTGGTCTTGAACTCTTGAGCTCAAGTAATCCTCCCACCTGGGCCTCCCAAAGTGCTGAGATTACAGGCATAAACCACCGCGTCCAGCCTGATTTATAATTTTTAAAAATCACTCAGGGCTGGGTGCAGTGGCTCACGCCTGTAATCTCAGCACTTTGGGAGGCTGAGGCGGGTGGATCACTTGAGGTCAAGAGTTCGAGACCAGCCTGGCCAACATGGTGAAAACCCCACCTCTACTAAAAATACAAAAATTAGCTGGATATGGTGGTGCATGCCTGTAGTCCCAGCTACTCAGGAGGCTGAGGCACAAGAATCACTTGAAACTGGGAGGTGGAGGTTGCAGTGAGCTGAGATCGCACCATTGCACTCCAGCCTGAGTGACAAAGTGAGACTCTGTCTCAAACAAACAAACAAACAAACATCACTTGATTGCCTTGTGGAAAACAGACTGAGGTGGGTGAAAGTAGAAGCAGGGCGACTGACCAGGAGGCTCTGGGGAGGATCTCCCGCGTGTCCAGGCTGAGTGTTGCTGGCTTGGTGTGGCGGTGGTCATCAGAAGTGAGCCAATTCAGGATGTGTTATCGGTGGAGCTGCTGGCTGTTCTGGGACCCTTCCCCTCTAGGGAGGCTCTTATTAGCAGGAGCAACTCCAAAAGGGTCCCGAAAGGTAACGGCCTCCCCTTCCACACCAGCCTCCCTGCAGGCCCTGGCAGCATCCGGAGTTAGCAGCGCCGCCTTTGTCTTCGGTCTGCTCTGGTGTTTGTGATTAAATCGATCTGCACATAATTGATGTTGCTTCTCACCAACCTGCAAACTGGACCCGTATCACTGAGGCTGCCCTGCTCCCCACAGCGCAACTACTCAACAGAATCCTCCCCCTTTCCCTCTCCCAGACCAAGAGTGGGGGAAATACAGCACCCTGTAACAACAACAAAATTCTTGGCCCCTATAATTTTTATGATTTCGAAAGAGTGTCGGCCAGGGTTTCAAGACAGCACATGTTCCCAGAACATAGGCCTGGCTTTCAGATGGTGCAGGCATTATCCTATTCAAATCACAAACAAATAAATCATCACTCCCCACCATCTCCAGTTAGTCGCAACGGAAATTAGAAGAGCTTACATATTCACTGTAGTCGGGTTCTGTCAAATTGGAAATGCTTATGATAATCGCGACGCAGCATAGATGCAAAGTTGTGGCGTGTTAAACAATTATGAGGTTTTTAAAGGAGAAGCTTGTTTGGTTCTGAGAGACAGATTCTCACCATTGGAACTTGCTTTTGCCTTTGCATAATATGGATGTAATTTAAAGTATCCCTGGGTGCTCTCCTTGTGCTATTTATTTAAGGTATTTATACAAGAATAAACTCTATCGAGATGAGGCAGCGTAGCTTGAGGAGGGCTCCGATAAAGCCAGAGTGATATTGATTACAATTGCAGAAGATTGTGGTGTCAGGTCACCTTCCCACCATTGATTGTTGATTGCTCTATAACGCACGCCCCCTCCCTGCTGCCAGTCACAGACACATTAATTGTGGGGACAAATTTAATCATTGCTCACTTGGAGTACTGTTGCAATTCCAAGCCATTTTTCACACACAGTAAACTTGTGGTCAGGATGCAGAAAGAGAATTGTGAGAGCAGCATGCTACTGCAGAAAGACACAACATATTTCCATCCTTTAATGAATAGAGCTGGAAGGATAGTTAATTCTCTCTGATTAAGCTATGGCTGTGTCTGAGCGTTGGGCTAGGCAGAAAAATCCAGGATTGACTCTTTTTACTGCTAGGAAAATTCTCCTGTCTTTGTCAAGATCAGCTGGCTCCTACCCTCTGGGTGGTGATAGCAGAAAATAAGACAGCCTTGCAGGTGATCTACCTGCTTCCTTAACCATGACAGCAGGAGCCAGGCCAGCAATTACCACTGTGGTTGCTGTTAATTTGTTGGGGAACACACACACACACACACACACACACACACACAGACACACACTAACAAAACACTTTTGGACTGCAAAGATTTTAATCTTGCCAGTATAGATAGCTAATTGAATCCTTAACTAACTTTGCAAAGCAGGATTTAAATCCTGACCAGTCCAGGTTTTCTTACTGTAATGAAAACAGCACCAACATCATGTTGTAAGCAGTCATTCATTTTTGTATAAGTATTTTGGTGCTAGGTCCTGGGAATTTAGGAGTGAACAAGATGTTTAAGATCCCTGCCTTCACAGAGTTTATGTTCTAGAAAGAGCAGTGGTTTTCAAGTTTTAGCCTGTTTCGGAATTACCTGCAGGGCTTGTTAAAAACCCCAGTTTCTGAGGTCCAATCCTTGAGTTTCTGATTCAATAGGTCTAGAGTGGGACTCAGGACTTTGCGTTTCTAACATATTTCTAGATGCTACTGATGCTGCTGGCCCAGTGAACCCCACTTTGAGAACAACCACTCTAGTTTGGACAGTGGATTTCAATTCTGGTTGCACATTAGACTCACCTTTGGAAAGCTTTTGAAAAATACCAATTTCTGGAGGCATTTACTTGGTCTGAGCTGGAGTCTGGGCATTGGTGTCTTTCGAAAGAGCACCCCAGGTGATTCTATTGAGCAGCTGGGTTCAATAGCACATTTCCTAATCTAAAAATGAGGAATAGAGGACAGAAACATTTAGCATAGGAGCTAAGAGTCTGACAGCTGTCGTTTGGCACTCCAGTTCCATTCCTAGGCCTGGCAATTTTCTTGTTCTTCCTGCACCTCCATGTCCTCATCTATAACAGTAAGAATGTCCAATTCATAAGCTGTTGTAAGGATCAAGGGAAGTAATATATATGCCTGGCATACAGCAAGCCCTCAGCACATGCTAGCTTTTAGTACTGTTTTTAGAGTGGTGCACACAGCAGGGCTTTGCCAATTTCAATTTAATTGCTTGGTATATTTCCAGCTAAATTCCTTGCCTGTTAAGATACCAGCAGAGGTTTTTCTCTATTTGTCTTTCTTAGACCTGCCATTTGCCCTGATGAGGAATCCTGCTGGAGGAATCCCTGCCACCTTCCTTCTCTTTCTTTATTCAAACACCATATATAATCAGGTCAGCAGCCTTCTCCAACAGCCCTAACTTCTTCGCAAAAGTGCCTTGTTTGCAGCTGTGGAAACATTCGTCATCCAGTGTAACTAAGCAAAACACCCTGCCCTGGGATGTATCTGATACACACACTGGCGGTACAGTGCCAGGAGTGAAAATGGTACCCGAGAATAATTCCCCAAATGAGCCACGGGCACGTAGTGAAAGCCATTGGAAGCCAGAGGACCCATTTTCAAAACGGTGACTGGCAGTGAAGTTCACTCCTCTCTCCATAGCTTTCTCGTGACCTGCTGTGGTTTGTGCTGTGTGAGATTTTAAAAAGTCATTCATTTGGGGGTTGTTAGGGAGTGGGGGTGGGAGTGGCTGGGTGTTGGGATTGACAGGACCCTGGGGAAAGGGGCTGTGTGTCTGTGCCCATGAGGATGGCATGCAAGACAAGGCAGCAACCCCGGCTGGTGCAGGAAGGTGATTTGGGGCAAGTTTAGGGTTCAAGAGGGTGGGGCAGGGAAGAGAATGTGCTCTCTTGAATTAGCCTCGTTGGATCTCACATAAGCTAAATATACACATGGCAACAGCCCAGACCAGGAATCCAGGCGAGTCTGGGGGTGGGGAAGGCAAGGAAGTGCTTACAGAAGCTCTCATAACACAGATCGACTTGCCTTTGCCTCTGGTTACCTGGGGGACAGGACACCCTCCTGCTGGGTTATCCACTCATTTAGCCTAGTGGTGGAGAATACCATCTCCAGGGTCAGAATTGACTCTAGGCTTGAGTCACTGCCTCCTCTGGATAGGTTGTGTGCCCTTGGGTAAGTGCCTCACCTAGTTGAGTTTGTTTCATTTGTAAAATGGGTACACTGTAATAATTGGACAGGGTTATCACAAGGAGTCAGTGAGATTATGTTTGTAAAGTTCTTCATGTCCTGCCTGGTGCTTGGTAACTACTATGCTTCATCCAATCTGCAACATTTTATTTGTTGAGTGTAGCTTAACAAATATGTGCCTATCCCCGCTCTGGGAATTGGACATACAGCTGTGAACAAAGGCAGCAAGACCTCTGCCTCAAAAAACGTACATTCTGGTACAGAGAGGATGCATAAACAACAACATAAATAAATAAGGGAAAAGGGTAACACTAAATGCTCTGCTGATCGTCACAATCGGGTGCTGTCACAGGGGATGACGAGGCCCACTTTCCACTGGGTGGCAAGATAAGGCTTCTAAGGGTGGGGGCATGGAAGCTGAGCTTCACATCATAAAGAGGCAGCCATGCAAGTAACTGGAGCAATGGCATTCCAGGCAGGGGGACCACAGTGTGGAAAGGCTGGAGTCTGGAGTGTGGAGGGACAGAAGGGGGCCAGAGTAGCTGCCACAGAGGGACCTAGGGGAAGAGTGGAGGGATGTGACATGATGGGAAGAGGCAGGAACCTGCTGGCGTAGGGCCCCATGGGCTCTGGGAAGGGCATTGGATGCTCTTTTGAGTGCAGTGGGAAGTCACAGGAGAGTTTGAACAGGGAACAAAGGAGAGAGTGACTTGGTTTGATTTCTATTTTTTAATTCAATTTTTAATTTTGAGTAGTTGTAGATTCACATGCAGTTGTGAAGAATAACACAGACAGATTTTTGTACCCCTTACCCAGTTTCCCCCAATGGCAATATCTTGCAACTAAGTATAACAACTATACTTGCAACTATAGTATAACATGGCAACTAAGATATTGACACTGATACAGTTGTGATACAGAACATTTCCATCACATCCAGGGTCCCTCATGTTGTCTCTTATTCCCACACCTGATTCCCTTCTCGCTTCCTCCTCTCTAACCTCTGACAATGAATCTGTTCTCCATTTCTATAGTTTTAGCATTTAAAAATTATTTTATTTTTATTTCAATAGATTTTTAGTTTTATCATTTTAAGATGATCCCTGAGGCTACTGTGGGACAATGGATTGCAGGGGGTGGGAGTGGAATGCAGACTCCAGGGAGAGGGATCCTGCTACCTTCAGAGCGAGGACCTGCCGGTAGCTTGGGCAGCCCCTGTTGACTTCTCCTCCCAGCCCACTCTCACTTAAGGTGAGAAGCAGAGAGCAAAACATCCCGTTCAATCTTCCCATCATGGGAGTCCTTCCCACTGTGCCTCCCCCTGCTTCAGTGAAGCCAGCTGAGATGCAGCTGGAGGGAAGACCCTCCTGTTCACAGACACCCAAAGCCCCTGCTTTCTTTCAGGGAAGTAGGACACCAGCCTTGAACTGCCTGGCCTAGAAAGCAGCTTCCTGAACAAGCAGGTTTGCCTGGGGATGGAGCTGGGGCTGGTTTCCAGGGGTTTTCTGGATCACTTCTGCTCTTGGAAGCAAGCACATCGCCAACATGTGTGGGAAACATGCACACTCTACCCGATGCCCAGACGCCTGGCCAACTGTTAGGAAGTTGCTCGGAATGTTTCTCCCATCTTGCTAGGTCCATCTGCTTTGGATCCTAGAGGAGCTCAAGCCCAAATGTCTGATTGGCTCTGTCCTCAGCCCTCTGGCCCTCTTGTCGGCTAAGTTCTCTTTGAAGACCAGACCATGGGCCTTTGGGATAGACAGGATTTAGGAAGACACGAGGAGGAATGTGGCCATTGGGAAAGCGTCTCTTGTCCAAGCCGGGTGGCATAAAATTCCCTTGGCAGGTTATCAGGCTTGGGTTTATCAAACTAGGCTTCTGGGAGCCCCCGCTCCCTGGTCTGTCTCATGTAACCAGAGAACTTGATCTTCCATTAAAATAAATTTCTGCTCCTCATCTGGTCTCCTACATAAGCGCCCCCTCCTGCAGCTTGAAAAAATTCCCTCCCCACTCTGTGCTTTTTTGAGCCAATCTTTGTATTTCTTCAATTTTTATAGCTGACCATTTTGTACGTGAACTAAGTACTAAACAAGCATTATTATCGCTTTGTGCATAGTGCACCAGAGGCATAAATCCCACATTAACCTCATGCTAAAGAGCGGCTGAATGCATTTTAATAAATGTCCCAAATGGTTTCAATGTCTAGTAGCCAAACGGAATAAAAAATGCACACACATTATAGGATGTTATGAACCTTTCTATCAAAAGTAATAATAAACAGACTGCTTGTTGGGCTGGGCGATTGGGTTACATTTTTAAACAGTATATTGAGAGACAAATCAAAGTAGAGCTGAGATGATTATGTGATATGATCCAGGGAGGCCCAGCAATTTCCAGGGGTTTGCTGTGAGCAGGTAGACATCTCTCTTGCCTCTTGATACGATTTCATTCTAAGCCCTCATTCTACATGGTACCGAGAGAAACGAGCAAATTAAGAAATCTTTGCTGCACTCAGATATTTAATATAAGCAGCCGGATAAAGGCAGAGATGCACGTCATTTGTCAGCTGAATAAAAATTCAGATGAGGTATTTTCCTGACGCTGTGCCAGGCACCATTAGGAAAGCATTTTATTTTCATGTGTCAGTGACGGCATGCTGCTGAGGCCAAACTTCATCAGCCTACAAGGTGTTACTTGAAGTCAGGCACAGCATGGCCTCCTATTTTGGGCAGCGCGTCCGAAAGCCTGCCACCCGCATGTCTTTTCCTCCCCTAGATGGGATTTCCACTCTGAGAGTTTCAGAAGTTAATTAGCCATTTCAGTTATCAACCCAGAGTAGACTGAAAAATAAATAATAACGCCATGCCGGTGGCCATGTTGGATGTGCAGATGTTTTGGTTTGGGCACATCTGTAGGCAATCACTCTGTGTTCTGGGCAGGCACGGTGTTTTATTATGGGATTATATGTGTAATCTTGGATAAATAGTAGAAATTGGAGGAGTTCAGTTGGAAGACTTGTTTTCTCTCCCAGAGAGCAGTGTAAATAGCAAACCAGAAACCATTCGCTCATTATTGAAGCAATAATCTAACTTGCCAGCCTTTTCCCTTATGGCTGGACATCCGAGGTCAGTGTAAAACTCTTGGCAAGTGAGAGGCTGTGGGGTGTCAAGCCAGGAACAGGGGCCAACGATTGGGGCTTCTGCTGGGTTCTAGCAACAGCCGTTGACGCAGTTGCCCACTCTACCACCCCCTCGTTGTGGTGGAAGCAGTTGCTGGTCTTTGGTACCTGGCCACCAGGGAATCTGGACTGTGACTCAGTACCTCTTTGCATTTGTGGAGGGCAGCTGTCTCCCCAGGCCCGACCAAATGTCTTCCCCACCAAGTGCGAGGAATGCTGAAAAGTGGAGGTAGCGTGGAGGCAGCCTGGGGTGATACTGATACTTTACCCCAATTCTGGTAATACATATAATGATGCTACTCAGTTTTGTTTTTCATTTCCAAAACAGATGTACCAAATCCCTGTAAACTGATCTACAGTAATGCACTTAATTTTAATCTTCAACGTTAAAAGTAAAAACTGATCACTTAAAGCAGAAACATGTGTCACCTCACCCTCAGTTGGCAGAGGATGCAGCACACCCCCTGTGCCTACGGCCTGCCCCCTGCGCCACTGAAGGCTCTGTCCCTGCTGCTGGCCTTCTCTTGGTTTTGTCCTCCTTACGACTTCTGCTCCTTCTCCTCCACCTTCAGGCTCTTCTCTCTAGTTGTCTCCCAGCCACTCAGTGTCCTCTCTGAAGCCCATTACTTACCTTGGATATTTCCCAGTACTGCTTAGCTTGTGGCTTTGGGCTACAATGAGTGAACTCTGCAAAGCATGTATCCAGTGTGGTTTGGAAAGTTAGAAAGACATGTCATCGTAGTGCTGGATTGTGGAGAGCTGTTGTAGGAGGCTCCTTGACCAAGACATTGGCTAAATATTAAACCAAACGGTGTGATAATGACCACACATCTTTATTCATGAATGAGGACTGGGGTACAACTTCTGAATTTTTATTTCTAGAAAATGCATTGTAGCTTTTTTTGTTTTGTTTTTGTTTTTTTTTTTTAGATGGAGTCTTACTCTGTCACTTAGGCTGGAGTGCAGTGGCATGATCTCAGCTCACTTCCACCTCTGCCTTCTGGGTTCAAGCTATTCTGTCTCAGCCTCTGGAGTAACTGGGATTACAGGCACCTGCCACCATGCCTGGCTAATTTTTTGCATTTTTAGTAGGGACAGGGTTTCACCATGTTGGCTAGACTGGTCTCAAACTCCTGACCTCAGGTGATCCGCCCACCTCAGCCTCCCAAAGTGCTGGGATTACAGGCGTGAGCTACCACGCCCAGCTGCATTGTGGCTTTTTGATAATGAGGTCAGTGCTACTCAGAGGCTCAACATTGGTGGCAATTCAGAAAGTCAGCCTAGACACAATGAGGGATTCGTTGGGGTATAAAAATAGAGGCAAACGCTAGTGATATATCAGAGCAGCTTGAAATGGTAAGATGCAGGGTAATCATTTTTCTTCTGGTGTAGACCTCAGACCTCCCGACTTTGCTCATTATCTGCTGAGTGTGCCACACGGTGCCAGGTTTTTTTCTGAATAGCTCCTGGTGGCAGTCACTGAATGGCATGGAATTGCTGAAACTTGCATTCTTTGACCTTGAGGTTAGGAAGACTCAAAGGCAGATGGACATCTTTTGCACTAGAGTTGGTTGGGAGGTGGGGTGGATGGAATAGACTGCCATTGACCCTTGGGGTTGACCTCTTGGGAACAGGTGCCTAGAGACATCCCTGTAGGTGAATAAGCCCAGGCAGTAGGAAGGGCTTATTAACAGGGACAAAACCAAATGTGGAGACCAGAGAGAGCAGGTGCAATGGGAGAACCGGACATTTCTGGTAGTCTTGGGGTACTCAGCGTTAGGTGAGCGGGGGATGAGGCTGGGGAGATAGCAGGGGCCGGGTCATGAAGGGTCTGTGCTAGGCAGTTTTAGACTTTAGCTTGAGGTCAGTGGGGAGCCTCTGAAAGGACTGGTGTAAGTGGCCTGTGACTTAGATCTCTTTGACAGCTTTGCAGGCAGAACTGAAGGATCAGAGACCGAGGAAGAGAAGTTGGTTGACCCCTTTCAGTTCTGACATTCTGCCTTCTGCTCACCTGTGAGGATGAATGGTACTGCCGGGTCATCGCATTCTGACTCACTTTCCCATTTTGCTACTTGTTCTTCCCATTTCATCCCTACCTTCCTACCTGATTTTCCATCCAAGATTTGGACAACTCCCTTCCCCTTCTTGGATCCCGAATTCCTCATTTGATCAAAATCGGGGTGCATTCTTTCCTTCAAGAATTGAATCCCATCAAGGGAAACAGCAAAGGCTGGTGCTGGACAAGGGTGGTGACAGCAGGGTCTCCTGGAGGACTGGAGAAAACACAGATTTCTGGGCTCCACCCCCAGAGTTTTGGATTCAGTGGTCTGGGGGTGAGCCTGAGGATGGAAATTTCTAACAAGCCCTCAGGTGCTTTTGATGTTGCTGGTGCAGGACCACACACTGAGTAGCAGTGACCAGACTCTTGGTGTCTTCGGTTCCTCTTTGTCTTCACCGGTGGGTTCGAGAACCTGCAGGGGGGGGGCCAGATGTCCCTGGATGGCACAAGTGGAGATATTTTCCCAAGGGAGCTTCAGAAATTAAATGTAGAGGTCGTGTCCTTGAGTCGGGCTCCAGAGACCCCGTATACTGCTCTTGGGGACAGACTTATCTCGGCTCGAACCTTACATGGAGGGCCCACTTATTCATCCAAGAACAACACGGCAAACAAGAAATTCAATTTGGCAGGGGCACTGTCTGTTTAAGCATACTTTCTCTTAATTTAATCCCCCATGCAAGAGCTTTCCAGACATTCGAATGTACGTTTTTAGAAATGTGGCTTATTTTCTCAGATATTTTCATTCTTGGACATCTGGTGGGGGATGGAGGGCAAGAGGTGGAGAGAGATGCAGTGAGACGGAGATTATTCAAGTAGGTTTGGAATGCAGATGGGAGGATTTTTGAAACACGGAGTCGTGGGGAAGACATATGTTCTGGAGTCAGGCCCAACTGGTTGGAATTCCAGTTCTGCTGCTCATTGGCGTGTGGTCCTGAGCAAGTCACCTGACCACTCTGACCCTCAGTTTTCTCATCTGGAAAATTTTGTTCTCTCATTCCTTTGCTCACGGGTTCTTTCATTCCATCAACACTCTTGGTAAGTCTACTTGGACCAGGCACTGTTCTAGGCATTAGGGACAGACCATGAGTGAAATGAAAGGAGTCCCAGACTCAGCCTGGTGGAGGTGACAGCGATCAAGAAGTCACATGCTGGTGACAACTGCTGTCAACCAGCAACCGGCACCGTAGAAGGAACCGGTGAGCAGCCGTGCCTGACCTGAATTTGGGGAGTCGTAAGGAAGGCTGCTGGGATGGAGGGACAGTCCAGTTTATCCTGGGTAAAGTCCATTCTTGGGAACAGCAAGATAAAATGGAAAATGTCACGTAGGCTGGCGAAAAGTGGACTCTCTCTCCTGCCCTCTCAATGATGGTCTGATCCAATCCATATCCTCTGCAACTGTGTTTCCGACTGCTGGGAAGAAAAGGGGAGAAAAAGGCTTTTCTGCAGTCAGGCAGACCCGCGTCAACTGCGGCGTGATCTCGGGTAGATTGCATGATGTCTCGGTTTTCTTGTCGGGCAGGGAGACGGAGGAGATGAGTGTAATAATTATAATCATGGCTCACCTGTGTTGGGCACTTGCTATGTGTCTGTCAATGCATCACCTCATTTAATCTTTGAAACGGGCCAGGCGCGGTGGCTCGCGCCTGTAATCCCATCACCTTGGGAGGCCAAGGCAAGTGAATCACTTGAGGTCAGGAGTTGAAGATCGGCCTGGTCAACATGGTGAAACCCCGTGTACTAAAAATACAAGAATTAGCTGGGTGTGGTGGTGGGCACCTGTAATTCCAGCTACTCAGGGGGCTGAGGCAAGAGAATTGCTTGAACCCTCGAACCCAGGAGGCAGAGGCTGCAGTGAGCTGATATGGCACCGCTGCACTCCAGCCTGGGCAACAGAGTGAGACTCCGTCTTAAAAATATATATGTATATTTGAAACAACCCCCATGAGATTGGCACTGTTCTCAAGAACTGAGACTGGGGTGAGGTAAGGGAAACATTTGCCCCACAGACAAAATCTAGAGGGGCACCCCAAAACTCAATAATGAAGACAGTATTTCATTGTAATTTAAAAAAATCAAAGTTAATGCAAAAAAATTCATGTTGAACAGATTATCAACGTTTAAAATAAAGACACCATCCTTCCCTGTACTTGCAGGATCTGACCTCACTCATCTCACTTTAATCCTGGTCCGACATCACCCCCAATTTGCAAATGGAGAAACTGAGGCTCAGATGGTTTCCTTCCCTCCACCTTGTACTTCAGGGCCTTCTGACTGTGGTGACAAGGCAGTCTGGCTTCCTCCTACTCTGGATGTCGCTCTGAGAGCCTCTGTTCATCCATCCCTCACAGGAAGGAAGGAAAAGGGACAGTAAAGGGCAAGAAAACGGGGGCAGCTGGCCATTTCTGCTGTGACGGTCGTTACTGTTTAACATGCATTAAGAACCTGCAGTGTACTTTGAAATTGAAAAGTACCAGGAAGCGTCTTGTAAACTTAGCTCTGCAGTCTTTTGGGGGCACCTGGCTGTACTTCAGAGAGAAATCAGATAAAGCAAAGACAAGACCATTGTCCGTGACCCCAGATGGGAAGAAAAGAGATAACTGGACACCAGAAAAGAACACGTGGGTGCTTGAAAGAGATCGCCTGGCAGATGGAAGGGCACATCATGCTTTTCCTTTTTTAAAATGACTTACACAAACTTTAGTTCATTGTCTGTTCATGACGAGATAGATATGATGGTTTCCATCCTACTACGGAGAAAAACTGAAGCAGAGAGAAGATGTGGAATTAACTTACGGTAACATGGCTAGTTTCTCTTTGACGGATGGAGACTAGAGCGCAGGGCCTCTGCTCTCATTCCTGCCCTGTTTCTGGTATTTCCATTTCATCCGCTACACAGACAATTAAACTCATTACACAGGGTTTGTTTGTATTAAACTCACAAACACGGCACTAAACTCATTACATCTTTCAGTTGGAAGGAAGCAGTGGTTCTCTCACCCAAAATCTATGGGCCACAAGCACACTCACTGTCCCCTTTCCTATGCAAGTTATTCTTTGAACCAGTGTTCTGGACTTGGTACTCAAAACCAGTTAAATTTCACTGTACTTCTGCCAAGGTCTTTTTGGATGTCCCTGTTGTCATTTGGTTCTGTTGTAGATCTGGATTATAAAATGGCCTCCAGTGAATCAGGTCTTCCTGCATCCTTGTCCCTTAAAATGTGACGTTGCTGCTCCTCTCATCAATTGATAGAGTCTGTATCACTGACCTCTTGAGTCTGGGCTGGCCTTGGGGCTTGCTTTATCCCATAGCACATGGCAAATAATGAGGCTGGATTAAAGCACTCAAATGCCCATTGACAGGTGAATGGATAAACAAAATGGGCAGTATGCATACAGTGGAATATTATCCAGCCATAAAAAGAAAGGGCATTATGACACATGCTACAATATGGATGAACCTCAAAGACATTATGCCAAGAGAAATAAGTCACAAAATGATACATACTGGACAATTCCATTTTTATGAGGTATTTAGAGTCATCAAATCCATAGATAGATATTATAGTGGTGGGTGTGAGGGACTGGGGAAATGGGGGAATGGGGAGTTAGTATTTGATGGGAACAGGGATTTGGTTTGGAAAGATGAAAAAGTCTTAATCCACCAGGTGGATGCTGGTGATGGTTGCACAACAATGTGGATGAAGTCAATGCCACTGAGCCACACACTTAAAAATGGTTAAAATGGGCCAGGTGTGGTGGCTCATGCCTGTAATGCCAGTACTTTGAGAGGCCGAGGCAGGAAGATTGCTCGAGCCTAGGAGTTCGAGACCAACCTAGGCAACATAGGGAGACTCTGTCTCTACAAAAAATGAACAAAATTAGCCCATGTGGTGGCACACACCTATAGTTCCAGCTACTCAGGAGGCTGAGGTGGGAGGATGGCTCAAGCCCGAGGAAGTTGAGGCTGTAGTGAGCTGTGATCATGCCATGGCACTCCAGCCTGAGCCACAAAGCGAGACCCTACCTCTAAAACAAACAAACACACACACAAAAATGGTTAAAATGGTACATTTTATGTTCTACATATTTTACCACCATACAAGTAAATTTACAGAAAAAAGTGAAGGCGGGCGAGTTTGGAATGTAGGTTTTGAAGCCTTGCCGCTCCTGCCTGGGCCCTTGTGAAAGGCTACCCTAAGATCACAGGTAAAGAAGCCCATCCAGACTTCTAGAGGCTGGGAGGCCACATGGAATGCCTGCGTGAGTGGGGCCATCTGGGACTTCCCAGCCCAGCTTCTCCTCCAGCTGACTTCAGTGGCAAGACTGAGTCCAGGCAGAAGCCACAGGAGAATTGCCCAGCCAACCCACAGAACCAGGAGAAATCATGAACTACTGTTGTTTTCAGCTAGTCAAGGTGGCTTTCCTTCCAGTTACCCGGACACTCCTCTTCTCCAGTCCTTTGCCGTTGTGTTCATGGATTTCAGGAGGATATATATTATGTTATTCCAACCAATTCCTTCTATTTGATTTTTTTTTCTTCTAAACACAAAATAATATCTTCCCTTTTATTGTCAGATCTCAGCCAGGAGTTTTCATCCTACCAAATTTTAGTGATTCCTGAAGGATCAGAAAATAAAACCTAGGCTGAGTGTGGTGATTCACGCCTGTAATCCCAGCACTTTTGGAGGCCGAAACAGGTGTATCACTTGAGGCCAGGAGTTCAAGACCAGCCTGGCCAACATGGCCGAGGCAGGAGAATCGCTTGAACTGGGGAGGCAGAGGTTGCAGTGAGCCAAGATCACACCACTGCACTCCAGCCTGGGCAACAGAATGAGACTCCATTTTAAAAAATAAATAAATAAAAATGAAACAAATAAATGAAACCTAGAGATACTAACATAGGCCTAATATCACTCAAAAGGCTTACAGGTGTCACCTGAATATCTTTTTATGAGCTATGGACTCCCTCCCCGCTGAACTCTCCCCAGCTCCTCCATTAACTACAGGTGATTTTTTTTCCTATTGCTCCAGAAGGGCCCAACCTCCCAGTAAATCCATTGTCTACATTTCTCCTAGACTGAGCAGCAACTCACTTATCAGAGGCTTTTTTCTTACTTTTATTTTTCTGATCAAACTTACAGCAAATGAGGCTTTTTTTCTCAACCAATTAAATTAGGGCTCAGGTCAGTGAAACTTGGAATCTCACATACTGATGATGGGGAGAAGCAGTGGTGCAATCTTTCTAGAGACAATCTGGCAACATTGACCAAAATATTACAAATATTTATATCTCATGACCCCTACATTTCACTTTTTAGGGATTGCCCTAAGTAAGTAATTGTGAATAGGAGCAGCTACACAGATGTACCTTGCAACATTAATTATATTAGTGAAAAATTCAGAACAACCTAAATGTCCAACAAGAGGGGATTGGAAAGTATTTTAAGGTACAGCCAAAGGCAGGAATACTATGCAGTTGCTAAAACTATGTTATAGAAGACTCTGACATAAAGAGACGCTCATAATCTATTGTGAACCAATATATCAGTGTATTAGTCTGTTCTCACACGGCTATGAAGAAATATACCGGAGACTGGGTAATTTATGAACAAAAGAGGTTTAATTGACTCAAAGTTCTGCATGGCTGGGGAGGCCTCAGAAAACTTACAATCGTGGCAGAAGGTACCGCTTCACAAAGCAGCAGGAGAGAGAATGAGTGCAAGCAGGGGAAATGCCAGACGCTTATAAAACCGTCAGATCTCGTGAGAATCATTAATTCTCACGAGAACGGCATGGAGGAACCACCCCCATGATCCAATCACTTCCCACCGGGTCCTTCCCTTGACACTTGAGGATTATGGGGATTATTGGGATGACAATTCAAGATGAGCTTTTGGGTGGGGACACAGCGAAACTATATCATCAATCAATAAAATAATTGAGTATGCTTTCACTTTTATAAAAACATATACATGTTATACATGTGATAGTTACACGTATAAAAAATGCAGAGAGGTTTATGCCAAAATGGTATAAAGAGAACCATTAAGAATGGTTACCACTGTGGGGTGAAATCAAGGTTGATTTTAATTTTCTCTTTTTTTTAGCTTGTCCATAGTTCCCAAATATTCTACACTCAACTGCTATTACTTTTGTATCGAGGAGAAAACACAATAAAGGAGGTAGTGGCACATCCAGTTAAACATACCTATCCACTAATCCCAGTGCTTTGGCTGGCTTGAGCCCAGGAGTTTGAGGCTACAGTGAGCTATGATTACACCACTGCACTCCAGCTTGGGTGACTGAATGAGACGCTGTCAAAACAAAACAAAACAAAACAAAACAAAACAAAAAACAACAAAAAAACGGCCATGCATGATGGCTTATGCCTGTAATCCCAACATTTTGGGAGGCTGAGGCAGGTGGATCACTTGAGGTCAGGAGTCTGAGACCAGCCTGGCCAAGATGGTGAAACCCCATCTCTACTAAAAATACAAAAATTAGCAAGGCATGGTGGCAGGTGCCTGTAGTCCCAGCTACTTGAGAGGCTGAGGCAGGAGAATCACTTGAACCCAGGAGGTGGAGGTTGCAGCGAGCTGAGATCGCGCTGCTGCACTTCAGTCTGGGCAACAAAGCGAGACTCTGTCTGAAAAAAAAAAATCATCCAAGAAAACATTTTATTTTGTAATCACAGGAGAGAAGTTTTCAACGTGTATAATTTGGAAGCAGTAAGACCAGGCATCTGAGTCTCTGCTGTGGGGCCAAAGAGTGAACTACAGACCTGGTCAGAATCACTGAGGGACATTCATTCACTCAGATTCCTGGATATCCTTGTTTAGAGAGTATGGCTCATGAAATCTAAATGTAGTCTCTACCTGGATGGCCCAAGGCAACTGGATTAGTACGTGGCTCGTGGAAGCAAATCTGCTGGATTGGAATCCTGCTTTTTCTTGCCAGCAGCTTTGGACCCTGGACAAGAAAGGAGACCTCAGTCTTTTGTTTACAGGGAGCCGGGATCAGTCACCCTGCTTGCACTGGTCCTCCTGTCAGTAGAGCTTCCTGGGTGCCTACGGCTGATGAATATTTGAGGAGAAAGCACTGGAAGTAATTTTAAAATGTCCAGGACCAAAGATTGCTTTCTAGATGAGTTAATGCTTCACTTCTTCCTGCCCTTACTGGAGCCTACTGGAGTTGGCTGTCTGGGGTTTCCAGGGTGGAGAAGGCCAGTGCCCTTGGAACACATCCATTCAGCCTGAGCTCTGTTCTTGAGTCTGAGTCAGATGCTGAAACCTCAAATGGCTTCCCGAGGGGGAGAGGCACTGAGAAATAGCCTATCCACATGGAGAGGGCAGAAGGAAAGACAAATGTTTCCTTCTCAACCACCCAGCCTCCTGTTCTTGATGTTTCCCTAACATATGCTAACATATGCTTTCCTCGAGAACTTCAAAAACATGCTTTTAGCAGCAATGAAAATAGGACCATGCGTCCAATTCAACTGTAAGCTCCATCGTTTCCCTCTAATACCATTACCTCATGTACAGAGAAAAATGTAAATCTGAAATATGCTGGTGATTATAACCTTTCTTCCTGACAGACATTGTAATATAAATGCACATAAATTGAATTTCTTCTTTAAAGAAATTTGAATACCTTTGGAGCATTTTAGCAAATCATCTGCAGCCCTTATGGCACCACATCAATGATCTGTGGAAAAGCGATCTCTCTGTAGCAATAGAAGGATGGAGCGGGGCTGGGACATGCCAAGAAAAATAGAACGCACTTTATTGATATTCAAAATTTATTTTATTAACCTTGCACAAAAGAGAGAGATGTGGGGAGCTGGTGCTATCAGGGAAGGAGCTTCACATATTAACTCCCTACGTCCTGCTCATGTCATCCACCTGCCAGAATGGGGGAACAGGAAGAAAGAAGGGTGACTGCAGATTTGTAGTTTTGCTTCGGTTTGACTCTGCTTGCTGAGGCTACATGTGGAGGCCTTGTGTTAACTATTGAATCAGAAATGTGAATAGCACTGAGTATTAGTGGGAGGCTGCAATGCATCAGATAAGAGTGCTTGGGCCCAGATGTCCCTCGAGGACCAGGGAAAGAGTGTTGGAGCAATCTTGTGCTCATCAGCTTGCATTTGGATGAACATGAGAACGTGGGAGCTAAGACGTTGTATTAGTTAGAGTTCTTCAGGGAGACAGAATTAATAGTATATAAATATATGTAGTATATACATATATACTGTATATATATAATAGTGTATATATTGTGTATATGTACACAGTATATATAATAGTGTATATGTAGTGTATATGTACACTTATATATAATGGTATATATATATGCACTATTAGTATATATACTATTAGTATACCTATATATATATATTGTATATATGTACATCATATATACATATATAGTATACGTATGTAGTATGTATTGTATATATGTATATTATATATGTATTATATGTACGTACACATATATAATATACATATATACGTATATAATATACATACATACAATATATACTGTATAAGTATATATGTATATTATATATGATACATTATGTATTATGTACCTGTATATACTATATATGTACACTATCTATACTTATTAGTATGTGTGTATTATATACATAGTATATAATATGTAGTATAGAATATATACATATTGATACACATATATGCTCTTCATTTTATTTATATATATTTTTATATATTATATATTCATTTTATTTATATATATATTTATTTATTTATTTATCATAAGGTATTGGCTTCTGCAATCATGGAGGCTGAAAAGTCCCATAATCTGCTAGTACAAGTGGGAGGCCCTGGAAAGAGGATTCCTAGTTCAAAGGCCTCAGAACCAGGGGAACCAATGATGTTGATGCCAGTCCAGGAATCGGAAGGCTTGACAACCAGGAACACTGAAAGCAGAAGAAGTGGATGTCTCAGCTCAAGCTGTCAAGCAGACAGTGAGTTCAACCTTCCCCCACTGTTGTGTTCTATGTAGGCCTTTGGTGAATTGGAGAATGCCGACGCACATTGGAGAGGGCAATCTGCCTTACTCAGTCCACCAATTCCGATACTAATCTCTTTCGGCAACACTCTTGCAGATATACCTAGAAATGCTGTTTAGCCAGCTATCTGGGCACCCCATGGTCCAACCAAGTTAACACATAAAACTGACCATCACAGATGTCTTCTACATCTCAGAGACTGAGTGCAGGGCTCCTTGGGGATTGATTGTCGCTTGTCATGGCTAAGCTGGTAGAGTTAAAAATAAAATTAAAAAGAGCATCCGACCTTTGAAAGCACTGACTTGACCACCACACAACCTATGCATGTAACAAAATTGCATGTGTACCCCATACATTTATACAAATAAATAAATTTTAAAAAGAGCATCTGGACCTCAACCTTCCAAGCTTCTACACCCACTGGTCAAGCCCTGGTCCTGTGCCTGGGTTCCTCGCTCACTTCTGGGTGGGTATCTTTGCCAGTGACGAGTGCACCACGAGTGCTTCTTTGGTTCTGTGCCAAGTGGGCATCCAAGGACTCTATTGCTGTGGTTTGGTGGCTTAACCCTGGTCTGGAGTTACCCACTGTCTAGTAGTCTCTGGGGTGTTAGGAAAGAATCTGGCAAATTTCAGTCAGAGTGATTTTTTTTTTTTTTTTTTTTTTGAGACAGAGTCTTGCTCTGTCACCCAGGTTGTAGTGAGGTGGCACAATTTTGGCTCACTGCAGCCTGGAGCTCCCAGGCTCAAACAATCCTCCCACCTCAGCCTCCTGAGTAGATGGGACTACAGGTGCATGCCCAGCTAATGTAGTTCATCTTTTGTAAAGATGAGATCTCACTATGTTGCTCAGGCTGGTCTAAAACTCCCAGACTCAACAGATCCTTCTGCCTAGGCCTCCCAAAGTGCTGGGGTTATAGGTGTGAGCCACAATGCTGGGCCAGAAAATTTAAGCTTGGGTGTCCCTCACCTACAAATGTTGGGAGAACCAGAGAACTACAGAGTTCTGCTGTCCTCCAGAAGCAAACGTGGTCCATGCTCCCTCTGGTCACCTGTCCCGAGTGAGCCACCACATAGATAGTGGGTGTATTCACTTCCACCATCACCTCCTGACTATAAGAAATAATTTATTATAAATAAATACATATATTTATATATAAATTATGATATAATTTATATTATAATGTATAATATAAAAACACAGAAAGCACTTATAACAGTGCAAAGCACATGTACGAGCTCACTAAGTGTTAGCTGTCTGATGTGTATCCTACCTGTCCCTTTTTTGCTCAATGGAGAATTAATCCCTAGAGGGGCTCATTTTCCTGGGGGTTGTCTGGACTCACGGTGAAGAGAGAGGACACAGCTGACACCCCTGTACTCCTAGCTGCTCCCATTTTTCTCACCCGCACTTAATGCCAGCACCTAACACGGCAGCACTCTGCACTTGTCTAAGGTTTGTTCATCTTGCCACAAATGCATGCATTCATTCAGCCAGGGCTGAGATCAGGGTGAGACAAACGAGACCAAATTTAAATGGGCACCAGAAAACCTCAGGCATCAGGCTAAATAAAATTTTAATGCAATATTTGAAAAAATCAAAATTAATACAAAAAATCT
Organism: Macaca fascicularis; assembly: GCF_037993035.2. Taxonomy (NCBI): domain Eukaryota; kingdom Metazoa; phylum Chordata; class Mammalia; order Primates; family Cercopithecidae; genus Macaca; species Macaca fascicularis. The sequence goes on from NC_088394.1 coordinate 50,208,555, forward strand.
ACACTGATCAAAATATCAACATTTTAGAGAAGACAGCACCCAATATGGTGGGGATTGGCGAGGAGAGGAGTGGGTGAGCGCGGGGCGGGGAAGCAGCAGTCAGCCACATGGGCTAGGGAGGTGCTGCTGGGGGAAGGGCAGCCTCCCCCCATTTCCTCTTGAGCCAATCATTATTGCTACCCCTTTTCCATCTGTTACATTCAGTTGGAGCTTTACATTATTTTATTTTTCATGAATTTTGATGATTTATTTTTGTTTGAAAAACAACAACAACAAATCTAATGAAAAACAACAACAGCAAATCTAAACCATCTGATGTGCCGGGTGAGCAGAACAACCACAGACCCTGGTCCCCCCTCCGACAGTGCTGGTTAGAACTGATCTGTACTGATTTACAGAGGGTCAATCTTTCTGCTGGTCTCGGTTCCGCAGGGTCCCATGCCAGGAGCTTGTCAAAGAAGTTCATTTTACTAGAATACAGAAAACAAAGAAGGAGAGCAAAGCACATTTGCAGAGGTGGAGGCTGAAGAACGCTCCACTTCCTATACCTGTAATTATTCCAAAGCCACAGAGCCAGTTGGGTATGGTGGCTCACCCCTGTAATCCCAGCACTTTTGGAGGCCCAGGTGGGTGGATTGCTTGAGCCCAGGAGTTCCAGGCCAGCCTGGGCAATACAGAGGAACCCCATCTCTAATACAAAATCAAAAAAAAAAAATTAGCCAGGCATGTGGCACACGCCTGTAGTCTCAGCTACCCTGGAGGCTGAGATGGGAGGATCGCTTGAGGTCGAGGCTGCAGTGAACCCATGATTGTGCTACTGCACTCCAACCTGGGTGAGAGAGGGAGACTCTGTTTCAAAAAAATAAATAAATAAAAATAAATAAAAGTCACATAGTCACAAGCGAGGATGGGGTATCTTCCGAACAAGTCCAGACTCTTTCCCAGGTCACCCGAGGTTCCACCAAACTCTCGTTTCCTCTGGAACACATAAAAAGATGTGAAATTTTAACAGTTGAAACTTCCCAGACCTGTTCCTTTGCAGACCCTGGGGAGAGTTAAACAAGAGGGATTTGCAAAGCTCTTAACTTTAGAAGGTCAGGAAGGTTCCTGTGGGGACTGGTGAGAGTCAGCTGGTCCCAAGGGGGCATGGCAACTTGAAGGCTGAAAACGTGGGCTTTGAAGTCATAAAGCTTCCGTGGTCATCCAAGCTCCGAGACTTCCTAGCCATGTGGCCCTGGACTAGTGAGTTAACTTGGCCAAGGCTCAGTTTTCTCATCTGTAAGATGGGACTTCTTCACTGGGCTAGTGTTTGATGGAAAGAGTTGACATGTGTGAAGCAGTAAGAAGTGTATAGTACGTGCTTAATAAAAGCTGATTGATACAGAAAGGTCACAGTGCTGCAGGAAGAATCACATGTTTCTTTTTCCCCACTTCTACCATTCTCAAGAGTGAACTCTGGGAGACAGAGTCATGTTCATTCTCTTCTGCATCCAGCACAGTGCCTCATATCTGTTGGGCATCAAGAAACAAGGTTAATAATGAAAAGACAGGATTGGGAGCTGGGAAGTCCGACTTCTAGTCTCGGCTCTGTGACTTTGGGCAAGTCCTCTCTCTGGGACTCAGGGACCTGGGAGATGAAGCCTGGGTTGGAATTAGCATTTCTTGAAGTTTGCCCTGGGACTCTAGGAATGCAATCATGTTTTATGTTTCAGGGCAAGGGAAGATAGAAGAAGGGTTCTGTGGTCAAACAGGATTAGGCAAGGTTAGGATAAACAGCCAAATCAAGTCTTTTTGTAGAACTTCTCAGAGCCCTTGCACATCCAGCATTTCTGAGATCCTAGAATTTGGAGTCCATCGTTGGCAGAGCATCTTGTGGAACTTCTGTGGGAAATGCTGGGCTCCGTGAGATCTTCTCCAAGGTCTTTCTGCATCTGGATATTTTATAAGGGTGGCCCAAGTACAGGCCATTCTGCTTTGTTGGGCTTATGGCTCAGTCTCCTAAGAAGGCAGGGAAGTGAGGGAACAGCTGGGAATCCTTCAGGACTGGGAGGCTCTCCAGAGCAAACAGGAGGTCTTTGCAATCTTCTCCGAGGCAGAGATGGATGGGGGAAATATTTTTATTTTTATAGGTTTAGGGGGTACAAGTGTAATTTGGTTCCTTGGATTTATTGCATAGTGGTGAAATCTGGGCTTTTAGTGTAGCCATCACCTGAAGAGTGTTCATTGTACTCATTGCAAAAGAAATAATTATGTAAAAAAGATACCTGCACTGGTATGTTCATCTCAGCACTATTCATAATAGCAGATATAAAATCAGCCTAAGTGTCCATCAACAATGCTTAGATAAAGAAAATGTGGTGTGTATACATATACAATGGAATACTACTCAGCCACACAAAAGAGTGACATTATGTCTTTTGCAGGAACATGGGTGGAACTGGAGGACCTGGGAAATCTTTGAACCCCTGAGCTCCTGGTCTGAGCGTAGGAGTCTTTGAGGAGGACAGCGAGAATGACTTTGAGTGCCCAGGAAGTTAGTTATGCCGAGGAATGTGCTCAGCCCAGCAGAAAGGCAGGCCTCCCGCTATGTAGATGGGAACCCTCTCTGGGAGGCTAATGTCCACGATTTCTCTGAGACTCCAGTACTGAGGGGCTGGCTGGGGCATGGCAGAGGCTGCCTGACTAGGGAGGGAGTGGAGGAGATAGGAAGAGGAGATAGGATGAGGGGATCTGGATGGAGTGAGGGAGCCAAGTGATTATCTGAGGAAATCCAGTTCTAGGGAGAGGGAAGAGCAGGTGCAAAGGCCCTGGGGCATGAGTGCACTTGGTGTATTCAAGGAACAGGGAGGAGTCCATAGCGACTTGAGTGGAGTGAGCGCGTGAGAGAGAATGAGAATGAAATGAGAGATGCAGCTGTAGAGCAACATATAAGCCTTTGTAAAATGTGCGAGAACTTGGATTGTGTTTAAAAAAAAAAAAAAATTGGCCAGCGATGGTGGCTCATGCCTGTTATCCCAGCACTTTGAACGGCCAAGGCAGGTGAATCACTTGAGGCCAGGAGTTCGAGACCAGCCCGGCCAACATGGTGAAACCCCATTTCTACTAAAAATACAAAAATTAGCCCAGTGTGGTGGCATGCACCTATAGTCCTAGCTACTTGGGAGGCTGAGGGAGGAGAATTGCTTGAACCTGGGAGGCAGAGGTTGCAGTGAGCTGGGATCACACCATTGCACTCCAGCCTGGGCAACAGAGCAAGACTCCATCTCAAAACAAACAAACCACTTTATTGAGGCACATATTGCATATTATGGAATTCACCCTTTTCAAGTGTACAACTCAATGCTTTTTTTAAAAGTAAATTTACCAAGTTGTACAACCATCACTCAAAATCCATGTTAGAGCATTTTCATCACCCCGATACGATCCTTCATGCACATGTACGATTAATCCCCTTTCTCCTCTGCCCCCATCCAGACAGCTGCCTATCTACTTGCTGCTGTCTTTACAGCTTTGCCTTTTCTGGATCTTCCCTGGAAATGGAATCATATAATGTGTGGTCTCTTCTGTCCAGCTTCTTTCACTGAGTATAACGTTTTCGAGGTTCATCCAGGCTGTGGCACATACCCGTCGTTCATTCCTTTTTATTGCTCAGTGGTATTCTGACTTGGATTGTCTGTTCTGTGGTGGCAGGAATCCAGAGGCAATTCTGAAGCATGAGGGGGACTTGTCATGACAGCACCTGAACTTTATCACAGGGAAGTGTCATTCCCGGCAAGGTGAGCCCCGGGCTTTGCATGAGTGGGATCTGGTTCTGCCACTCAGGGGCTGCTGTCCTTGGATGAGTCCTTTCACCTTGCTGAGTCTTAGTTTTCTCATTTCTTTTCTTTTTAAAGTTATTTATTTCTGATTGTGGTAAAATATACAGAACATAAAATTTACCGTTTTAATGATGTTTAAAGTGTGCAGTTTTTGCAGCATTGACATTAAATACATTCACATCATTGTGCAATCTATCTCCAAAACTCTTTCGTCTGGCAAAACCGCAACTCTGCACCCATTGCACACGAACTCCCTATTCTCTCTTCTCTCAGCCCCTGGCAACCTCCATCCCACTTTCTGTCTCTGGAAAGTGACTGCTCTAGGCATCTCGCACAGTCTACAGGGGAGTATCTGCTGCCCTACAGATGCGTCTCTGAGTTCATTCTCATTCTCTTTCTCTCTCTTGCTTACTCCACTCAAGTCACTATGAGGTATTCCTACAGTATCTGTCATTTTGTGATTGTTAATTCAGCGTAAATCCTCAAGGTTCACCCACGTTGTAGCATATGTCAGCATCCTTCCTTTTCAAGGCTGAGTAATATTCCACTGTATGGATAGACCACATCGTGTTTATCCATTTATCTATCGATGGCCACTTGGGCCAAAGTTTCCACCTTTTGGCTGTCAGGAATACTGCTGCAACATGGTATATATGCATGTTAACAACAGGAGTGAGAACATTTACCTACTTGATACAACTGTGGTGAGGATTAGGTGAAACAATTCACACAGAGTCCTGAGCACAGGGCCTGGCACACGTAAGTGCGGAGCGAACACTTTTCAACAATGATGCAGTGACCATGGAGCCCTTATTACGAATGGGATCTGTAAGCCTAGCATTTGATAGAAAACTGTCACAGGACGGGGTGCTCAAAGAGAGGGCAAAGGGAGTTTTGTTTTTTTAATATAAACGGTAATGTCACCCTAATTTTTAAAATTTAGAAAATCGAGAAGAAAAAAAACTGCACCCATAATCTGGCCTCTTTAATTGAGTTTCAATTTCCGTCGACTTCAGAAGGATTAAGCAGACCTTCCGGTTTCAGAAGAACAGAGGAAAACTGGAAGGACCTGGGGTGCTCGCTGGGGGTGATGAGAGAACACTGCAGAAGGTTCTCCTGCCAGAGGAATCGTGTCCCTGTTTTGCTTTGGAAACCCCGGGGCCCGACTGGTTCTGCCAAGTGGGGGATGCATTTTTTGGCTTCAGCACTGAGAGGGAGAGGAATCAAAAAAAGGAAGTATCATTTCCTTAACTACTAGGTATTAATATCCTGTTTAATTTAATTTCAGCTTTCTGCGCCGGTGAGCTCTTTTCCCTCTAACATACAGTGTCAGCTTGGCAGGGAGTTTCTGACAGTATCAAAAGAGGATTTAGCTCTGAACCCTTGCCATAAAAGTGTCTCTATCTGCACACAGAAGAGAGCATTGTGTCCTGCGAAGACGGTAATTGACTGAATGAGGCCTGGCACCTGGGCCTGCCGTGGAGCCCTGATAAGGACATAAAGACAGGCTTAAAGGGCCTGCTTGCCAGAGGCAGAGACGCTCACACGTCCCTGGGAGGAGGGAAGCCCAGCCATCCCTGCCATCCCCGAGGAGAGCTGAGTGCAGGTTTCAGCTCCCGCAGCCCTGCAGAAAGAGGGTCCTGGGTGGATGCAGGCTGGGAGCATTCCTCACTTCAGCATGGTGACCTGGCACTCCTCGTGGGAGATAAGCGGTGGGCAAGTGGGCGGGGCTGGCACCAGCTGCCTGATATGCTTATTTGCCTGCTCTTTCCTTCTTTCTTTCTTTCTTTCTTTCTTTCTTTCTTTCTTTCTTTCTTTCTTTCTTTCTTTCTTTCTTTCTTTCTTCCTTCCTTCCTTCCTTCCTTCCTTTCTTTCCTTTCTTTCCTTCTTTCCTTCTTTTCTTTCTTTCTCTTTCTTTCTCTTTCTTTCTCTCTCTCTCTTTCTTTCTTTCTTTCTTTCTTTCTTTCTTTCTTTCTTTCTTTCTTTCTTTCTTTCTTTCTTTCTTTCTTTCTTTCTTTCTTTCCTTCCTTCCTTCCTTCCTTCCTTCCTTCCTTCCTTCCTTCCTTCCTTCCTTCCTTCCTTCCCTCTCTCTCTTTCTCTTTCTTCTTTCTCTTTCTTTCCTTTTTTTCTCCAGGGTCTCACTCTGTCACCCAGGCTGGAGTGCAGTGGTGCAATCACAGCTCACTGCAGCCTCAACCTTCCAGGCTCAAGCAATCTTCCCACCTCAGCCTCCCGAGTAGCAGGGACTATGGAGGCATGCCACCATGCTTGGGTAATTTTTCTATTATTTGTAGAGGCAGGGTCTTGTTATGTTGCCCAGACCAGTCTTGAATTCCTGGGCCCGAGTGATCTGCCCACTTTAGCCTCTCAAAGTGCTGGGATTACAGGGATGAGCCACCGTGCCTGGCATTAAGCCCCCTATTTTCTTGATAGACACACCCTATTCTTATTTGGCTGGCCCCCATCTAGCAAGATCCAGCCTCCACTGTCTGGACTTGTTTATCTTTAGTCTTCTTGTCTTGAGCTACACAGCCACTGTAGAAATGAATCAGGAGCTCTGTGAGTCTGTGTAGTTAATTTCCCTAGTGATTTCACGATGCTCTGTGCTCTGGGAGGCCCTTGCTCAGGCCTCACAACCTTGAATGGGATTGCCTGTCTCTCTGAGAACTTTGGGTTGATCACATTGCTTCTCCCCACCTTTAAAGATAAACAAATACTTTCTGGTTCTTTCTCTGTAAATTGATGGCAATTTAGTCTGTAAGTGACCACAAGGTCATTGCCCACACATCCATCCATCCATCAATGAATCCATCCATTCACCCATTCATTCATCAATATATCCATCCATCCATCCATCCATCCATCCATCCATCCATCCATCCTTTCATTCACCAGTCTATCCAGCCAACCAGCTAGCCAGTCAACTTTGGAGAGCTTATTATACTTCATGTACAGGTGGACAGTATCTTTAGTAGACTTTGAATGGTGAGAGCTGTCGAAGCCTAAATTCCTGTGTGACCTTGGCTAAGTCACTGCCTTAGAGTTTGCCATAATTAGAGTCTGCATTGGTCAGAGGCAGGCTAACTTTTAAAAGATAGCTCCTAATTTCAATGGCTTAATGTAATATACATTTATTTCTAATTTGTGATCCAAAACAGATGTTTTTGATTAATGCACATCATTCCTCCATGCAGTGACTCAGGGATCTAAGTTCCTTCGATGCTGAAATTCAGCCCTTCTTAGTCATTCTGCTGGTACATTGAGTAAAAGTGAGGATTAGCTATGGGAGCCCTAGACATGGTGCACATTCACTTCTGCTCCCCTTCCATTGACCAGAACTCAGTCATATGGCCACATATGACTGTAAGGGTGGCTGTGTACCCAGGAAGGGGAGGAGAGTGTAGACATTGGTGGGTGCCAGCTGTCTCTGCCACTGGGCTTCCAGATGGCTTTTAATCACAAAGAAACAGTAAAATGTTAGAGACCAAGAGAAAGAGGTTAAAGGGCTTTCAGATATCCTTTATTCCATAAGCAGAAAGTTAGGTGTTATCTACATTACCTCTGACTGCTGCCAATACAGGGAGATTCCTCAACTGTCTGAAAAGCTTGAGGAATCACAGCTGGTGGAGTCAGGAGTGGAGAACAGAGGAGTTTTTCTGAAACCTGGACCCAGAACCTTTCAAATATGACCAGAATACTCCTCCAAAATGGAGATGGGGAGGTCACGTTCTGACTTCTTTAAATTTTTGATATTGGGAAGAAATGAAAGGCCCATAATACAACCTGATCATAATCTTCTTTTATCTTGTGTAGAATTCTGATGGACAAGATTATAGCTACTCTTTTCTAGAAACACATAAAAATGTATATTTCAAAATCACTACTACCACCACTGTCATCATCATCACATTTACTGAGTGTTTACTATGTGCCAGGAACTGTTCTAAGAGTTTTATATAATTATCTCATTTAGGCTGGGCGCAGTGGCTCACACCTGTAATCCCAGCACTTAGGGAGGCTCAGGTGGGTGGATCACTTGAGGTCGGGAGTTCGAGACCAGCCTGGCCAACATGGTGAAATTAAATTGTAATTATAGTTACTAAAAATACAAAAATTAGCTGGTATGGTGGTGCATACTTGCAATCCCAGCTACCTGGGAGGCTGAAGCAGGAGAATTACTTGAACCCGGGAAGCAGAGGTTGCAGTGAGCTGAGATCGTACCACTGCACTCCAGCCTGGGTGAAAGAGGGAGACTCCATCTCAAAAAGTAAATAAACAAAATCAAAATAAAATAAAAAAATTAAAAAATCTCATTTACTCCTTGCAACAACTTTATCAGTCAAGTATAATTATTATTCCATTTAAGGAAATTTGCAACAGGAAGACTTTGCCCAAGGTCCTGTAGCTCCTAAGTGGGACGACAAGCAAGAAGGATCTTGGTGACCTTGCTTGAGCCCAATAGTGCCATGAGTGCCATGGGGGCCTTGCGCCCAGTGCTGGAGGCTCTCCTTAGGGTCTTTTTTATGGCCTTTTAAACTCTGTGTGTCACTCATATAACAAATCTGCACACGTATCCCTGAATCTAAAATAGAACCTAAAATTGTTAAGAAATTAAAATAATAAAAGTATTCAGATAGAAAAGACAAATTACTTACAAAGAATAACAGGTGGATTGACAATAGCAATAGCAATAAGAGTTGCATATTGTAGCAATAAGAATAGCAATCAGAATCCAGAAAATAGTGGAATAATATCTTCAAAGGTCTGGGAGAAAATAACTGCTCATCTAAACACATAACCAGGTAAATTGTCTTTTAAGAATGAGAATGAAGCAAAGACATTTTTAGAAAAACAATGAAGAAAATTTTCACCTTTCTCTCACTAAAAACTTCTAAAGTTTATACTTCAAAAAAAGAGACTATGAGATATGCAGGGAGGGGTGGATTCAGAAATATTTGAATTTTTAAATTTACTTGTCCGTCTTTTCCAATATATTTATGCATATATGAATTAATACAGTGTTTGCCATTCTTGTTTCACAATTAGCAGCATACTATACATACTCATTGTCGCCTTGTTTGGTTGCTGTTGCTTACTTAACATTACAGCCTGGCAATATTTGCATAGCAGTATAAAAATTGAATTCACAAAAGAAGAAGAAGAAGAAGAAAAAGGCCAGGTATGGTGGCACATGCTGTAATCCTAGCATTTTGGGAGGCCGAGGTAGGAGGATTGTTTGAGCTCAGGAATTTGAGACCAGCCTGGGCAACATGGTGAAACCCTGTCTCCACATCCATACACAAAATTAGCCAGGCATGATGGCATGCACTTGTAGTCCCAGCTACTTGGGACGTTGAGGTGAAAGGATTGCTTGAGACCAGGAGGACAAGGCTGCTGAGAGCCGTGGTTGTGCCACTGCACTCCAGCCTGGATGACAGTGAGACACTGTCTCACAAAACAAACAAACAAACAAAGAAAAGAAAAAGAGAAAATTCTGTATGCCAGTTAGTTTTCTCATCCATAAAATGGGGAAATGGGGTTGCCAGTCACTGTCCTCTCTTTCGGGGTAGCTTTATTGAAGGGATCATATGAAAATGGATTTGGAAGCATTTGTCCCAGTAGATGATATCCCGAATGTGTAGAATCATTGCTTTATGATTTACTATCATTTGTTTGCAGGACTTCTTCTGCCCCTGGCCTCAAAATTGCTAAAAGGCATCAAGTGAGTTATTCAGCAAAGAGCTTACGACAGAACATGGTGTTCAAATGAAGTCCTTGCCCTTGAAATATTAACCTCGGGAGGCTGGGGTGAACTGGGAAGTTCAGAGCCTTCCCCTAGGTCTCTGGCAGCCTGCTCAGCTGAGTGTGTTTTTCCAGCTCGAGGAGAGACAAGCCTCGTCTCCACACTCCAGATGTTCCCAGCCCTGCAACCGTCATCACCTAAGCGAGCTGTCGGGCACCGACTCTCTGGGCTACATTCTCCCATGGGTTCTCTTTAACCTGCTTGGTTTCACTGCAGGGGAATGCTGAAGAGACGGAAGTGTTTTTCGTTTTCTTTCTTTAAAAATACAGAAACTGTAATCTGTTTTACATCTGGGTCTGAGTGCAGACAAGCAAGAGTGGGCGGAATGGAGTGATGGGCAATCCAGCTGCAAGAAGAAGTGCATATACCCCTCTGCAGACAGCACATCTGTGCAGGTGTATCAGCCGCCTCATGGAAGGAGCCATGGAAAACGCTGGGCCCCTCCTGTTGGGGTAAGGGGATGGATTGTTTTTCTTTTTCAGTGATGCTGGAACCTTTTCTCTTGGAGCATGTCTGGTTCTGTCTAGGTTCTCTGGAAACAGTTAGCAGAAACAGCCGGATGTTTGAGGGAAAATGTCTAATGTGCTTAACATCTTTATAAAGCCGGTTCACATTTAGAGAAGTGATTTATCCAAACTGATTCTCCCAAACCAGCTCTATTCTCCCCGTGCAAAGGGGCTTTCTTGAACCTTCCAAATGTTTATAGGATGGATGAAACTAACTTGAGGTCCTAAAGTGCAGCTGCTATTTAAATATAAGCGTCTAGGGCCCAGGCAGCTGATTATTGATGGGTGTTGAGTGCCACATTGCAAAGTGCGCAGCCGGCCTGCCTTAAATAACTCTAACTAGGCCCAAACAGTCCTGAAGAGGTTTCTAGGATTAGGTCACAGCCTGGCAAAAGCAGAGAAAGTCTGGAAAAATCCTAGGAGGATTTAAAAAGTTTTTTTCCTTTTGTTTCAATTTATCAGATCGAGCAACTGATGCAAGCTTTGGACCAAATGGAACATTTCAAGAACTCAGATTCTAAAATCACAATCAGCTGGAGGAATTCGGGTTTGCATCTGGCCCAGAAGAACATTCTTGAGGATCTTTTGAAAGTATCACCAAGAGCAAGACTGGTGAAGCGAATTACTGCCATTGTTCCCCAAGGAAAAAAGGATTCATTTCATTCCTAACTGCAAGGCATTCAGCAGGTTAACTGGCAAGTGGGAAAGAGCCTAACCAAATTATCCCTTGGGACCATCAAAACGTTTAATAAACCAAGACACAAATGCCTCCCAAAAATTCCATCTGCAAGAAACGTTTTCTGCATTAAGAAGCACAAAGGAGATAAGTGTTCTATTCATCCACACAGGCAACGCTGTCACCCAGGAAGTGTCGCTCAGGGAGCCTGACTCCACACCTGGCCTCTGATGTGTAGGCAGGCCTGGAACAGAAACAATTGCAAAAAAACCCAGCATCATCTGTGGGATTCTCCCTCAATGTCTGTTCCGTGAAAGATGCATTTTGTCCTCTGGAGCCTGGTGTTGGAAATAAACTTGGCTGCACAGGTAAACGCTTAAGAGGCCGGCTAATGCCAGGTGATTCTCTCAGCTTGTGAAATCTCAGCCTCTTACTTGGTCATATTTTCAAAAGAGAAGACAGCTAATGGGAGTAAGTTCCTTACATTAAAAACATACTTCCAGTTAACAGCACCAAACCACTTAAGTTGGAAGCAGACCAATTATTAATTAGATGAATGGCCTTTTATAAATCCCTCTGCAGGCTCAGGACAACTGATGGGTTTATGGTCCGTGCATTAGAGAACACGGTTCCTCCGTGGTTGTAATTATCTATAGTTGCTGGCAATTGGGGGTTATTGCACCAAAATCAGATGCCCCATGAACATGCTGTCCTGAGCTACCATGGGGTGATGGGGAGAAAGCTGAAATAGCAGAGGATGGTTTATTCTCTTGTCCTTCTTAAGCTGTTTGATTTTGGCACAATCCCTAGAGGTTTTTTCTTGGTTTCCTCATCTGAATGTGCATGTAATTGATATCTCTAGTTTTTCTCTGCCCAGCATCCATTCCCCCTTTCTTTTGACAGCAATCTCTTGGTTTCCATGGAGAAAACATCCCTTCTCCACTCCCAGGCCATTTTGTTTGGGAGAATTGGCTACCCTCTTAGCTCGAGGGATAGGCATGTGGGCCAAGCCTGGCCAATCAGAACACTGAATCCTTCTAATCCCAGTGATCCGTTCAGATCTAATCAGAAACAAAGAAACTCAATTTTCTGGCACCATATAAACAACCATTGTTCGTGGAGAGCAGATATGACATGTTTTGACTCTGGTGCTCAGCTTCATTCAAGTCTGTGAATGTTTGTAAGTTGAAAGTTTGGGAAGTTCATACATTTTCTGTAATTCTTTTCAAAATACTTGGAAGACTGTAAAAGAAATCCCTTGCTTTTATAAACTACAGAAAGTAGAGCCATGCAAGGTCTTGGCTGGTGGGGTTGAGAAACACTGATTTAATGGAGAATCCCCTGGACATGGAGACATTAGTCAAGGCTATAACTACTGCTGGAAAATATAGTTCACAATGCCCAGTGGCTTTAGATGCACAAAGTTTAGTTTTTCTTCATGTCACTGTCCTGCTGATAGTGGGTAGGAGGGACTCTGCTCCCCCAGACATTCAGTGTCAGGTTCTTTCCATCTGGTGGCTCCACCATCCCCTGTACCTGCTGAGCTCCCACTGGATCTTTGCATTCTGACAACAGGTGGCAGGAAGAGAATGCTGGAGTATTGTGGTGAGGTTTGATGGGAAGACTGGCAGTGACGCATTCATGCTGCCTACATGCCATTGTTTAGAACGCAGTCACATGGCTCCCTAATTGCAAAGGATGCTGGAAAATATAGTCTAGCTGGGTGCCCAGGAGGAAAAGGGGAAAATATAGGTGGACAGCAACCAGATAGCCTCTGCCTCGCCATGGTAACACAAATTACAACCTGGTGGTTAAGTCAAAAGCATGCTTTAGTTTTGTGAATGTGGATATCACAGGTGTGCTTTCTTTGGGGGATAGAGGATACAGAAGAAAATAACAAAAACTCAAAGCTGGCTGGGCTTGATGGCTCATGCCTGCAATCCTTGCACTTTTGGAAGTCAAGGCGGGAAGATCACTTGAGCCCAGGAGTTTGAGATCAACCTGGGAAACATGGCAAAACCCTATCTCTACAAAATATACAAAAGTTACCCAGTCATGATGGTGCACCTGTGGCTTCAGCTACTCGGGACACTGAGGTTGGAAGATTACCTGAGCCAGAGAGTTTAGGGTTGCAGTGAGCCATGATTATGCCATTGCACTCCAGCCTGTGTGACAGTGAGATCCAAAATAAATAAATAAATAAAACTCAAAGCCAGCCATTTCTGGTGTATTCTACCTCTAAAGGATGGAAATTATTTAGACATAACAAGCTTCTTTGTTATCATTTAATGTCACCTTCATCTTAAGTGATTTATTTGATGTTAGGTAATAGAGTTGAAGGGTCCAGTGTTGCTCAAGTCAGAACTGGGTTTTCCTTTAACCAGGCATGAATCTAGTATCCAATCTGGTCACTTGTTTGTGACTATCTCAAAATCTAGTCCCCAAAAAAGCTGAAGTTTTATATATATCAAATCATCTTAAGGCTCCACACTCGTCCTATGGGTGACATTATATGTGTTCATGAGAAAATCATTTCAAGGGCTACAAATGAGTCCTTTAGTAATACCCAGGAGTCATAATGTCTGTGACATAATGAACCTTCCTAAATTACAACCTACAATAATTAGATCACTTATTGCAGCATTCCAGGCCCTGAAACAATTTGCTTAAAGTGATAGTTACCTCTAATGAAAAGATACATAACGGAAAATGTCAGCAACCTTTTAAATCCTCCACGACTTATCATGAGAACTGTCTTGTGCAAAGTGCCCATGGAGAAACATCTGTGTCACCATCTCCTCCTAAATTAGATGAGTATTTTATGATCACTTGGAAATGGAGAGAATTCCCCAGGGTGGTAAGAAGATTAGATAAGGGTTAGTTGCCTCTTTCAGCCTTTTTCCTACCCTGTCCCACCTCCGCCTCTCCCTCTCTCCCTTCCCCAGCATTCACTGTCGCTGAAATGCCTCCAGAATCTTAACTAGAAAGATCTATGGTTAGGCTGGGTGCTGTGGCTCATGCTTGCAATCCCAGCACTTTGGGAGGATGAGGCAGGAGGATTGCTTGAGCCCACGGGATTGAGGCTGCAGTGAGCTATGACCATGCCACTGCACTGCAGCCTGTGTGACACAGCAAGACCCTTGCCTCTTAAAAAAGAAAAGAAAAGAAAAATAGATGGAATGGTTATCAGCTTCTCATGAGGTGGGCTTTCCTTGAACTCCTGGAGTCCCTGGTCACGCGGCAGACGGGAGGTTCCTAGTCTCCCTGCAAGCCCATTCCAAGTGGGCGTACTTCATAGCCACCTCTCTGATGAGGATGGAGGGGGAGCTCCATTCTGGGGGCTGATGGAGAACATTGTCTGCAGAGGGCTGGCTATGTCTTGCAGTCATGCCCTCAGCAGGAGACAGGATCATTTGAGGAGGCCTTCAAAAGGCACTGTTTAGGAAGATGTGGGCAGGAAGCGGGGAAACCAATGACAGTGGAACCGTTGCTCTCCTCTAGACCTAAAGCAACAAGGGGAGGGAGCAGTTATCAGAATCCAGAAGAGACAGGCGGATAGAGGGGGCCACCTGGAGCCATCTGCTGAGGCCACAGCCTGTCCTGGGTGCCCCAGAGGGAGGGAGCCCGGGAATAGACCCCCGCCGGCTTTCCTCCTTCCTCTCTGCCTCCCTCTACTCTCTTATCAGGGCTCCCTGCTGGCTCTCCTGTAAGCCGTGTGGGGAGTTGGGGTGGGAGGAGGCATGGCAACTCTGATTCTTTCCAGGGATGAGCCTCCTGGGCCACGGAGCAGTGGGAGGAGAGGGGAGAGCAGATCTGGGGCAGGGGAGATACGGATGTCCTCCAGGTCAGTTTCTGCCTAGAGCCCTTCTGTTTGGGAAACCATCTTCCCTGCCTGCCACAGCTCCGACTCCTCCTCTATGCCCTAGGTCCCTGTCACACTCCTCTGGGTGGGTGGGAACCAGCCTCTGGGGGCTCCAGCAAGGCCAGCAGCTCACTGAACTGAGGTACCTGACCCGGGGCTGCGTTCCCATCCTCAGCTTTGGCTCTTTCCGGAGGAGATCAACGGGGCTGCCTGTCAGGGGCATCTGATGACAATGTGTGGTGCTCCACTGCCCAGAAGGCAGACAGATTTGGTTTGTTTGTTTGTTTTTGTTTTGAGACAGAGTCTTGCTCTGTTGCCCATGCTGGAGTGCAGTGGTGTGATCTCCATTCACTGCATCCTCCGTCTCCTGGGTTCACATGATTCTCCTGCGTCAGTCTCCTGAGTAGCTGGGATTGCAGGCATGCACCACCACAACTGGCTAATGTTTGCATTTTTAGTAGAGACAGAGTTTCACCATGTTGGTCACGCTGGTCTCCAACTCCTGACCTCAGGTGATCCACCCGCCTCAGCCTCCCGAAGTGTTGGGATTACAGGCATGAACCGTGGAGACTGGCTTAGCAGCCAGAATTCCAGGCTTCCTTCACTTTACAAGCCCACCCTAAAAGTCTGAGGATATGCCCTCATGAGAATGAAGGAGTTCCACCAGAAAAATAGTTGATAACCACACCCTTCTAGAAAAGGGGTTCACTCGGCTACACTCCTAGTTCTTGAGAAAAAATAGGAACTGAAAGGAAATTATTATTGTTTAGACCTTCTGGCTTCCAGAAAATTTATTTAAAAGCACCCAGAGTGACTCCTGGCATATGGTGGGTGCTGAGAAATCATCAGGGGAATCTGAGTTCAGGACCTAAAAGCTAGATCTCGGAGCAAAACCTTCCTTGACGCCAGCCATCCCCCCGAAAAGAATAGGATCCATTTTGCAGCTAAAAATCATTTATTTGCCTTCAGGTTTAAGTGTCTATAACAATTGTGATAATAGTAACAACTCATTTTAATGCAATAGGTAATTTATTGATGTATTCCCACTGTGAGCCTCTGGACAACTCTGTGGAGCTAGAGATGAGGAACAAGCCTCAAGAGCCAGAGGCACCGGGGCGCTGGGAGTGCAGCCTGCTCTGCTTGACACAGAAGCTGGTGCTCCATCCCTCCATCCCTGCTTTGCAAGCCTAACTGGGGAAAAGAAAAATCCAGAATTATAGGAGGTCATCCCTTAAGGGGCTAATGGCCTCCTTGAAGAAACAAGCAAATCCTTAGGGAGGATTTGCAAGTACTGTAGGACTCAGATGTCAGTGTAAATGTGTGTATGTGCGAGTATGTGATAGTGTGTGTATGTGAGAGTGTGTGTGCGAGTATGTGTGTGTGAGAGAGAGTGTGTGTGAGAGACAGTGTGTGTGCGAGCATGTGAGTGAGCTTGTGAGCATGTGTGATTGTGTGAGTGCGTGAGAGTGTGTGCTTGTGTTATCGAGCATGTGAGTGTGTGAATGTGTGAGTGTAATGGTGTGTGAGAGACAATATGTGCGTGACTGTGTGTGTGAGCATGTGAGTGTGTATCTGTGTGTGTGTGTGAGTGTGTGTGTGTGACAGTGTGAGTGTGAGTATCCATGCGTGAGAGTGTGTGCACATGTGTGTGTGTACAAGTGGGTGGGATCAGGCTGCCCTGCTGGGAAGAAACAACTCCAGCCGTTCTCTCTTTTTCTCCCGTCCTCTGTGACTTCACTCAAGATTCAAAGTCCCAGGGAAGCTTCTGATTGGTTGATCTGGAGTCGTGTACACACCCATTGGGCAGGGAAGGGGTGTGGAAACTTGATTGACAGTCCTTCAAGACTACACACAGTGGGGGAGTGTTAGGTAATTCCCGCACACAAATCCAATTACTGTTATGAAAAGAAGGTGGAATTTAGTAGGAGAGGTTGAAAAATCAGCAAGCATCCACTGTGCAAGACATTGTCGTGCCTGCAGATTTTTACCCCACCCTCTACAGCCCCACAAGCCAGGCAGAACAGGTGGCACTGGAGAAGTGGAAGCCGAGAGAGGGAAGTGACTTGCCCAGGTAACACACAGCATCCACCTTACTCCCATGCCACCACCTGCCCCACCTTGCTGTCTCTCAGGCTGCATAGCCTGTGTGTACCTGTTCAGGCCACCCAAGGCCTATATGGCAAGGGGGGAGCTGAGGTGAGCCCAAGACAACAAGGGACATGCGTTACCCACCCCAGGCTGGAGGCAGAGTGGGCCATGGGGTCAAGGCAAGAAGAAGGTGTTCTTTTTAACAGCTTCCGAGCAGGGACAGGCAGTCACCTCCTCCCACCTGGAGATCATGGGCCTCCGCCCAGCGTGGTACCTGCTGTGACTCTTACTTGCTGGAAGAAGAGTCTGGAGATGAGGGCAGGGGTGACAGTGGGCTGGGGCTCCAGATGAGCAGAGCAGGTTAGGAAGGTTCCAGAACCCAGGAGAAGAGCAAAACTGACCTTCTTCCATCCTACAAAATTATCAGCAGCAGTGAAATGTTGGCTTCCTAAGTCTTGGGGAATGAACTTTCCAAAGTCTCTGCCTATCTGAAGCAAATAGCCCTGAGTCGGAACTTCTTCCTTCTCCTGGCTCGCAGGGTGGGTCAGAGGCCAAGAGAGTTCTGTTCCACTTCTAGTGCTGTCACTGACTAGCCGTAATCTTGCACTCATCTCCCTGGATCTCATTTGTACAATTGGAAGGTTGAATTAGAAAACAATTACAGTTAAAATATTAATATTAATGAGTAACACTGCCCTAAGTGCTTGAGGCAGAGAGCAGCTACCTGTCCACCAAAAAGTTGAGCTTTTTCTGCCGTAGTGTAGAGTTCACCCTGGGAGGCAGTAACCCAGCCAGGGTCTCCATTTCCCAGGCCCCTTGTGTACAGGCGCAAAACAGCAACGTTTTCTGGCTTTTGGCTACTATGAACAGTGCTGCTATGGACATTTGTGGACACGTTTTTGTTTGCACATCTATTTCCAATTCTTTTGGGTATATATCCAGGAGGGGAATTTCTAGATCTTATGGTAATTCTTTTTTTGGGGGGGAAGGGGTTGTTTTAGTTGTAGTAGTCCATTTTCTTTTTTTATTATACTTGAATTTCTAGGGTACATGTGCACAATGTGCAGGTTTGTTACATATGTATACATGTGCCATGTTGGTGTGCTGCACACGTTAACTCGTCACTTACGTTAGATATTTCTCTTAATGCTATCCCTCCCCTGTCCCCCCACCCCACGATGGGCCCTGGTGTGTGATGTTCCCCACCCTGCATCCAAGTGATCTCATTGTTCAATTCCCACCTATGAGTGAGAACATACGGTGTCTGGTTTTCTGTCCTTGCGATAGTTTGCTCAGAATGATGGTTTCCAGCTTCATCCATGTCCCTATTAAGGACATGAACTCATCCTTTTTTTATGGCTGCCTAGTATTCCATGGTGTATATGTGCCACATTTTCTTAATCCAGTCTATCATTGATGGACATTTGGGTTGGTTCCAAGTCTTTGCTATTGTGAATAGTGCCGCAATAAACATACGTGTGCATGTGTCTTTATAGCAGCATGATTTCTAATCCTTTGGGTATATACGTAGTAATGGGATGGCTGGGTCAAATGGTATTTCTAGTTCTAGATCCTTGAGGAATCACCACACTGTCTTCCACAATGGTTGAACTAGTTTACAGTCCCACCAACAGTGTAACAGTGTTCCTATTTCTCCACATCCTCTCCAGCACCTGTTGTTTCCTGACTTTTTAGTAATCATATGGTAATTCTATGTTTAACTGACTGAGGAACCACGAAGTCTGATTACCACTTTGTTCCAAGATGCATACAACTTTGTCATAAGATGTTTAGAAAATGCATACACACATAACAAAACATTAAACATTCGCAAAAATAGGCAGTGGACTGAGTTTGGTCCACAGGTCATAGTTTTCTTCTGGTATAGGAAACGCCTACAATATTCTTTCTCCAGATTGCCAAGCGGTAACATTTTCTAATCACCCATTTAGGAACATTCACTAATCTGTACCTGCCCTGTTGGGGAATGTGGCAGGGTCCTGGATTTTACTGTTTAATTCTTTCAGCCGATATTTATTGAACCTCTCTTGTGTGCCAGGTGCTGAGTTCTTCTGTTCTGTGAAAAATGGAAGTCCAGACTCTGCCCACAAAATTACATTCTAGGGGCCATGGCTGATGCGGGTGAGCACAAGGCTATGGCAACCAGTAGGAGGGCGTCTAACTCCAAATGTG